>NC_038254.2:651477-977215 GCF_000004515.6 Glycine max
AATAATGCGGTCTTGCATTCTGGACAAAGCCCAATATTCTTCTCAGCTTGATTAGTGACCTCATAACAACAACCACAATGAGAACAGAGTGCTGTATTTTCAGAACTACCAGTTTCAGAAATGTCACCTTTAACACGTGAAATTTCTGAACTTTCATTGACTCTAGTGACAATATGAATGTGGGAAATAGAATCCTCAGATTCAATCGGACAAAAAACTGTCTTGGGATCTCTGGTTTCATTTTGCAAGATATCTACAGATTCCCTATTAATCTCTTGCTTAATGTTTGCATTTAATGCATCAATCTTATCAAAAACAAACATTTCTTCATGTATATCAGGATATAATATCTTATCCGCTTCGCTTGCCATATCATCTTGATTATGGTCACTCCCTTCAGTATCCAGTGCAAAAGCTGTACCTACATCAGAGCTCGTGTTGCTGCTTGTAGTAACAGATGAATTCCTAGATACAAGGGAACGATGTGCAGAGTTTGCTTTTCCAGCATAAAAGGTCGTGCTTGGAACACTAGATAAAAGTGGCCTGAACATGTTCTGAGGAGTTTTTCTATCCTGCAAAGCATTTTAATGGTAACAAACAAAAGTGAGTATTTTGGTTAAATCTGACTATTATTAAAAAGATGTTCAAGAAACAATCGCGGCAATAGGGAATTGGAAAAATTGCACGGGTGTAGAACCAATAGAAATTAGAAAACCAAGTTTTCCTTGTTAATATGTTCACCAAACTTTGACTTCTTTGCTACAAAGATCAGCAGAGGTTTCAAAGTGTCAGACCACAGAAAAACCCATTTATAGTGACCATGTCAGTGCAAGCATGTTATATCATATGCAGGTCCCCAAACAAAATCAAAGATAACTTAATAAGAAGCCATTAGCTTGGAGTAGTTCTCTAAACAAATGTAATTTAAAAATAAATGTACAAAGGACATGCACCAGAAATCGAGCATAAAAGCACAAATAAAAATGTAGGTATTTTGAAGATTGGCAGCTCAAAATGTAGGTACACATCAGAAGGGGCACGTTCAAAAAGGAGCCAGTGTGTTTTTGTACAAGGATACAACTTACGAGGATAGAGAGAGAGTTGGCAGAGGCACATGAAACTACCTTAAAAGGAACTAATTCTCCAATTGCATGAAAATTAAACACACTTCATGATTGCCAGCCAACAAATTGGCAGCAAACTAAAGAAATTATTTTAAGTGATTAGATGAAAAAATACCATTTGCCGGATAGCTGAATCGAACAACCTTTTAGGAGCAGAACTTGGGGACACAATCTTGGCTGATTTCTTGGAAATGGCAGGAGTTCTGTTGGTTGAAAATGGTTCACCCCTTCTTGAACTCAATCTGTCCAAGCTGCCCACTGTGATGGATGGCAGAGACTCTAGATCTTCGTCACCAGAGGATGCAATGGAACCTTTGCTGCGTGAGCTAAATTGGTCCCGATCATGACTACTACTCCTAGAAGCAGTTGGAGACATTGATTGCCTACCGAATTTGGAGGTAGAGTCCCTACTATTTCTGGATGCTGGAGATGAACCCCTCACATATGATGCTGGTCGATCAGCCAATGAAGTACGGAGATTGGGAGGAGCTTCAGAAGAGAAGCCGGGAATATTAGTTTGCCATGCCCTTATCTTTGGTGACGCAGAGTTTCCACGATTTGTCTTCACTGGGGAAGTTCCCCTAACTCCTGATGAGACTACAGAACCACTGGAGCCAGTGCTCATCCTCCGGGGAGTATAGGTGGACTTAGAAGTAGGTGCCACGGACTTACTTGGAGGTGGAGATGGTCTTCTGGTTGGAGTGGCAAACCTCACACTTGGGGTTGGACTGGAATTTGGCACCGACAAAGGCCTTCCCCTTGATTGCAATGTATTAGTTCCTGATCGAGGGGATGGACTCAAACGATTTGGACTTGCACTGCCCCTACTGCTTCGGTAATTTTTATCCATCTGAAACAGGAGGGTATCCAACATATGATGAATGATAAGTATAAGCACAACATTATTTGAGACGAAAGAAAAAGAAATTCAGAGGGATTTTTTCCCTAAAAATATAACTACAGAAAAACATAACTATGTAAATGCATTCAAAAGCTAACCGTAGAAGATCTCGATATTGAAATGGGTTTACTCTGAGACCTTCCTCTGCTTCCAAAACTGGTCAGCGGTGGCTCATCATCTAACGAAGGAAATAGTGGTGTGTCTGGGGGTGTTAATAACCTTTAAAATGAATGATACAGACATGGCATCAGTGACGAGTAGAAATGACTTGATGCACATCAAAGTCTCAAGCTTTGTGATCAAGAAACATGAATTATTATCCAACCCCAATGAAGCATTATCAACATGAAATAAAGATAATTGCAAAGTTAGAATCAGAATTATATAATCTGAACACAACACACACAATGCAATTTAACAGAGCAAAGTTAAAACATATGGAATATGACCTACCAGTCGTAATCATTCTTGTCACCATCATTAAGCAACTCGCTGGTTTCTCCTCGACCAGGAATGGAGATTCCAAGGTTGACATCAGAAATATGTCTCAACTTTGTAGCTGTATAATAATAGCCCAGACAAAAGGTAAAAAAAAATGCATGAATATTACCCAAATGCAGCAACCAAAAATGGAAACATTCTCTTGATAGGATGCAAGTAAAGAAAATTACTGAATGAGTCCTCCAAGTCATCTGACGACTGAAGCAAAAAACTATCTTTCTCTCTGGATTGCATTTCATTGAACAAAGCAAGATCATCGCCCTTCTCCCGGAAAAGCAATCCACTTTCAAGACTGCGCCCCCGCTTGTGACCATCAGCTCTTGGCTCTCTCCCAGGAGAGTATCTCAAAGCCGGGGAAGGCGGCATCTCCACTATCCACTATCAAATGCAGTCTCAGACAAGTGTCACCCCAAGCTCTCCTCCACACAAACCAAAACAGAAAACCTTCTACACCCCAACGAGCAACCCATAACTAAGCTCAACACTACAACAAATTTAAGCACCAAGCATCAATTTCATAAATAATAAAAAAAAAGAAGCTTCTATTGCCCATTTGCTATCTTCTCTTGGTTCATTAGATTTGTTTAATAGCTTCCCCAAATACCCAATACGCATTGCCATCACACTGACTCAATACGAATGAAAGCAAATTCGGCATGTTAAAAAAGTGAGTCGTGGCAACAACTGTACCATTAAAAATGCAATGCCTCCTCAGCATTCAATTCATGTGTGCAGCAAATATCCAAAACCAAATTGACCCCAAAACCCTAAAACAATTGGCAGTTACAGATCCCAATTGTGGGGTTGAGAGTTTAAAAGGAACCTAATTGAAACCCGAAATTCAAGTCTGGGACCCACCAAGCCGCCATTGAAATTGAAAGCAAGATAGTAAAATTGAGCGCTGGAAAAAGTAGTAGTAGCAGTTGGGCTTGACTTACCAAATTCCCAAGTCAAAATTGCTTCAAAGAGAGTGCGGAATGAGGAAGAGTGCGCTTAAGATCCCAAGTTCGAAGATAAAACAGAGCTTAAATGCCAATTACAATGCGACGAATGTTGTATCAGACACTCGGATCTATAGCATTCATGGCTATGTCCGAGCGACCAAAGTACAGATCGAAAACTAGAGTGATCCAACGGTTACAACAAACGCAACAAATAAAAATAAATAAATTCTGTTCTACTATTATTCTCTCTCTCCTCTCATATTCTTTTCCTCTACCTATTAAACAACACTCACAATTATAGAGTAGAAAGAATAATACCCAAAACCTTTGTTGTCCTTGGATTTTGCTGCTTCCCTCAACAGCAAGCATCCAAGTTCTTTCTCTACCCCTTTTTCCTTTTCTTTTTAGTTTTCTTCAATCTTTTTAATATAGCAAAAATACTTCCCATATATAAAGAGTATATTTAAAATACATTATTTTATGCTTTTTTCTAATAAAAAATTATCATATATTATTTTTATTATCAACATGAACTACCACTTAAGGAGGATCCATGTAAAAATCTATAAAAAAAAAGTTATTTTTCTTTTGTTAACTTTTATAATAATTATAGTTGTAATAAAATATTACAAAATGAATTGACATTAGACAATGCACAACCACAACGATGACATATGGCAATTCTGATGGTAAGCATATGCAATGACTTCCAAAGTCTAGTCAGTTAATGTAAAAGGAGGGAAAGATAAATATTGATAATTGGGTCTGTTTAAATATCTAATATCTTGATTTTTTACGGAAGAATTCGTTAAACATTTTGGGATCACGAAAATCATACCTTGAAGCTGAAATGTCATGTCAAGGCGTGAAAGTGAGAAGATATGATATTTGTTAAGAATGACAGTTTATTAATGAAATTTTACTGACGATAATTTGTCTCGTGGGATCTTTATAATATATGGTTCAAATCAATTATCTTAAAAACTATACATAATATTTTTTATTAATTGATGATATAAATGTTGTTGTGTTTACAATATGAAATTTAATCTCTAATTTTAAACAATTGTCAATATTATATCATCATTTGATGTTATCTTCCGTGGCAAAACTTAGGACAAAAATACTCATACATGAAAGTTTATTTCATGATGGTTGTTAATTATATTTAACAGAATCCAAACATTGACATCTGTAACAGATATATTATTGTAAACAACAACTAAAACATTAAGGATCGAATATCAACTCAGTCCAGTTTTATTAAGCCAACATTCACTAACTTGGTAGTAATAACTATTAAACAATACAACTATAAAAGAGGACACGTAAAACAAAAAAAATAGAGACATACTATAATAATATGAAGACATGATGTAGCAATATAACATTACTGAATTTATCATACTATGTTTTGACTAAAAATAGAATAATAGCCAATGAAAATATAATATTTATGACACAAAAAATTTCTGTATTTTATTTTGAACCGTATTATATGAAATGGAAGCTAAAACAAACTAAACTCGCCAGTCGAGTAGAATATTGTTTCACAGTTTATTTGCTTATTCTTAGAAATATGATTCTTAGGAATATAGTGCAAGCATGTTATTTTTGGATATTAAAAAAAAGTATGATATATCTGACAATGGTTATTTTATATTATCTCACAATAAACATAAAAAAAATTCTAATCCTATGTTTTTGGGAATAAATAAACAATTTATGAAACAAACGCGGTCATATAGTTAACCATATAGTTAACGCTATATCTACTGTGTACTTATAAATACTCTCTTTCCAATTTAAAAAGGCACTTATTGTGTGTGTATGTTATGTGGTAATAATACTTCGTTGAAAGCTTAGTTGTATTTATTTTATCCTAACGATATACTATCTAAATTAAAATTTAAAACACTAAAAAATTTAACCGAACAAAACGCAATTTTACTGAATTGTATGAAATTAAAGTAAGTGAGAAATGTATTAATTGTTTGTTTCAAAAATATCTTCATCATCTTTTGTTTGTTGCTTTGTGCTCTGCCGTCAGTACTCAATAGTGACGTGCAGAAAGAATCATTCCCGTTTGTAGATAGATTATTAGCCTTTAAGTACAGTAGATGAAAGGTATTCTTCATACACTTATTGGTGCACTACGTGATCTTTCATTATTTGTTAGCTGACAATGGGTAACAATTTTTTTGTTAAAGTATGGTTAAGAGTAGTGTCTGAAAGGGAAGAATTGGATAAAGTGCATGTAAAGTTGGCCTAATAGGATTATCAAGCAATTTTCAAAACCATCATTGAGTATATCTCTTCCTTTCCTTCTATGATTAGTTTTTATAAAGTGGCACTTTTTTTGCTTAAATTTTACAGCATTGCCACTGATTTATCCAGGTAGATGTCTTTTCGTTTTCTTCATTTTTGATTGCCAGAATAAATTGAAACTTTTTTATATTAAAAAAAAACTTTCATAGACTGGTATTTTTTTTTGGGGGGGGGGGGGGGGGGGGGCTGGACCCTCCCATTGTATAGTGGCAGCACACAAGCAATAAGATTTGGAATTGATTGCGATGAAGTTCTGGGACAAATTATTGAATTTCACACCAAATTCAATAAATGTTACATTGACAGATTTTGGCACGTTCAAAACCCCAATATCTGAAAAGGAAGGGGGGAAAATATTGCGTTGTTAACGTTAATGAATTAATAAATAAATAAAACACTAAAAATTATACGAAAATGTATTAAAATTTGTAGTGAAAATATACTAATAATAGTAATTTCACTCGCTGTAAAAAAAAAAAACTTCAGCCACGGAAAAAAAGAGATCCAACTAGCAAAACATGTAATACAATAATTAATAAATGAGCCAAATGATTTTGATTCGCCAATCTAGACTAAAAACTTCACCAAACAAGCATCGAACTATCACAGTCAGTGGCATCATTTTGGTGAGTTTGTCAAAGAAACAAGTGATATGTCTTAATTAGTTAATTTGGAGTTAAAGATTCTTTCTAACAAAATAATATTATTTTATATGGTGCCTAAATGGGTGCTAAACGAGAAAGCCAACAAATAACAAACTTGGAGAGGAAAGGAATAAGAAGTGGATAGAATTTTGAGGGACAACGTGGGATAAAGTTAAGATAACAACATAGTTATCATTAACCAACAGTATATAGCTAGTGATGAACCCCTAGCTCCCTAAGGCGAAGATTATCCAATTATGTCGCTTTAATTGGTAGGTGTGATGTAGGAAACTTGAAAGGCTACATGCTAATGATTCAAGTGCTCTCTCGTCAATAGTATGATATTATGTTTGGTTCTAATTCTTAACACGTTATCCAAAATAATTTTAAATTTGGTCATTCGTAAGACAAATGAATAATCAAGTTTTTTTAAGTACAAACGAATATTCAAGTTAATTCCTTTATTTATTTTTTAAAGTCGTTGAGCCAATTAACCACATTAGTCATCGAATTATTACAAATTTAATCAAGTTAATTCCCTTTTAGGTATCATGTTTAGTAAAAACAACTTGTAAGGCAGCTGAAAAGCTGTTAGTTGAAAGTTTAACTAGTTAGTTGAAAGTTTATGAGTAAAAACTAATTGAAAAGTTAAGAATTTATAATCGAGCTCATTTAATTAAAAATATTTGATAAAATTAAGTGATAAATTAGGTCAATGAATTTTAAATGACATGAAATAATATATTTAATATTTGAATTTATTTTTAATAACTTATCATTTTATTAAGTATGACAATAATTTTATGTTATAGAAGAATAATAAAGATTTGGTTTTACTTGAACAAAAGGAATTATATATAAATGGGTACAAAATATGTTACATCTAGCCAAAACTATATATAAAATGTGTGCAAATTAGGGTGTACGTGGACGAAAAAAATTAAGTTTAAATGGAGGTAATTATACAGGGGGCAAAACCCATCAAAATGCAATTTGTAAATATTCCTTTATGATGAGACAATGCAATATGCTTGATTAATCATTAGTGATTTAGTCTTGACATCTTTTTTATCTTAGCTACTGCTTAAAATCATAATAATATAAGATTTTATTATATTTATATTAGTGAAAATTACCTATGCAAAATTTTGAGTCCATTAACTATTTTTAGCATGTGTTTTGGATGAATATTTACACGTTTAATTGTAAATTATCTCAATTAGCTAAAATTTATTTTTATAAGATGAAGTGATTAAAATTTATGAACTTTCATTTTAAAAGTAAGTTTGTAATGAATTGTATTGTGAAATTATCAACTTAATACAAAAATTACTTTAAAATTATCTCTTCTTAACATTAATTTTAGGATTAAAATCTCATTAGAGACTCGATAGAATTACAAAACTAAATGTTCATTATATGTTTGGAATGGAGGAAAAAAACACAGATAATGAATTAATGATGTTTTTATTTTTGAGGTCTGATATGTTTTCTTTTATTTTATTGAATAAAAAATAGAAAAAGGGAAAAATACTTTTTAAAATAAAAATAAGATTCTTTTATTCTATTCTTTCTTTAATTTGAATTTCATTTTTTTCTACTCTCCCTTATTTTCTTTCCACCTCTCAAATTAACATTAATAAAAATATGTAAACTCACTCTTGAGATGCATAACTATGTTTTAGATGTAAAAGACATCAAATCAAGTATATGTTTCAACCCTTTTTTTATATGAAATATATCTTTCAACCTTCGTGATACTATTTTGCGCGGTGATTCCTAGCTAAGACCAGCTGATAAAGTTCAATATGATTAAACCTTTTAACTAATATATACACCTTGGTGGTTGTTTGTGGAAAATATTTAGTACAAAAAAAACGACGTGGGAAGAATTTTGAGATAAATGCTCGTTGATGTTGACATAACATATGTAGATGAAAAATTGACTTTTATCGCTTGGTTGCATCATAGATCTTCCAAAACAAATGTATTTGTCAATTTGTCATCATTCCCCTTTTCATATACATTTGTAACATCAGTAAAAAAAATATGCATTTTTTATTTTTATGTAAAAGCTGTGTTAGAAACCAGAGGAACATATGTTAATTACATCAGCTAAGACAAAAATATACATTCTTAGCAATGTGTTTCTCATAAAAAAAAGGACAATTGTTATAGTTGATGCTTTGCTGAGTAAACTACGCCATTTGACTTGGGATAAACAAAACCCCGATTTCTTTCTAATGTATTCTTCATTTATTTGTTTTTATTTTTGTGCTCCGTACAATTGTTTTCTTCTGTAAATTTATTCCTTTATTTAAAATTGTGTAATGCATAATTGCATATAGTTTTTTTCTTTAAAAAAAAAATTACTCTGAAACATATAGGAAGTGTATCCTTCATATTTCAGGAAAGTTATTAAAAGGGGCCAAATTTCAAATTAATGTGGTGAGACATATGATGAAATCATAAAAAAATTACACAATTTTTTTTTTGTCTAAAGTTGTTGTGAAAAAATAAATGATTTTTATTTTTTTTTAAATTTTAATGTGAGATTTACGGCTTCAAAGTCTTTTAATTTTTTGTAAAATATTTATTATAAGTCGTAAATTAATTTACGACTTCGACATCATAATTTTTAATGAATTTAAATTAGTTTTAATTTATATTTTTATTTAATATTTTCTATATAATTTTTTATTTTATATTTTTGTATATTATTTTATTTAATATATTTTCTATATTTTTATATTATTTCATTTAATATTTTCTATACTTTTTACGAAGGTTGATGATTATTATTTATTTTATAAATTATAAAATTAATGTAAAAAAAAACTTAAATTTAAATAAAAATAATAATAATTAGAGTGACCGAAGGATATAATTATAGTAATTGTTCATTCAAGAAGTTAACGGTTAATATTATTCTTTTTCAATTTTATGTTTATATTTAATTTGTATTGTTTATTTTATATTAATGTATTGTGTTGTTTTTATTTTAATAAATAATTTCATTATTAAAATATTTTTTTATTAATATTAAAATAATTTTATCAAATAAAATTAATTAATAATACTATACGAAATTATTAATGTACTTAATGATAGCTGTAAAAATTAACTAAAATTATTTTTAAAAATATTTAATATTATTTAATAAATTATAAGTTAATATTGTTTGTTAATATTAATAACAAAAATATTTAAAACATTGATTAAAAATATTGAAAAAAGCTAGAAACTAAAAATTAAAAAATAATTATTTAAAAATTACAATATTTTTTTAAAAAATTAAAAGACTTTGAAGTCGTAAATGAATTGATGACTTCACATTAAAAAAATTAAAAAATCAAAAGTCATTTACTTTTTTATGACTTTAGTGAAAAACTAAAAACAAAAATCGTGCATTTTTTTACGACTTCGTCATTAGAAGTCATCTGGTACCCCACAACTTACTCCTATTTGGATATTAATTTTAAATTTGTCCTCATTTGGTAAATTATAGAAAAGTTATTCCTTTTTGATAACTTTCCTTCATATTCCATTGAATCAAACTCAATGGTTAAAAACATTAGACATTTTAACTTCTACCTGTTACTACATTAAAGACCAAAAAAACTATGTACCACCTGATCATTTTTGTGTCAAACCCAATGATCAAGTCCAATATCTTTATTTGTTGAATCAAGTATGAATGAAATTGACTCACCATATAAAGTGATATATGTTATGGTTGTCAACATCTTATCTTTGTGGTATACAAAGATAAAATATGATTACATCATCATGTTTAAGCTAAAAATTAGTTTCCAAGTCACTTAGTAACATGGAATGTAAATTGGTCAATGGCGTGTAGAATAAAAAATTAAAATTGGAAATGACAAATTTGAAGGAGAGCAGCAGAAAAGAAAAATGGAAAAAAGCCATTGATTAAAAAAATATTTTATCTAATGGTGGTAAATAGCTTTCCCATTATGGGAGATTTGAAACACTTCTCTACACTAGAATCCATCATTTTTAAGCTAAAAATATGGTTTTAGGTGTCATCCTAAATTCACTCAATATCATAGAATGTGAATTGGCCAATGATAAGGAAGGCAAAATAGATTGATAGGATGAATTTTAATTTGGATCAAGATGGACCACCAGCTAAAAACAATATATTAATCCATTAAAAATTTATTTGAAAAATCCTATTAGTAAAAATTAATTTAAGCCATTCATTAACAAAATTTTCATGGATATCCATCCAGGGCAAATTTTAGGCCGGCCTCAGTCGGGCCTTTTCTTAATTGGCATCGGTTAAGGAAATTTTTAACTAACATATACTATGTAAGTTTCTTAATGATGCCAATAGAGGTTGTTTTTGCCCAAAAATTACCCCAATTGACGTTGATCAAAAGATAATCTTCTAGTTGAGGTTGGTTAAGAAACAACCGAAGTGTTGTTAGTCAAAAATTCTATTGACCAATGTAAAACAAGAAAAATTATTACATAGTTCGATTGAGGTTGTCCAAAAAATTATTTCAGTTGATATCAGCAGAATAACACTCCAAACTTATGTCAGTCAAAAACTATCCTTGTCAACATTGATAAAAAATTATCTTGATCGATATCGACTAAAAAATTTAAGGTTGATGTAGATAAAAAATAATCTTAACCGATGTTAAAAACACAATTAAATTTGATCAAAAGAATCTCAATTAATATTAATTAAAAACAACATTCACTGAGGTCAATCAAAATATACCTTAATCAACATTGACAAAAAAACTATTCTGACCCATGTTGGCAAAAAAAAAAAAATTGTCAACTAAGGACAATTTAAAAATAATCGCAATGGATGTTGGGCGAGAAAACCTCAACCAACACCAGCTTAAGCTGAGGTCGACTAAAGCAACCTAGCTGTGGTTAGTTAAAAAGGGCTAGCTCTGATTAGTGTGTGAGCTATTGGTACGCACGCTAATGTTGGGAGTTATACGAGCTCGAACGTGGTTGCGATATTCAGAGCCCCTTCTTCAACCATGGAAGGTAGGGTTCTCCTCTTTGTCCGCCATTGACGGCCGTAAACACCACCTTCTGAATCTGCAGGAGATCGAGACAGTTCTGACCGACGTTAAAGCTGACGACGTTAAGGTGATACCAGTTCCCAAGCACTGCGATTGGGCTGATTTCATGGTACTCGCCACTGGCAGGTCCACCTGGCACGTCAAGAACATCGCTCAAGCCCTAATTTACAAGGTAAGGCACCTTCCTTCCTTCTTTTCTTTCAAACTAAAAAATACTTTTCATTTAATTTTTCTTTCAACTTTTATTCATATTTATATTTTTCTGTAAATAACCAGGCTAAGCAGAAACAGAGAGGAGTTGAACGAATGATGCTACCGAGTGTGGAAGGTCAAGCAGGAGGAAAGTGGATCGTCATTGACTCTGGTTACTATCTTATGCTTTTATAACTTTGTTTTTTTTTGTTTTGTTGAATTTAGAAATTCCACTAAGTGCAACTCTAAGGAAGCAAAATTATAGTAACGAGAATTGCTTGTAATTGATACAATATCATTCCTTAGCATCTTGACTGAGGTTGATAAAATGTGGTATGATGTTATCAATAATACCTCTCACCAGAGAGCTACTCATGCAGTTTAAGTGAAGGCTCTTATTCTTTCCTAATTAATTACACATGCTACGTTTGACTACTGACTAGTTAGTTAGTAACATAACTACTATTACCATGTTAATTAGGTTGTTGACTCTGTAACATAACTCGAGTATAGCATTGTGTATACTTGTATTTAAGCAAATGCTACTTTGTGATACAAGATATTCATTCAATCAATAAGATACTGAGTTTATTCTTGATACGGTGTTAGTTTCCACCTTGTGCTATCTCGTATTTTCTTTCCCACTGTATTGCTTTTATTTTATTTTATTTTTATCGTTTTCTATCTGGTTTCTTCCATGGAATCCATGGCTTCCGACCTCGTTCTTGAGCTTCAGAATCCTTACTCCCTGCATCTAAAAACAAATCTTGCACTCATTCTCATTTTGTCACTGTTGAATGGAGCAATTTGCCATTCTTGGGTGCATGTGTCATGCTCGTGGGTCATGACTCTTATTTAAGAATAAACTGAAGTGTGTCTGTTACAACTACTCCAACATTGTTGTTTAACCCTTTGTACCCACCATGGGGGTGTTGCAATATAGCAAATCTTTCATGGATCACTTACATGTTCATTCCTTCTATTGCTCAGAGCATCTCGTGGCTTCGGGGAAAAGAATCTCTTTATTATTTGATTTTAGGTTTTAGTAGTTCTTTTCCCTGTCATTTTCTAGCTAAAGAGTAGTTTTTCTATCAATCTGTTCTTTTTAGATGATGTCTGATATTCTAGATTAGTGGTCATTTCTTATTTTTTGTCATAAAAATTTCAAATGAATTGATTTATAGTTCTAACATGACTTTTCCTTATTGATTCATTTCTTTATGTTTAGGTAAAGTGATAGTTCATGCACTCGATGAAAAGGCTAGAGCTTACTACAATTTAGAGGGTCTTTGGACCCCTGGGGGAATTCAAAATGAACATGATGAGGTAAGTACGAGGCTAGCTTATATTGGTCTCACTTGTAAGAAAGTTAGATTTAGTTCTGGTATATAAGTTTAATATTTAGTCCTAGATATTTGAAGTTTGCTGAATAATTTTGGAAGCTACTATTTTACATTTGAATTTAGTAAGTTTTGTTCTATTCCTTTATCAATAGGAAATTAGTATAAATCGTCAGAGCTGCATTCATAAATTTAGGCTTTAATACATTTTAATCCATCTACTATGACCAATTTATTATGATATTTTGTAAGATGTGAGATTTGGGTTATAAAGAGGGGGAGGGGGGAATTTAGATTATTTTTTTTTTGGGGTAAATTATGATATTTTGATTGGTAGAGCAAAGAGGGTTTAAAACGGTTTAATAAGGTTTAGTTTATGAAAAAATTGAATAAAGAAAGAGATTAGACGAGTTGGGATTTATATTATGATCTCTATACCAAATCATAAACTTTCATTCACTACTTGGATTTATATCATGACATCCCTATACCGAATCTTCCAATGATGGTGCCGGCTACTGGGCAAGCCTTTAAATTTATTATGCCTTGTGGTTGTGGCCAATTCTTGAGCCAGTTGTGTCAATAGTGGTTCAAAATGATGTGAGAGTGGCTGCCAACTGGAAGTTCTGCTTGGTGGAGGTCTCAGGGCAGGCATTTGACTGCTCAGGCAACTGGGGCTAGATTTTGAATCATCTTTTTTTATAATGTCCATGTCTCGAACCTGAGACCATTAACATGGTGTTGCATTAAGCAAACCCATCAGTCCAGGTTGAGGACCGACAGATTTTGAGTCATCTGGTTAGGCTTATAGTAGACGTCTTGGGTGAATTAGGCTTGAGGAATCACTTATATAATTCTTTATTATTGTTGTTATAATGATGATGTATTCTTGAGATAAATTTTGTAGCTTGACTGATTCGAGTGATTTACATTTTTTCTTTCTATGATTTTAGGATTTACAAAAGGCTTTGGTGAAGGTTCGTCGGAAAAACAATTCAAAGAAACCTGCACAAAAGAATGCTTAATTGGAGTTTCTATGCAATAGGGGCTAAAGATACCTGCACAAAAGAATGCTTAATTGGTGTTTCTATGCAAGAGGGCTGCAAATAACCTTTTAAAACTGTGGTTTCTGACTCTGCATTAGATGTAATTTTACTTGTTCTGAATACAAATTTTTACAGGTTGTCTTGCTGCAATGCCAAAGTTAGAAAAGAGGTAGAGCTGAAGAAGTTTTCATGTTGTCCTACAATCGTTTTTTTACTGAATTGGTCGTAAAATTGATGAAGAGTTAATTTACGGTTTGTAAGTTTAATTGTAGTTGCATTGGTAATAATAAAATATATACTTTTAATATTACATAATATATTAAGTAATAAAATATATAAGAAAATTTAGGTGAAAAATTTAATTAGCACAAAATAATCATATCACAAGCCCTTTGAAATAAAAATAATTATAATAAATACATTATAACAGTTTATACATAGATATTTTCTGACTTTTTATTTAAAATATATTTTAGAATTAAAAATTAATAATTTTTAAAAGGCCGATTTATATCATTTTCTGTTGTATTGGTTCTCATTCGGTTAAAAAGTTATAATCCCATCTGTTTTCATTAACAAACTATGCACCCAAACATACTCTACAATTTCTCAAATATGTTTCTATGTCCGATTAATTTTCTTCTCCTCTCATCTGCATTGAATCAAACAGATCATTGCAGTAAAACAATCCTGTTGTACGAACTTCTTCTAACATTGTTCTGTCTTTTCGGTAAGAGATTCCGTAAAAATGCAATAAACAACAGAAAACTGAGATAATGGGCGAGTATACAACGAAAATCTGGAGCTTTGCTTGGGCTTTTTTCATATTCAGAATACGTGTGAATGAAATAAGCTTTTGGTGGCGGACGGAAAATCGAAAATTACTCTATAATTCCTTCATTTTATCAATAATAGATAGAGATGGATGTCATATTACACAAATTACATTGAAGATAGGCATTTTCTATATCGTGATCGTTAACATCTATCTTGTTTTAGATAATGACTAGGATGGATGCTTTCATTTCGTATATTTAAAAAGTGTATTTGAAAATGGAATTTTGAAGAAAAAGAAAGGAGGACATCTTTTATTCTTTTATTTTAAAAAATAATTATATAGTTTTTCTAAAAATAAATAAAAAAAATTAATATGCTAATATACCTTTATATTATAAATTACAATATTTATTTAATAAATTAAAAGGGAAGTATATAATTATCTTTAAAAATATTTACTTATTATTATTTTAATTATAATTTAAATGTAAAAATATTTATTTATTATAAATTATAATTAATAAATATTTATCTTGTGCAATGCAAAGACTAAAACATATTCTTTTTAATACATTTTTTCATTATTAAATAGAATTTTTTTGAAAAGTACAAGATTTTGTACGTTTCACTTTTTTTAATAAATTTATTCACAATTTTAAATAATAATAAAAAAATCATATGCTGTAAAAAAAATTATATTAAAGACTGTTATAAGGATTTTTTTATTATTGAAAATAGCAAGAAAATGTATATTGTTGGTGGGTCAGACACGGGTTGTTTAGCTTAGGTGAACGGTGTATCAATTCTTAATCTTCACCATGAATGAAAGCGATGCTTCCTAGTGGAAAAAGATCTCCATTTACACTTTTACCCTCGACATACTCAAATATTCTGGCAAAATATAAGGGGTCACACGGTAAATGCACATCCTCCCCAGACCACACTCCCATCTTCGTTACCATCGCCCTCTCACTAACAACATTCACACTCTGCGGAGCTCCCAAAGCACTAATCTAACAAACGCAATTTAAAAACCGCAACAAACTTTCTCTCTTGCGTTCACACTTATTCTCTGGCTTCTTCTTCCATTTTCGCTTCTCGTAGCGTTTTCGGAACAGTTATGGCTTCCATTGCCGGATCCAACTGCGTCGCTCTCCGAACCGCCAACTTCGGCGCCTCCGGTAACCGGAAAATCGGCCAGATCCGCCAATGGTCTCCGATTCTCACGAATCTCCGTCCCGTTTCCGGTCTTCGTCACCGATCGAATACTCCGTTTAGCTCCTCCGGTACCGATTTCCTTTTTTTTTCAATTTATTTTTGCTCTACGTTTTAATTTTCAATCGTGTGTGTTAAGCTTTTGGTGATTATTTTGTACGTGTAAGTGTAGGTGTGAGAGCACAGGTTGCTACTCTGGAGGAAGCAGGAACCGGAGCAACTCAGAAAGTGGAAGCGCCGGTTGCAGTGGTGACCGGAGCTTCCAGAGGCATTGGCAAAGCGATTGCACTGTCATTAGGTAAAGCAGGTTGCAAGGTTCGTCTTCGCAAATCCTTGAGCATAATCTGTTAGTGAACGATTCCCTGTTGCAAGAAATAAAATAAACGGTTGACGATTGTTTTTTGTGAATTTCACGTAGTATATCTCAAATTTCTCAATATACGTATATCGTTTGCAAGTTGTTGTTTCCAACGTAGCGATATAAGTTGCTTTAGATTACTTTTGGTTAGCAAAAGTAATGGTTTGCAATTTAAGTTACTTAAACTTATTTATATTTAAAATTTAGGTGTTGACTGTCATACACTATCTGTGCAAATTTTTTTACAATATCAATTAACTAGGAATCATACTTGAGATGACTTTTAAGGTAATTTATTATAAAAGTTAACAAACTTGTCATGATGATTTGACATTGGAGGATAGTGTAAACAAAAACCTTTATACCGTGCACCAAAATTAAATTCTAAAATGAAACTCATAAGAAATATGTTTCTGGCGATAGTGATGCAATGTTGAAGATCCAAATTATTATATGATTCTCTTTTTGTCAGTTTTTGTCACGATATGGAGCATTCCATGGAACTTTCTTTATAAAGTTAAAGTTGTCTACATTGCTGTAATACCATTGTGATTTACTTTGGGATTCTGATGTTTAGTTTCACGGGCCTTGTATTGCAGGTTCTGGTCAACTATGCAAGGTCATCCAAGGAAGCTGAGGAGGTTTCCAAGGAGGTAAAATTTGTCTCCTGAAATCTGTGGGATTATTATTATTATTATTTGTGCATTGTTGCTATTTATGTCTTAGTTTTTGTGCAGATCTCATCTTGGGGCCATAATGTAGACTTTTTTACAAATTCTGAAATGAACTTATGTGATTACTTTCAATTTTTTTGTACATTTTCTTCATTGGCAATATACTTGAGACTGGGATATCCTATAATATCAACATATTTATTAGCATAACTGCTAGCAAATTTGTTTTGTATCAAATGCTTGTTACGATTATAAGTTTGGTGGTACCTCGCCAGCTGCTTGCCTCTATAATTTTACACTCTGATGCTCATCTTTTTCTTTTACCTAGGAGAAAGGAGTGGTTGCCTGAACTGCATTAGTTTGTTTAGTTACACATTATTTATACATTATTTTACTTGCGCATTAATTTGTTTTACTATTTCCTTGTAGATTGAGGAGTTTGGTGGTCAAGCTCTTACATTTGGTGGAGATGTTTCTAACGAGGCTGATGTGGAGTCTATGATTAAAACTGTGAGCAGCTACTCTTGAATCATTAGATTGACCTTATTCTACCTTGGCTGCTTCATGACTTTCACATCTGCAGGCAGTTGATGCTTGGGGAACAGTTGATGTATTAATAAACAATGCAGGTAAGTTGGAAAGCTCCTGTGGTTGAGCTAACCTCTCTCCCTCTCCCCCTCTTTTTCTCTAGGCATTCTCAAATAATCATATTATGATTTCAGGAATAACAAGAGATGGTTTATTAATGAGAATGAAGAAATCTCAATGGCAGGATGTTATTGATCTAAATCTCACTGGTGTTTTTCTTTGCACACAGGTAAATATGTCCGCAATCTGAGTTTGTGTGAAATTCTTGTTTAGTTTAAGAAAACATTTTCTGTTTTCTCATATATAATTACAAAAATGTTACTTTTTTTTCACTTTTGTTGTTTTCAAAGATTTGTACATGAAATAGTAAAAAAAAAATCCTGTTTACAGTATTTGCTGTACAAATCTTTGGAAACAATAAGCAAAATTAAAATAAGGAGGCATTTTTGTAATTATTTGTGAAAACAAAAAATCATAAAAATGTTTTCTCAGACCAAACAAGTGTAGGCTTTTCTTTATTTCTTTTCAATTGGATCTGAGAGTTTATTTTTGCAGGCTGCTGCTAAGATTATGATGAAGAAAAAGAAGGTGACATACCACTTAATTGTTCTTTTATGATTTTTTTGTTTTGAGAAATCCTTGGTAAAAAGTTCAATCGACAACTCAAGTGATTAATTAATTCAATGACTGGTTACCCATTAACCATTCTTATATCATTAATCTGTGAAGGGATTAAGTATTACTATAGTGAAAAACTGAAAATATTTATGCCAACAATTCCTTTTGTAAATTTTAGTGTTTTTAGCATTCAATCTATTGCTGTCTTGTTTCATGATTTTCAAGATGACAGCTAGTGGTCTCTAAGATCTCTAATTCATGATACCTGTGGTTTTGCAGGGAAGGATCGTCAATATTGCATCAGTTGTTGGTTTGGTTGGCAATGTTGGACAAGCCAATTATAGTGCTGCAAAAGCAGGAGTAATTGGCCTGACAAAAACTGTTGCGAAGGAATATGCTAGTAGAAACATCACTGTAATTTTCTAAAAATCTATGCATTTCTTTCTGGCATAATAGGTTTGCAATATCAGTTGATGTAATTATCTTAAACCTTGTTTTCCTTACCAGGTTAATGCAGTTGCTCCAGGGTTTATTGCATCTGACATGACTGCCAAGCTAGGACAAGACATTGAGAAAAAGATTTTGGAGACAATCCCATTAGGTGAACACTAGGAATACTTTAATGGAAGTTTTAATTTGTTGAATATGTTGTTAACTTACTATTTTCAACTTGGATTCAGGAAGATATGGCCAGCCAGAGGAAGTTGCTGGACTGGTTGAATTCTTGGCTCTTAATCAAGCTGCCAGTTACATCACTGGGCAGGTCATTAATTTATTCCCCTATATATATATGACCTATTTGGATAAAATAGCTAACTACTCGTTCTAATCCTTAAAATTCTAGACATTATGATCTATTTGGATTAATTTCTCCATCAGCACTTGAGAAATAATGAGGTAAAAGGAGTAAAACTTTTTTTACAAGTTAACATTGAGTTATGCACTTAATTTTTTGAAAAGTTAAATAAGAGTTTTTAAATAACTAAGGTGCATAAGTTGATTTTGATTCATTTTTATCTTTTTTATTTTTTTTCCTCCTATAAGTGCTTGTTAAGAACTTTTTCCAAATAAGATCATTCTTAAGTTTATTAGTTGCGTCTGATAACCTGTCCTGTCCTGTCCTCTCATATTAGGGTTCTGTAACTTCTGTTGTTTACCTGTATTTCCTTTTCCTTTTGTTTTCTTTGTTTGGGTAAAACCTGTATTTATTTTCCAGTTATCATTTGAAGTGTTTATTGACCATAGAATTGCTTGATGCAGGTTTTCACCATTGATGGAGGTATGGTGATGTAAATTAGCAATCCTTTTACCTTGCAACATGAGCTTTTGCACTTTTAAACTACTTCTGTACGGTGATAGTTTGTTCTTTGCTGAGTTTTGTTTAAGCTAGTTTTACCCTGTGATTTATCGTAGAATATTAGTTGAAATGCAATTCAGTCACTTTTGGCACTAGCTCTGAATTGCTTACTGATGAAATGCAATGTGTCCAGCATCTTGTACCATTTTGGTTTTTATGGTCATGTCAGCAGAATAGGCATAATTCTTATATGCAATTCAGTCACTTTTGGCACTAGCTTTTCCTTCTTGGATGTTCTTTCAGGGAACTGTCTCATTTAAGCAAGCATTATTATGTTTATTTTCTGGTTTCCCGAAAAGGGGTATGCTTTTAGGCTTCCTATCCGAATTACTATTTTCCATTTCCATTTGCAATCGTGCACAATTGTACCCATGATTTTTCCTCATTCAAGCTTGGATTTGCAATACTTTAATTTAGTATTCTTTCTTGGTCTTGCGTCTCAATTTTCTTACATAGGAAAATTTTGACGATTCCTTATGGTCGAGTTAGTGCAAAATTAATCGGAAACAAAACAGCGATGTCAAAGCTACCAGGAGACGAAGCATTTTAGCATTGTTAAAATCACATTCTCAGTTGAATAATTTCAGACCTTTTAAAAATTCACTAATTTTAAAATCTACAAAAATCTATGAACAGGTTATTGACTGATTTTATTTGAACCCGTTATTTTATTACTTTTGGTAATCTAGAAATTATTCAATAAAAATACTTTAAAATAAATAAAACATCGAGTGATAAAATTAATGTATGAAGTTATTTTCCCTAGTAATAAACTGTAACTAATGTCTTCGTCAATTAAACCGCTGGTCCGGCCGGTGTGGTTTTTGAAGGAATTAACTTTACAATTTTCGTTTAACAAACTTAAATTATGCAGGTTACAAACTATATAATATAACGGTGCACGAGTCATAAGCAGTTTCTGTGCCTCAGCGACTATAGCTAAACTAAATGGTTACCTTAAAAAAAACACATCTTCAATATTCATATGCCAACAACTGAAGCGTTAATTTGGTCGGAACCCCCACAATAATCAAGCTCAACAAAAGTTCCCCCTCCTTCTCCCTTGGCTAGTCTTCCCGGATTGACGGCTATGCATTTCGTGTGGTTAATCCCTTCATTTTCGCTACTAAGCACCTGCGCAATGGTGAATTAATTTCTAAACATTCTACTATGAAAAGATAGTATCCAACTCTCTTTGCTGGCAGCCCTGATCACAGGCTTATCTGATAGTTTTTGAAAGAAAATGAAGCGTACAATAGGTGAATACATTTACCTTGACAAAGTACTTGATGTCTGAAGGTAGTATAAGTATGTCTGGAATCGACGACAGTTGAAGGGCTTCTGGAGCAAGCGAAAAGTCCAAGGGAACACCTTCTGCTGGTGGGTAAAGTGGATAGAAGCTGGTTCAAAATTTGAAAGACATTAGTTGTTTATGATCGTTTCTGAACCCAATACAAAGCACAGAGATCACAAGATAACAGTAATACCTTTGTTGGTTAAGAATATGGTTTGCTAGTCTACTCAAGCGATCAATGGGTTTTCCATCTGCTGCAGTTCGTGATATCTCCTCCCCACTGATTTGCTTCAGAATATCCACGGTGCAGCAACCAACCTTAACCTGAAAGCCAATCGATAATGAATTATTCCTCACTTGCTCCTCTCTGGATACAGCATCCAACTAAACCCTATGATTTAACTTTTTGCTTCTTTTGTTTAAAAGAATCAGCAAATGGCAAATAAAACCTACAATAACTTCCTTGAACAACATACTGTGTACAACAAATGTAAGAGTAGTGACATGGACAAGGTTAGAACTAGAAGTCATTCAATCTTGAGATTAAAGTTTCATTACAAAATATATTTCTTGTGTCTTGCAGATTTTTTATTTATACAAAACCCAGACGTATAATGCAGAACTCAAGAAAGCAACAAGGGCAAGTAACAAAATGTGACTGCCAATGCTATACCTTATTTGCCTCAAAGATTCCAGGATTACTGAGACTGACTATCTGAACAATAAAACAAAATTACGTAAGAAACATCACGACCAAATTGTGTGAATACTGACTAATCTTCTAGTTCAAGGAACAGTTCTAAAGATGAATTTTACCTGAGATTTCATGTCCAATGCAGGCTACAAAAACAAATGATTGAAATCAAATTTTAGACTAAACTGATACACTAACTAGAACAAGAATCATGATATCCATATTGATTCAATTAACGATTACCTGAGGAAAAACAAAATCATGGTTAGCATCACGTATAGACGGAACAAGAACAACACGCGTAGCTGAATCTACATATTCTTCCAACTGGAAATGGCAAGTGCACCCCAGTGAGAGTTAGAGAAGAGAAATTCCAAAAACAAATCTCATCATTTAAGTTATTACCTTCTTCAGGATTTCCTCAAATATTTCATCAAAACTCCTGTCTACAGTTCCTTTCTTAATGTCTGGGTGCTCAGAATCAACAAATGGTCCCAGCTGAGACAAAACCAGTTGTCAACATCAAGTTTGCACCCTTACATTATTTAACACATAGTGTCTAAGGAATAATAAAATAATAATGATAAAAAGATGCAGATTGCAGTATAGGTGGTATTTACCAATACAAGCAACTGTGGTGGTCTTAGTTTTGCATGTGTCAGCAGTGCTATAAGAGGCTCAAACAACAAATTGTCTGTTGTAGTAAAGGGGCCAGCTGCAATAATCTGTGAAGCACCAAGAGATCATGTAAAATATAGAATACTAACAGACCTGCAATATGTATAAAATTATACCAAAAATATTTGAGAAAGAGCTGGTGATCTTTTAAAATCTGAAATATCTCAAGTGTCAACTACAACATAATGAAGACAAGATTGCATGCATTGCTTGCATGCCTTGAGACAATTCCTTAGCTAGCTAACTAAGATGTTAGGCATTTGGTCATTGTTAAAAATGAATCTTTGGTATTAAAACTGTAAAAGCAAAATTTCTAAATTTCCTGAAAATTCACCAAAATGAAATCTAGTGCACAATATAGTTTTCAGAACTCATAAAAAAGGAGATGTATTGTGCATACCATTGATAATTCTCTTTCTTTACAAAGCAGATCAGTTGGCTGATTCTCCTTATCAACAGCTTGCTTCTTTGCAGGATTTGAATCCTCATTGGCAATGTAGGTAGGTATAGAATCCACCAATTTAGTTGCAACGAAGCAATGCCCACTGGGATTATGCCCTCCAATACCAACTATCTGTCAAGATGAAAACTACCTTTTATAACTTGTAAATCTGATACCTTTCACACATTTAAAACCAGAATTTTAACCCATCGTTTGCATCATTCACCTGGCCAGGAAAAATTGAATAATGGCTTAAACGTTGCAAATCTAGGCGAACACATTCTCCTCCAGAATGCTCAATACTGTCAAGTAATTAGAAAACAAACCCATGTATGATAGATAAAACTAAAAAGATAAAATGAATCAAATATATGATGTGTAATGTCACCCTTATACATAGTCAATGCCTCAAATGATTTAACGGAACAATACATAATGGATCACAAAATATTAAGAATTGTACATAACACTCCTCTCATTGACATAAGCTCTGGTCAAGTTGAATAGACTGACTTCGTTTCACACAAATGTGTTCCGTGTTGATCAATAAATCCAGCACACAGGCACAGACACATCAGTCTGATGAGATAACAGATACATACATATTAATGATGTGCGGAGATCTAGTGGCTATTACCTGCTCTGCAGCATGACAGACTTCTCATTTAAACGGCCTTCTCCATCACAACAAATCATGCCAACAGCAAAAATGCTTCTCTGATAAATTATATTACTTTAAATTATTAGACAATTTACGCTTATGCAAAGATTATTCAATGCAATCACATACCAGATAACCAGAAATGATGCCCGACTTAAAAATAAAACAGCATAGCAATTTTGTTAGCCAAGAGCCAATAATTAAGTTTCTGAGTATGCATAGGAGACAGAGAAAGAGATGCATTATATTTACCTGTGAAGCAGTTGTAGGGTCTGTTGGTTCTTCATAGAGCCCAGAAGCTACAAATGCCCTTGTATATTTCCTAAGTCGGTTTTCTATTGCATTAAGCTAAATAACAATAATCAGATTTCAACAAACTAATGTAACAGGATAATGACTAAGAGTCATGCTATCTATCACATACCCTATCCTCTGTTCTATCATACAAAAATCTGCAACCTGGTTTGGGTCCTGATCTGTGAATGGATAATGAACACCTTTCATGGAGTGGAACTCTTGTAAGAACATCATCTTCATCATTTTCAGCCTTCTCTACTTTAGGGACAGTGTTGATGCTAAATTTCACCACAAACTTATCTGTTCTCTTTGAAAAGGGTGTTATTAGTTTTGATTTTGATGGTTTTCCAGAAGATAAAACATTCTCATACATTAAAGATGTTGTATCAAGTGCAGGAGATAAAGGATCTTGATGATGATTTATTGGAGTTCCGGGAGTATTATCCTTTGTATCATCATCATTATTTAAGATCCTGCATAAAAGGATTTTTCATTATAATAAATTGTGGTTTAATAGCAATAGCATTTCTTCTAAACTAACAACAAACAGTTGTCTCCCTTATTAACTACATAACCATACACGATACAGTGAAAAACAAATACCACTAGAACCAGAGTACTTGGTTTAATATGCCAATATGCATGTGCGTTTATGTCAAAGAAATGGGGTAGACAAAAGAGCAAACACAATTCCAAGGAAAAAAAAGGGAAGGGGGTTGACAACTATTGAAGTTGGTAAAGATGCAGTGACAAGATCATTTACTTCTGCAATTACATTATGATGTGATCTATAAGGAGGCATATGCAAACACCATTTATGTTATGCTTGGGAATAAGTTGGGAAGAACCAAAAGCACATTCAACGAGCATCAATCATTGATGTGAATTTGTTCAAAACATCATGCTTCTAGATTATGCCTTAAAAGGTACATATGATAACAATAAGTAAACAAATGCACTAATGCAGCCTTTGCATTTAGTTGAAAAATTACACTAAATTTTACCACAAACTTGCTTTTGAGGTAAAAGTTCTCAAACATAAATCACTTCACTTTAAATTCAATAACCAAAATCAATTTTAAAATAACAAAGTGACAAAATAGTTTGCAACCACCTTGCCAAACACAGATGGAGTTAAATTATTATCTTCCTTATTTATGTGCACTTTTTTTTATTATATGCAGAAGGATTTGTTCGTAGAGCTGGGAATTTCCTGTTCTGCAAATGGATTTAAAAATAAATTTCCCCGAATTTAATTGTTAGTGCAGCCCAATAGATGCAATTCAAGCACTAAGCGTGAGAGAACCATGGACATAAATACAAAAACCAAGGACAATATGCTTACATTTCTACATCTCCGATAGAGTAAATATGCAAGCCAGCTTCCTCCTTTTCCTTTATAACAGTCTCTTTCTTCTCATTTTGTAGATGCAACAGAAAGCCATCAATTTCAGTATTTTGTACTATTGGTTCGTTCAGCTGTCTGTCAAAAACAATCATCCAAATTCAAACCATAAATTATCTAGAAAACCAAAACACCTATCTCCAAGCCAAATCATTAAATCAACACTTCCGCTAATTAAAAAAATATATATTGGAGTTAGTGCGCATGGCATAACACAGTTCTTTGAAACGTTTATTTCAAACTACAAATTATCTAGCAAACCAAAACACCTATCTCAGAACCGAATCATTAAATCAGCACTTCCTTTTATAAAAAAAATAGAGAAATTAAAATTGAAAAAGTAAAGTATTGGAGTTAGTGCGCATGACATAACACAGTTCTTTGAATGATTATTTCAAACTACAAATTCTGTAGCAAACCGAAGCACCTATCTCCGATTCGAATCATATTTTTTTTTGGAGAAATCCGAACAGAATCGTTAAATCAACATATCCTCTAATAAAAAAATAGAGAAATTAAAATTTAAAAAAAAAAAAAAAAAAAAATATATATATATATATATATATATATATATATATATATATATCGGAGTCAATGCGAGGCATAACACAGTTTTTTGAACTGTTTATCTGATTACATGTTAAATAAACGACGCATTGTTATCTCCGGAGACTCGTTAGCAACGTAACACGAATCACAGAGTATATATTCTTCTAAACTAAAGAATTCACAAACTGCGAGGAAATAACACTTAGTGGAAAAAATGCTAAACGGAAACAGCAGAAGAAGACGCAAACCTATTGAGGTAATAAACTTCCCAGCTTGAGACGAGATCGGAAGGAGTGAGACTGTAGTTGATGCAGTAAGTGACACCTACAAATCCTCAAAACATTAACAGATAAACTATTGTGCATGAATCGAGGGAAAAAAAGGGGAAGAACCGCTTACATTTGCTGAGAATTTCTTGTTCGTCTTCGAGGCCGAAACCACTTCTTTTGAATTCGGACTTGATTTGCTCTTCCATTCCTCTCTCTGTTTCTCTCTCTAGGGTTTCTCTCACTCGAGATGAAGCGCCAAGAAAAAAATGGCGGGAAATTTGCCGGTTTGGGTATATAAAGAACATTGGTTTGGTTATATTACGATTGTGCCCTCTGCACCGCGCATATTAATTATTAACAGAACACGGAATAGTACTGCCGCCTTATAACCATTTCCATTATTATTATTTTTCTCTTCATAGGTGAATTTTATAAAAAGCAATTCCAAAAGAGATTAATTTTGCGAATGAAAGTTTTTTATAGTGAAAAATTTGAAATTTTATTTAAAAAACAAACTATATAATATTTAAATCAATCATTTGTTGATACCGTTAACAACAATTAGTCAAATAAATAATTTTACATCATTTAAAATCAAGTCACTCTTGTAAATTATTGGTTAAATTGATCCGCATGTTTTTATATTTTTATCAAATTTTTAGTTAGTTATTTAAATTTTTATTTCTTTTCAATTAGTTCTTTCTGTCCATTTATGAAAAACACATAATTATGAATACTTTATATAAAAATACATAATTATGAAAACTTTTTATGAATTTTGATGTTGTATATGTTCTCTAATTAAGCTCACCTAAGGGTTTTGCTTATCAAGTTGTTTTTTGGGGTTGGTGATGCTGCTTCAATAGTAGTATGGGTTCTTGTATATACTGTGGTTGGGTGGTCACTTCTTGTGGCCATTTCAAATGTCTTATATTTAATGGAATTTTTTCCTTTTCAAAAAATAGTTCGTCTAAGGATTTAGGATCGGTAATTAATAAAATGTTTACCTACCAAGGATTTAAGGGCAAAGTAATTTAGTAAAATTGAAGGTCAATTACGTGATTAGAAGAAATTTAGGTTTGAAAAATACTACATTAAGGGATAATTGATTTATTACCCAACAACCAAAAATTAATTATTTATTACTTGATTCATCACATTATGAATTTTTTTTCTTAATTAAATCTGAAAATAATTTTTTTTAAAAATCGTTACTTTTTTTTAGATTAAAAATTATTTGTTACTTGATTCATTGCTTGCTCGCTCGATCAAGAAAGTAACTAATTAATTGCATTGGTTATTATATGACCATTATATTCACTACTTCATTACGTTTACAACCGGTAAACTCGTACAACAGTGTTTCCGCTAATAAGCTACACGGTGAATAAGATAGTTGTTACTTCAAAAGAAGTATAATTTTGTACAAGGCTAGTTGTGTGTGTATCACTTCCACAAATCCTATTAAGCTTATCTATATTCAATGTATAACGCATGTCTGCGTGCTTTCTTGTTATTTAGTTTCACTCATCAACTTTAAAATCGGTTGGGGAATCAATGATTGCATCAATAGTTTATGAGAAGAACTCGTAGTTTTTGGCCGATAATATGATATTCCTTAGAGCACCAATTGGAGATACTATCATCAACATTACCCCAAGAATAATGCAGATCTGAAATTTAAAAGGATGGAGAAGAAAATTAGTTCAAGTTTAAACAATTTGATAAATTAATTGAAGAGTTGTCAACTAAAATGACAATTAACATACCCAGTTAATCGTCCAAGACAAGCCAAATTTCTTGGGCTTTTTAAGCTTAAGCCATATGATACAGGGCAACTACAAGTAAGATAAAATAACACTACATTAAGCACGAGCATTAATTGGATTGGTAATACATATTCTCAATGATCCATATTCAATAATATATTTTAAAAGTTAAGAAATAATAAATATGCTTTCTACTTACAAAATATGATGTCGGGGCAAACGCAAAGCCTCCAAGAAATCCAAGAAGAGAGCCAAAGAACGGGATACATATGCCAATTAACATTGTCAATGCTGAAAAAACAACATTAAAAATAAGATAAGTATTGACCAATTGTCCAAGCCAACAATCTGGCCACTCAAAACAAAGTGTCCATAAGCAATCACTAATGACATACCAACATATATAGTGCGAGTTGTTACTCGGAGTGCAGTAGAAGGTGGGAAATTTAATTTCGTAACCATGTAGGTTTCGATCATATCAAACACTGGCATGGCAAACACCTGTGCTTACAAAAAAGATAAAAAAAATAAAATCAAACGAGAATATTGGCTTAAAAAACAACAATAATCACTTAAATATCTTTTTACTTCTTCTAATTTACAAAATTGTTTATTTATTTTTAATCCTTATAAATTATGTTTATTTTATTTTTTATCCAAATAATACTTTAGATAATATTTTTTTTTCATTATTTGAAATTTTATCTAAAATGATATAAGGATTAAAAATAAAATAATAATTATTTACAAGAACTAAAGAAAATAATTTTATAAAAATAAAAAAATAAAAAATTACAACAACTAAAAAGATAGTTAGAAAGTTGTAACTCTCCTGGTAGCCTCCAACAACGTGGACAAAGACAAAGAGGTTAGCAGCGGCAATGAGCCAAGCGGGGCGTTCTAGTGTGATGAGGATGTTATCATCAACTGAGTTTCCAAACATATAGTATCCAATGAAGGCAACAGGTAAGTAGCAGAATGCAACTCCTATGTATGCCAAAATAACTCCTCTCCACATGGGTTTCTTGGAAGGTGTATCTTCGGATGAAGGCATGGTTGCTTGAATTTCCAAAACCACATTGTGACCTGCGTAGGCAAATGCTACATCACCCAAGGCAGAAAAGAAGTTGAATACAGCATCAGCAGAGCTAGTGGCTCTGGAGCCATAATCCACATTTGCTTCAATCCCCTTGTTTATAGAAGCACCCCAAGCGATGGTTGAGTATCTGTTTAAATTAAACAATCCACACTCAACACTAATCATTCACTAATAAGGTAAGATTATTATATTAAGGACGAAATTTGGATATAATTTAGGTGTTGTTATAAAATATTACTTGAATGATCTTATACTAAGTTAAAATGACCAAGGTGATAAGTCATGATTATTATGGAAAACCCATATGACCTAGGTGATATTTCTCATTGGAAAACAACTTTTGTATTGTTCCCGAGTGAAAATTAGAGTAATACCTCAATAACCTACATTGATCTTTAATGCAAATTATTGAGAGGATGCCCTAATTATGATTGGAGAACAACAATAAAAATATTTAAAGGTTTGCATTTAAATTTTATCCTTAAAATAAACGGATATAAAAACAAAGGTAGAAGAGTTTAGTTACATCAAAGACATGGCAGCTGCAACAAAAGAGATAGCAGAGATGGAGTTCAAGTTAGGGCATTGCGCAAGAACGATGTTCACAGAAGCGAAGATAACAATCCAATACGAGGTCTTAATATCTTTGCAATCGGGACAAAGGGTATCATGAACTTTCTTCAATGACTTGCCACCAGTAACCATATAGACAATGCACGTGCCAACTTCAACAACAACTTGTTGGGGAACCACAATCCAGAGACCTAGCTTGTCTCCGAAGGCATGCTGGCCCAACTCATGGTACCTATCAAATCTTTTCCCTGGCACCATTTCGTGCATCTCAACCATTTGCCATAGGGTGTAGAGGGTGATAACCCATGACAAGATAAGCACGGTAGCACCGGGGCCCCTATTATTTTTAAATGATAATAATGATTAGAAACACAAGTATGTTCAAATAAAATCAAATGGAAGGTTAAAGAGGAATTATTTCATGATCCAAAGCATATGATCCTTCCTAATAAATCTTTACGTGACATATAATTATAATTTTTTTTTCTATTTAAGAAAAAATGTCAGAGAGATTGATGGAGAGATATGACTAGTTTCGAAAAACATGTCACTTAGAGATTGATTGGGACCTTTAACTATATGATTTCAAACTATATAATAATTTCTCAGAAGATAGGTGATATTAAAGAATCCATGTACCAGCCCATATTTGACATGGCAAATGGAAGGCTGAGGACACCTGCACCAACCATGGCTGTGAGATTGTGGAAGGCTGAAGACCACCATTTGGCATTTCGGGAACCAGTGACCGGAAGCCAATCATCGATTGCCTTCTGCCTGGCAGCAACATCACTGTTTTCCTCAGAGTGGCCCATTTTCCCACCCCCACACGCAGTAGTATTTGATTAATTTATATACCTGCTTGTTTTTTTTGGGGAGGGGTGGGGGTTAGACAACGAAATCTGAACAAGGAAGACCGTTTTATAGAAACTGAAAGGACAAATGTAAAGCAACTATAATTAGAAAAGTTAAAGTTTGTTTTTACTAAGAATGTCATTGCTGATTTTTCTTTGGCTCTAAATACTTTCTCGGTGGATTCTCACCATCCATATTATGGACATCAAATAAGGGGTGCATATTCTTTTTGTGAGAAGGGTTAGTACAATATAGAAGTTTTTTGGTTGTTACAAGAATATGGAAGTTTGCATAAGAATTATTAAATCAATTTGGCTATACATTCTAAAAAACTAACCAAAAAAATTTGAAGATGCAACATACTTTTGCACAAAATAGGATTGTACATAGAAGTCAAATCTTTTAAGTAGAAGTCCAATTGTTTTAGGAGTGTTAATAATCATTCACCCTTTTTTGGGGGAAATTTATCAAGTGCTGATCTCCATGATTTCAATCAATGTTTACGTAAATTCATACTTGAATTTTAAGATTTTGTTAATCAGTATTTTTAGAGTATCATTTAAGGAATTAAAAGAAAAAAATATTTATTAGGTAAATAGTAAGAGAATGTAAAAAAGATTATAGATAACACAATTTTTTGTCTCATAATAAAAATATTTCTAGTTAAGTTGTCTAACTAATTTCCTTAGGCATTAGTTAGCTTTTGTCTAAATTTTATAATTTACTATAAAAATTAATATCACTTGATTTTGATTATGTGTTATGTAAAAATTAGTGGAAACCAATACCACCCAATAATTTATCCAAACTGAACTATAGTGAAAAGATGAGAGAAATAACAAGAAAAAAGAAAAAAAATTCAAAACCAAATAAATAAAAAAAAGTAATGTATATTTATAATTTTTAAGACAAGAGGGAGTAGCACTTTGGCAGATATGCTAGGAAATTGATATGTAGTTTCATTTCATTGTTAATTGTGTAATCTGAACATGTTACACCTTGAAAAGAGTACAACATATGTTGCAAAGAAAATTGTTGCAAGAAGATCCGTAGTAAATAACATATGTCTAACAACTTTTACAAACTTGTCATTACAAGCTAAGTAGTAAGTAATTTATCATTTTCATGTTCTCACCAAATTGATCACAATAGTTAGGCAACTATGGAACTTAAACGTTTGTAACCGCTGTTTGACTTTGCGCAGCTATTGGAATCTTCAACAGCCAGGCCCTGTGCTCCAAAAGAAAAATACCCATCCATTAATTTCTTATTGAAGGAACAGTGTTTGTAGTTCAATAGAAGAGTGCCGTCATCTATTGATCCATTAGAGCAAGAGGGTCCAATTATATCAACACCCTTTTGTTCCTTGATGTAAAAGAGAGAAGCCACAGATAATTCTTGGAAAGGACTAGGAGTTGAATGAGCAGAATGTGGCTTTAGCTGAATTACACCTTGCATTAGACCTGCACTGAATTTCACATTGGAGGATGGACTTGGAAGAGAAGTCCTCATAGATTGTGTTCTTTTGTTGTTTGGATGGGAGCATGGTTGTGAGTATCTTTGCCGCAACGGGATTGGAAACTCTTCCAAGTTTCTACTTGAACTGAAAGGGTCAAGAGAATCATCATCTTCCAATTCTGAGGCAGCTGCTTTTGTCTCTCTTCTCCTAGGCCAGTGGAGACGAAACTTTGAGCGCCTTACATTGACAGAACTAGACTTCTTGTTATGTGGGGAATTGGCTGAGTCAGAATTGCTTAGTTCGTTTGAGCAGGAATATGATTCCACACTTGCTTGATCATAATTGGTGGTATCTGATGAATTCTCAATGCCAGTGTACAAGAATATCTCTGCATCTGGTATTCTAAATGAAGTCCCAGGACTGCCTCCAATGACATGGGCTTTGTCATGAGTGCAAAGGGCATTTCCTGCCACAGCATCCTGACATTTAGAGACCCCTCCAGCAGAAATCATTTGCTTGATCAATATATCAGATGATGCTGATCGCGCCCTTTGTTTTAAAAGATCCAAAGGGGTCATCCCATCAGCATCACAAATGTTCAAATCAATTGATGGCACAGACATCAACAATTCCACTAGCTCACATTGAATATTATCCATCACGGATACATGAAGCGCCGTTCTTCCATCGTTGTTCTTAACATTGATAATGTCCTGTAAGTTCACAGTCTTTCCACTTACCAATTGCCTCATGAGCTCAGTATGCTTGTCCAGTCTACGGAAACCAGGACTTCTGAAACCAGCCACCGCCATATGAAGAAAAGTATCTCCGTAGTGATTGGTTAACAATGCTAGTGAGCGGGATGCAAGAATCAGAATCTCAACCACTGCTAAGTGACCCCTGTAAGAAGCTATATGTAATGCTGTGTTCCCTTGATCATCTGTTAAGTTTACAACATCAAATGATGCAAGTAGATTTCTCACCACCTGCGTCATTGAAATGATCAAGATAAGGGACAGTGAAAATGCAGGGCGTACACCAGTTTGGACATATTGAACTTTTGTAACTATGATGCACATATACGATACCTACCTGATACAAATCTAATACAACTATTCTGAAAATGTATAGGATACGATACATACTTAGATGCATATAGAAACAAACATAATAAATATATAATTCAATCCAAATTAAGAACATATTTCTTACATTCTAAAAACAAAATTATAAATCAGTGTAACCATGTCTTATATATAACTATATTAAATTTTACTACACATTCACAGTGAAACATCCAAAAATACCAGTTTAGATACATTCACAAAAGGCATTGGTACTCCACAGAGGATTAACAATTAACACTGACTGTTTCTGTGCTTGTAGCCTGGTAGGACAAAATTTAGAAGTAGTTCTACAAGTGATTTTGATACTATTCTCCAATCAGAATTAGAATTTCACTTCGGTAATCATTGTTAACATTTAATGAAAACTTTTAGTAAGCAGACTACTTTGATGAAACTCTAATTATTGTTGGAGAACAGTGACAAAAGCATCCATAAAACTACATTTTGTCGAAATGTCCAATGCGAATGCAAATCAGCTTAAAGCAGAAGGGCAAACGTAGGATGAATTCACCCAAATATGCAAAGTATAATTTGAACAGCATACTTCATATCTTATATTCTATACTCATATGATCCTGAAGGAACCAGATGTACTGTGCTAATTATATTCATTCAATTTAAAACCATAGACAAGCTGATCAAGATTCAAAGTAAAGTAACTCACTGCCTCACCTCAACCTGTCCTCTACCAGCTGCAGTATGCAGAGCAGTGCATCCTTGAGCATCTCTAAAGCCCAAAACGCCAGAACCGTTCCCCACAAGCCGTTTCAGCGTCTCCCAGTTCCCTCCTCTGGCAGCAGCATGAACTGCCCTATTCATCATGTCCCTCTCGTAAACATCCTCCATTTGCGGCGGCGAGAGAGCAGAACGAAGCAGAAGCTCAAACACCTCACAACTATTGCTCCTCGCCGCAGCATACAGTATATCAGTGACTCCATACTCTCCTTCACCAAACACGAGCGCAGGGTACTTCCCCAACAATTCACGAACAAAATCCAGGTCACCAGCTGAGGCAGCAGTGTAGAGAAGCCACCCGCCGTAGCCGGCGCGAATGAGAGAATTGTGTCCTCTTCCTGTCTCGCATTGCAGCATGAGATTCCTGGCAACCTGCGAGCGACATTTCGCGACGTTCTCCAAGTGTTTCTCGTCGTCCCACACGGTTTCGAGGCGGCGGATTCTGCGGAGGGAAGTGAGCTTGATGAGGAGGTTGGTATCCAGGTGGAGAAGCTCCACCACCAGATCATAGTGGCCGTTGGCAGCGGCGCAATCGATGGGAGATGCATACCACCATTGTTCTCCCGTACTCTCCCAGCGAAGAGGCAAGTATGGAGGCATTGCACTGGCGCTCTAAAACGCACACAAGTATACTTCCAATGTAGTAAGTTTACCACTGCAACAAACTTCAAGTCTGCAACTGGTAGTTGTTGTTTAGATGCTGACTCAAAGTTTTTCCTTATTTCAGTTTCTAAATGTAGCTAATAATAGTGTGATTGTGTGAAAATTGTTGGTGTGAGATTTGATAGAGTGAAGTGTGGGGATGGCATAATTAATGGCGAACATGAACCTAACTAGCGTTCTCTGCGGAATTTGATGGCAAAATGTTAAAAGAAAACAGAGTGTGAAAACACGTCACACACAGGTGTATGATGTTACATGACCAGGGCTTTGTCTCTGAGTGAGAGAGACTTGTGTCAATGCTGCAGAAGAAAAGTTGAAAAGAGAGCATAGAAAGATTAAGATTCTCTGGTCCGTGAACATATGGCCAAAGGCCATTTATTTGATTATGATTATCTGACCCCAGTAACCAACTGGTTACATTTAACAATCTTGCGTGCAGACTCTGTGTAAGCACAGTTAATTAATAAAATAAATAATATTAAAGTAATTTTAGCATGGATTAACATGAAAATACAAGAGCATTATTTAATGTGTCTTAAACTTTTGATTAGCACAGCTAAAATTACTTGTAATTTAAGCTTATGTAATGATCTCTAAGGTATTGTTCGGTAGAATAAAAAGAAAATAAAATGACATGAAAATTTTTAATTAAAATAAAATTTAAAATTATAGATATTATCTCATTTTACTATTATTATTTTTTTCTTTTTCATTCTCTTTCTCTACTAACTAACGGGTCCTAAGTGAGTCTGTGGTGTCAATTTCAACATATCATTCACATCCTGTGCCTGTCTCTATGTTCTGTCACTTTTCACCATATATATATATATATAAAGACTTTTGATTAGTTATAGATATTTGGTTAAGGAAGGATTGCTCTGAAAAGTTGTTTCATTCATTCACATTAGGAAATTTCATGGAATTTGTCACACTTGAAACCCCAGATTTGGTACAACATTTAATTGGGTGCAGAGAGACAGAGAGGCTGTGGGCACAGACTATTGAGGCAAATCAAATTTTTCATACATGATTTTCATTTGCATTATTTGCTTCAAAGAATAAAGATTAATGCAGTGCTGAAAGCAGAGAGCTATAGACTTCTGTGAGCATAAACATTTGCTTGGTAGGAATAGAGATGTCAGTCAGTTAAGATTGGGACAAACCCTGCAGCTACGGCCATGTACTCGTCTTTTACTTACACCAGGTAAATGCTGAAAGCTATGACTTATATATATAAAAGCAAACAAAGAATGAGGTTTCGATATCATTGTTTGACTTTTGTTGATTGAGGAAAGTACCAACTTACATAAATTCTCACTTCTGTTTCTCTTTTGGGATGTTTAAACTTTTCAAAATTTTAAGTACTTAAGAGAATTACTTTGAAATAAAAATAAATATAATGATAATTTTTAACCGTTAGCATCATCTATTATTCGTAATTTAAACTACATTCATTTTTAATTTATTATTGTCGACCTCAACTGGATTGAAAATGACTCAATTGATGTATTTTTAATAATTAAAAGATTTAATTTGAATTTTTTTAATTTGAAAATCAAATTAACACATTTTAAATAATTGAGAGACCCAATTAGTAATTAAGTCTATATTTTTTTTTAAGATACTTCTTGTCCAAGCGACCATGACGGGTGGCTGCCATCTCTATGGAGTTTGGAAGTGGCCTAACCATTGGGGTAGATCTTATCCATCATTTACTCATTTACATGTGATCTCACAACATGTCCTTAATTAGCGATAAAATTCATTTTGTTATCATAAAGATTTCTTATCATCATGCATATATTATTTGTTTTTTTTTATTCTCTCTCATTTAAAACTAAAGTTAATATAAAATACTACTTAATATTAGTGATGGATCAATAAAAATAAATAAATAAATTTTATAATTAATAAAAAAGTAATATCAAATTAAATTATTTATAAAAATTTAGTAAATAGTTCTATATCTTAAAAAACCTAAAAATTTAAACTTTAAATAAAATTATGATATTCTAATTAGTTTGTAAAAAAAATATTTTAAAGTTTACTTTAAATTTAAATATTCACCCGAGCTGCTCAGAATATCTCTGTTAACATAATTAGGCATTTTTTAGGCTTTCGAATTCAGTGTATCTAGATTTTCAATGATTATAAATTGCTGAAAAATGCAGCTTCTTCAAACGGTCACTGACAATTAAATGCAAGAAAAACTAGCTACATTATGCATAGTTGAAATAAATGGGAAGAAAAAGGAAATTAATTATATACTACGTATATTCTGGTATACAACTATACACAAGCATGTGGACGCAAACCTTTATTATTTCTCTTTTCCATCACCATCAGTATATTGTTATTGTATATCCAAGGATGTCTTGCAGTAGCTGACTCTTTGAAATCTTGCCCTTAACTTTTTGAAGGAGATAGTGAACTGAAAAGAGCTGTATTCAAAACTGATACAGGGATACCAGCCTCTTAACTCATGCATGTGTCGATCCCAAATTAACTGGGATGGGTTAAATTTTAGAAATCAAATTTAATTAGTGTATTATTTTTTAATTTCCTACATATTTCTTTCTTCTCTAATCACCTTTCTTTTATTTCCATCAACTTTATTTCTCTTCTCAACCAAATAAAATGTTGTTAATGTTTAACCAGACACGCGTTACATTTGAGGGAGGAAAATGACAACAAAGAAATTGATGACAAATGTGAAAAATAATAAAAAGTAAGAAAATATAATATTAATAATGCTTTTTTTAGCTGTTTGAAAAGGAAAAGGTAAACATCCAAAATTCCCATGCAACACTTGGGAAAGAAGAGTAAAAAATATAGATATGATAAAAAAAAATATGTTAAAATAATAAAATATTAATGTATCATTAATTGTTTGAAAAGTCACCCGTCTTTTGTTTTTTATTTTATTTTATTAGATTGTCTCAAGTGTGGGAGAAATGTAAAAAAAATAAAATTTATAGCACATTTATAAACCATCCAATTTGGGCAGCATATTACAACTGGGGGACATCTCCATTCAACTGTTTTCACGTGGAAAGGGAACTCTGGCGAAGGAATCGAGGAGCAATGTGGGGCTTCACAAATCACACTTTAGTACTCACTCATCTATATGTCTCTGTTTCTGCATTTCAATTCAACTGATAGATCTACCTCATGGGATCACCATATTTGATTTATATATCTGTCTACCTCTTCTTTAATCTCAATCAAATGAGACGGGCAACATCCATGTGCCACCGCCATATAATCATAAAATCAATAGTGCAACAAGTCTTCAAACAAGTGCCTAAGACAATATCTGGCTTGGCAATTACAAACAAAATGGATCAGATTAAACATATTATTCAGAGATAGATCAGCATTACTAATTTTTTTTAAGAGTTACACTAACAAATGTAAAAATTATTTTATAAATTACAAATCATAATATGTATAACTTTTAAATAGCTTTTATATAAGTCAATAAACATATTATATATGTCAATTTCTAATAAAATGACTGTAAAACTTTTTTAAATCTTTCCATAGTTGGTGTAAGGACGTTTTTTCTCTTTTAATTGAAAGCTACCTTTTAATTTGACAAAAAAAAAATGGTTTAACATTACTTCTCAATAATGCCATTTTTTCGGGGGTGTCTCTTAACAGAAGTTTAAAAACTCTACTTTTTTGGTTACTTTTTTATATATTTTAAAAAGGCTCATTCATTTAAATATCAAGAATAATTAAGTAGGACATACGAACAAAATCCAATCCGAAGAAACAAAGCTGGTCTGCTGCGGTAACTTGCTCTTTTCTATTTTTCATTTTTGTAATTTTGTTCATAGCATGAGGATTGCATCTCTTGGGACTTGGTTTTTGCTCTTCTATTTTTCAGGTTTTGACAATGGGCCATCACGTACGGAACCTCTCCCAATCCGCACCCGCGTGATCCAACTACCCATTCTATCACTTTCCCAAAAACAAAATAAGCAAATGTTGAAGGAAGGGTGTTATCTATTTGCAGCTCTCATTTTCTCTTTACACTTCCTCTTTTTGGTTTGTTTAATATTTTAAAATAACTTCCTCTCTCTCCCCCTTTTCTGCACCCCCTTCCTTTCCATCTCAACAAGGGTGTTCATGACCCTACTCATGTCATTGATTCCATTAGCTTCAAAGAGACTTTTGACGGATTTATATTTAAGAAATTAGACCTAGTACTTTGGAATGGTTTTGCATTATACTTTGAGCCATTTCCATATGGTCCAATGACATTATTTTAAAATTTAGTTTTTTAAGTATGTTTTTAATATACAACTTAACTGTATATATATTAAGTTAGTCAATCTTAATAATGTAAGAAAATTAAAGTTTATTCTAAAAATACTTATAGTTAAATGATTTAAGTTATGACAACACATAATTCAAAAGATAATATGACTTAGATTGTTTATAGGCCAATAAATACATCCACTTATAGAAAATGAGTGGACATTTCATTAATAGAGTTCATAAAAAATTAAGGATTAATAATTAATACATATGAAAGTTGATGAAGGTCTCATTAACTGGAATGGTATATGGAATAAATTTATTTGTTTGTTTGAAAAGCTATGCAAAATAGAGTTCCTTCTAAACAAATTCTGGTGACAAGGGACATCTTGAGTATGGAACAAGCGGTTTGTAGATCATGTTCGAAGGCAACATAAACATTGAATCATTTGTTCCTAGGGTGTGAAGAAGCAATACAAATTTGGTATTGTTGTCCTCTATAATTCATTACAATTTGGTTGGGTAGGAACAAAGTTGTGTTTCAACAATCAGACTTGGAAGCTACAAAGATTTTTTAATATGCTCAGATCCTATGCTACAGGTGGTTGAGGTTTCATAAAAAGGGATTTATTTATCCGTATTCAACTTGGCTAAGTAATTTGTATCAGTGTATTGCCATCACTAGGAGAAGATCATAAATTAGATCGGTGCATATCCTAATCTTCAAGGATAAAGGGTTTGCTTCATCTTTGAACAGGTGTGCAAGATTGAGGATGTTCTTATAAAGTTTTGTATCACTCCATGTATTTTTTTTTCGTTTTGTTTTGTGGGGTATAGCTTATTCTACAATTGGCTTTATAATATCAGGTGTTGTATTTTTGTCTTGAGTTAAAAAGAAAATACACTGAATAGAAATAAAAAAATTGAAAGAGAATATTAAAGTATAAGTGTGAGATAAAGTATTTAAAAATGATATCACACTTTCTAGACCTGTATTAAATATATTATGAAAAATAATTTTACAAATGTTTATGAATAAAAAATTTGAGATATTTATAAATTTTTAAATATATTTTCCAAAAATTAATTTTCAGAAGGTATTATATTTTGGAATTAAATACATTCTAGAAAATTATTTTTCAAGGCATCTAAAATTTTATAAAAATACTTTTGTGGAATCAAAGATAGTTTTTGCCAATAAAAAAATATAAAAAAGAAAATATATGAACAAAATGAGTCAAAATATTGTGCTATCAAATAAAATAAAGCAAATATATTACATTAAAGTAAAGTAGAAAATATGTGAGACTCATAAAATTTTAAAAATTCTCTCTTTTTTTATTCTCAATTTGAACTCAACCAAATGACTTAAGAATAATAGCATGTACTGACTTCCCATCCCTTCCCAAAATCCCAATCACCCTTAATAAAAGGGCTAAGGCCATCTCCAACCGTGGTTCTTGAAAAAGGACCTTAACTTTATGATATGATCTTCCTAAAGATTTATTATTGGAGTTGACAATCAAATCTTCACATGGAGATCTGGTTCTTCCACAGGAATCACCAAGATCCGCAAAGTTTCCCAATTTTTTTTGTCTCTCTGCCCAGTAGAGACCCATGGGAAGCAACTGCCACAAAGGGGAAGAGAGTGTGGGGGGTCGCGTCAAAGGGAGGTAAGGGTGGTGTTGGGTTTCACGGAGGGACCAGATGGTGGGGGTGGGTGGCGTGGCGAAAGGTGAGGGGTGGAGGAGCGCAAGAGAAAGGATGAGAGGGTGAGTGGTGGGGGAACGTCAGAGAGATAAAAGAAAGGACAAGGACGAGTGGTGGAGGGGACACGACTTGGAAGGAAAGTGAAAAGAAGGAGTTTGGACATTCAAATTTTTAAAATTAGAAAATATACAATTAATTATTTTAAAATAAATTATAAATAAATATTAGAAGGTGAATGTAAAAAAAAAACCTAAAAAAATTATTTAAGATTTTAAAATGAGATTTAATATGAGTAAAAAAATTTAAAAACTCCTGAAAGTAATATAACACTGTAACTATAGGGTAAAAAAAATAATTGAGATCTCCTGTCGAAGATACCTGCGCTACATTTTAACAACCTATGTAAAAAAAAAAAATAGTAATTCTTGTTCGATATCACTTTGCCTCAATAAGAAGTACTCCAGTATTTGGTTATGAAAGGGATTAAACTACAATCCCAACCCTTCCCAAAGTGCCGTTCACTAATAATAAAAGGGGCTAAACTACAAATTTTAGCAAATTACATAAGAAAAAATAGCACTATTTATGTCCTTAAATATAAAGGAATTCATATTCTTTAAGAAAATTAGTTATTTTAAGTAATAACATTAAGTTAACAAAAACTTAATTTGTATTTTTATGCCAAAAGTATTCCCAAAATTATTAGAACTCATTTATTAATTAATGTTTGCTAGTATCTTCTTCAACGAACGTAAGAGGAAAAATAATTTTATCTTATTAATTTATAAGTTTTACACTTCAAAATAATAAAAAATAGTCTAAAAATAATTAATAGAAGAAACAACCTCCAAAAAAGTCTTATATTTATTCTAAATAAAATAGCCACAAAAACTATTTTGATTATAAAAGATAATAAATATCAAAATATGTTAACAATATTATATTATTAACTTAATTATAACAAAGAGACGTGGAAAACAAAATGTTGCTTATACTAGATGATTATGATAACGAAACAGAATAGTCAATCGTCCCTTACGAGAGGAAAAACCTATAAGGCCGTCTACCAACTCAACATATTGCACTGTTTTTCAATGATATCTCTCACAGCAACACAAAGTGTTTATTCCGAATTCACACTAAAATAAACTCGATTAAGATAAAAATTTGGAACGGTGTAGCGATGATATCCAAGCTCAGACTCAATTCTTTAAGCCACGGATGCAATGTGGACAATCAAATCAATCACACGGGAACTGCAAAAAAATAAAAAAAAAACAAACAAAATGGTCCTCATTAGTCATTATCAAGTAACAACGAAGGATAAAAAAAACACATTTCCTCGTCCTTCTATTCAAGGTTATGAGAACAAGATATAGAGTAGTTACCTGTAACCCCATTCGTTGTCATACCAGGAAACAAGTTTTACAAAGTTGTCATTCAAAGAAATTCCGGCCTTGGCGTCAAATATGCTAGACCTGCACATGAAAGTAACATTCAACATGGCAAGTAATTAGACTAAGAGAAAACCAAAAACTGATAATGATAGTTTATCTTCGAATGTTGCTTCAAAACACAACACATCACCTGTTATCACCAACAAAATCAGTAGACACAACATCATCTTCGGTGTAACCCAAAATACCCTTCAATTTGCCCTCTGATTCCTCCCTGAAAGTTCAACACAGAGTTGTTGGGTCAAAAGGAAAAAAAAACATGATTCAATTTGCCAAATGCAAAGATTTTCAAAACCTTAAAACTTACTTGATAGCAGATTTGATTTGCTCATAGGTTGCTGGCTTCTCTAGCCTGACAGTGAGGTCAACAACTGAAACATCTACAGTGGGGACTCGGAAGGACATGCCAGTCAATTTACCATTCAGTGCTGGAAGAACTTTTCCTACAGCCTGTTTATCCCAAATTAAACATTCAACAAAGAACAAAAGCTTTAGAATAAAATTTACACCATCCAACTAAAGAAGTATGCATAATTTTAAATATAACAAAGGCAGCACCTTAGCAGCTCCAGTGCTGCTGGGAATTATATTGAAGGAAGCAGCTCTTCCACCCCTCCAGTCCTTGTTTGATGGACCATCAACAGTCTTCTGAGTAGCTGACTCATCACAAAAAGTATATAATGAATACCATATCTTCATCTAAAATTGAAAAGGATAATAGATTAATTCAAGAAGTTATATAGCCAAATGACAAACCTGTGATGGCATGAACAGTGGTCATAAGACCCTCCACAATTCCAAATCGGTCGTTGATAACCTGTACAAAATTAAGATTTAATAATTTCATTAAGAAAAATGCAAATTTATAATACAGATGGAAGCAGCAATAAATAAATATATCACAAGGGTATAAATCAAAATAAACCTTGGCGAGGGGAGCAAGACAATTGGTAGTGCAGCTAGCATTGGAAACAATGTCAAGCTCTGGCTTGTACTCCTTCTCGTTAACACCAACAACAAACATGGGTGCATCTTTGCTTGGGGCAGAGATGACAACCTTCTTGGCACCACCCTGATCATAACCATAACCAAATTATACTCATTTCAAATCACTAATTAAACTTCCTAGATATCTAAAGACACGAATGATCCATTTATTTTCGATTGGCAAAAGATAATTTGTTAGTTGTTATTAGAAATGTCAGTTGGGAATTCAAATCCGTGAACTCTCCCCCTCCCTTTACGCTTCTCCAACTACTGGACCAATCTTATATCTTCCGACACAAAAGATCCACAACAATAGATAATCAAATAAGAGAGATCACAACAAACCTTCAAGTGAGCAGCAGCCTTGTCCTTGTCAGTGAATACACCAGTTGACTCAACAACATAATCAGCACCAACCTCACCCCATGGAATTTCCTCAGGGTTCCTGAGGCAACAAGACAACGAATTAGATTAAAAAAGAAAAAAGGAACATGTAAAGTCCTAGTGTCCAGGGACACAAATCATAGATTTAATTAAAAGTAAAACACAAGAAAGAGGCATCAGTTTACCTGATTCCAAAAACGGTGACGGGCTTCTCACCAAAGAGAAGGGTCTTAGAGTCCTTCACCTTCACATCAAAATGCTTCCACTGGCCATGAACGGTGTCGTACTTGAACATGTATGTCTGCCAGAGCAATCAATGTTTAAAACATTAAACAACGCACATTATTAGCAAAACCTACTACTCTCATATTCAATATTGCAAACCCTTGTGTGTGTGTGTGTGTGTGTTTTTTCAGGACAATAGAGTCAAAGAAAAAAACATTTACCATGTAATCAGTGGTGATGAAAGGATCGTTGACAGCAACAAGTTCAACATCATTCCTTTGAAGGGCAACCCTGGCCACCAAACGGCCAATCCTTCCAAATCCTGCATACACATAATCTTCTTCTTAGTACAAAGCAAAGAAACAAAAACACTGAAAAAGTCACATGAAACAAAACCAATTCATTACCGTTGATGCCGATCCTAATCTTCTTATCTGATGCTGCTCAAGAAAAAAAAATAGAAAACGATGGATTAAGAGGTTAAGAAATTAAAAAAAAAAAAAAACAAAATCGAGCTGAGAATGAATAGTAGACTAGAGTGAGTACCCATGAGAGAGAGTGTTTGAACAGAAGGAGAATGAGATTAGAAATGTAATTAGAGAGCGTGATTTGGTGAGGCAGAGAAGGGGTTAAGGAGGGGTATTTAAAGGGGTTGTGTCTGAAGGTCACGTGAGGGGTCATGACATGACCGTTTTTCTGCTTCGAGCCGCTGATTGAAAAAATAAAAACCGAGGTTTTGCCCATGGTTTGTCAAAAGGGTTAAACGTTGGGTGAGGTGAGGCGTTACATTAGCAACTAGAAATTGCCTTCTAGGACAATTGGTTGCATGATTTTGGACCTTCCTAATTATTAATAATAATGTTTGCTTTCATTTAATAAGAATTTACTAAAGTCAATCAAAAGAAAGTACTCCTATTTATCATGTTATAATTTAATCAATGTGTAGTATAATTCAATCGTTTGAATAAGATATATAAATTATTGTAAATTTTTTTATATTATTTTTAATTTACACTTATTAAAATATTATATTTTTATTTACTGTTTAAAATATTGTATTTTTTATTTAACATCATTTTAATGATAATCTTTTAAAAAAACTTTTAAAAGCATTTGGTAATGGCTGCCGGAATTGTAAATTGGAATCCTAGAATATTCGGGTGTTGAGCTGTTTCTATGCTGAGACTTGTCAAGTTTCTAATGGATTTTTTATTGACCATTTTAGCTGATGTGGTTTTCAAATAGGAAGTTGATAGTTCAGTATAAAAAAAATTAAGCATTATTTTATAATTTAAACTTTGATTAGCTTTATGAACAAATTCAATTAAAATTGCAGTTAATTTTATCACTATCAATTCCTATTCGGTTTGACAGCATAGTTTCTAGCTTGTTCTACGGCAATGACATGTACAAAGAAGAAACAATATTTTATTTGAAAAAATTAAAGAAAAATACAAAAAAATTGACATAATCAATGTATTTGGGGATGTCTCAACAAATGAAGCCTTAGAGGACGTGATCATCCATAGTGCATACTACCGTCAACTTCAAGTGTTATTAAGAAAAAGTATTATATTTTATAAATTATAATTAACATTATAAAATAAATTCAATTAAAATTGCAGTTAGTTTTATTACCATCAAGTTGCTTTTATAATACTAAAATTGCATGAAATTTAGAATTAAATATTTTTTTAGTCTTTCTAATTTATTTATTTTTTTCTTATGATACTTTTAGATGATATTTTTTTTTACAATTCAAAGTATTGTCTAAAATGTTATAAGAACAAAAATAAAATAAAATTAATTTATGATAATTAAAAATAAAAAATAATTTTGCATGAAAGAAACATAAAAAAACACATTAAATTATAAGAATTAAAAATATATTTAAACCTATAAGTTATAACACCAAATCTCATTTAATCTCGTTTTTACAAGTATCATATATCAAAGATATTTATGTTTACATTTTTTTTTTATTTCAACATGGTTTTATGTATTAAATGTAAATTGAATATATCATTTATAAACAAATAAAAATCAATAAAAAAATTGTTATCATAATCTTGCATGTCTATGTCACTATATATAGAATATGATTTAGTATGACAAAACTTAAAAGCAAATCAAATTACTATATATGCTTGTTGATTTTTGTTAATGGGTCACAAAATTATTTAGCATAATAAATTATAGTTTTAATGGAATTTAAACTTATATTTAATATAATATAAAATATGAGATTGAGTGGAAACAGTAAGTTAGGTCAAGAAGAAAAAATGTTATATTTAAAGTGTGTTTGACAATAAATTTATTAGTTTTTAACATTTTTTCTAGTTGAAAAGTTTGTTTGATTTTTTGATAGACGAGCTTTTTTAGTAGTTTTTAGTTTTTTTAAGATATTACTTGAAGTGATATTTTTTAAAACGTTATCTTTTAATTTTTTACATTTATTTCCTTTTTGTTATTAAATATTTATTAAAGGTAAAAACATTACATAAATATGTCCTTTTACATAATTTTATATTTTTTAACTAATTCAATAGATAATTTTACCCAAACACTTAAATTCAGTAAGATAGTTTTCTAACTTTCAACTACCAACTAGTCTTTCATCTTCTAACTAATTTTGTCAAATATAGTCTTAAGATTATTTTTGATTGATTGACATTGTAAAAAAAATGTTTACACTAACAATCTATAAAAATTAAATTAAAAAAACTTAACAAAAGAATAAAATATGTATTTATGAGATGCATCTTCTTTTTGGAAGCTCATTTCTCAATAATTCCAAGATTAAACATGTTTCACTAATTTTGGAATAAGTGAAGAAAGTTTTGTAGTTAGCAAAAATGAGGAGGGTGTTCATGATTTTTCTCATCTCTATTTAAAGGAAATCTTAATAGGTTTAAGATTAAGAAATTGGATTCCATATATTCTAAAAACGTGCCTTAGTTATACTCTTGGTCATTCTAACATAATCTAATGCTATATTTGTATTTATATCATTTATCTTAAAAATATGAATTGTAAAATGTACCTTAACTATTATTGTATTAATTTATTTTATGATTTAGTTATATATAATGTTAAGATTAATATATTGTGTCAACAAATTAGATTAACCTAGTCTTATCCCAAAAGTTTTTAGGTTTTGGTCAAGACAAGTTTGAGTTCATATAATTAATTCTATTAAAAGTTTGATTGTATGAGAACATAATTAAGTTAACTCATCCCACACAAAACACCCGTACATGTTAGTGAGGGTAAGCACATTTTAAAATGACTTATATTGGTTTGTGAATCACATGAAATCATAATCTAATTTAACTTGTTATTTTCAATTTGAATGTTTGAAAATTCATTTCCCTCAAAACTTATTAAAAATATTTTTACTATTCACAACAATTAGTTTTAACTAACATCCAAACGATTATGTCTAATGTATCATTCCTATATCAAGGTCTTAAGTTAATTTTTTTTATCACCATGACATTAATGCAAAATATCTACCAATTTTATTAATAACTAATCTGCATCAGAGAATTTGACTGATCACCTTTAATGAGATCTTTCCTCCCAAACACATTTTTCCATTCACAATGCTCAAACTTGAGACCTTACTTAATGAAACTGAGTCTATGACCATTTGGATCAATGACTTGTTAGTAAAGTCTTAAGTTAATAAAAACAACCTTAATTTTTTCTCATAATAAAACATAGTATGAAAAATGTATTAGTCAATAATAGTAAAGTAATTGTTGAATATTATATTTTGTTTTACCCTATGTTTGGTTGGAGAGAACATAAAAAAAATAAAGAGAAAAAAATACACAAATAACAAGACATACTTAAGGGTCTAATAAACTCACATGTCTTAACTCAATAGAAACTCAACATACTTAAGCACCTCAACTCAATTAAGGTCTGGCTAACTTAAGGACCTCGATCGACCCAAAGAAATATGTAGCAACAATGATTGAATTGAATGTAAAACAAAAGTTTGAATATTACCTAATGTTTACCACCCTCCCACTCTAACGTCACCTTGCATTCATACAAGGCAGGAAATGCCTCTTCGAAAGGCTTGGGCTATTGTGACTATTCAAGCCACACTCGCCTCAAACACCCTCTTTGTTGTTGCTATTTCAGAAATTTCCGTAGTACCTCTAGTATGGGCAACTTTGTGTGATCTCATAATCGATAAGGTAATCGCAGGTAATTAGTTGACCAAGTTTCACTAAAACCATGCTACCTGATGCTTATAAACAGCGAAGACAATCCACAATTCAAGTAAGAGACTCCTCACTCTACCATTACTCTACAATCCAAGCGTCAAATTTACCAAACTTGTATGTGTAACTAAATGATCTATCAAGTCTCATTCAACTTACATATTTATTTATTATAGTCAAATTCAAGTTACCAACTTTTTATGCGTCACTGATACAATACTTCATCATGTTTCATTCAACTTCCACATTTCTTTGTTATATATAATAACAAAAACTTTAAACTACTCCGTGCTTAAACTTAAAATAGCTAACTACTAAAGCGCTTAATTACATTGTTGTTTGTTTCAATTTGTAATTACTGTTGACTCCTTTGTATTCTATTATATTTACCTATTTTATGTCATTGTGTACTATATTGAAATGGTGAGGCTTGAGCGTGATGCTTGACATCAGTCTTCACGTTCTGTTAATCAATAATCATATGCTGCAAGGTTCAATACCTTACTAATTATTTTATATCCTAGTTCAGTATTTATATACCAAGAGAGGAACGCCAAGGTTATGCTGCATGCGAGGCATGGAACATGAACTCACCAGTGAAACTTCCAACTTTATTTAAATATTGTACCGGGATCGTAAACAATTCAATATCGGTCAACAAATACAAAATTTCTAGATCTATGATAAAATAGAAGCAGAGTCAAATAAGGAAACTCCTTTATACCAGTTTTCCATCCCTGATGTACATTTTAGATCGCCCAATATTTGACAACTGTGCTGTGACTAAAAATTAATTGGTGAATTATGTGATGAATTGTTTTGTATTCAAACGAATCAACAAAGGTTAGTACAAAATTCCAAGCATCCAGAAGTTCCTGGCAAACAAAAAAAATAAAATTAGCATCCACAAGATCCAACTCCAAGGATAATTTGATTTTGAACATAGAAAAGAACTAATGAAACTCATTACCGATAGAGTACCAAAATATTACAGGGGTATACATGTTTCGCAGCATTTTTATTGAAAATGTCCATTTGGATTAAAACATTAAATTAGAAAAAATGATTTAAAATGAAATATGGCGTCGCCCGGACTCGAACCGGAGACCTTCAGTGTGTTAGACTGACGTGATAACCAACTACACCACGACACCATCACTTCGTTTGCAAGAATTTTTGGAAAAATAATTATATGTTTATTATAATTGAATTAAGCCATTTCGTTTTCCTAAATGGCTCAAGCGAAAGCGTTCAACTTTCGGGGTCATACATCCCTAATTTGGAATCCACTTTAACTTTTTTCATTAAAAAAAAATATTTTATAACATGTAAGATTGCTGGGGAATGAAGTAAGGTGCCTATGGGTTCACATGCATGCAAAAAATATCTATTTAGCATAAAAATACATATTTAATTTTTTCTTATGTAAAAGTTTTTGAACCAATAATAATCACACAATACGAGGAGAATTAATCCTTGGCATAGCAGGTTGAATGACCTATGTGATTTTTGACCAACAAAACTAACTAAACATACATATAATTGGTTATAAAAATAATCCAACTTTTACACTTGTCCCAAACACATCCGTTCCAACAAGAAATTACGGCAAATCTGATTTTTTATAGTAATAATAAATTTATTATTAAATGAAAATATAAAATATATTTAGGTTATATTTTGCCAAACTAGTATTTGAAAATTAAAAAAACTAACATTACAAGTGTTCAATAAAATTAATCATTAAAGTCGTTAAAAAATATAAAATAACAAAAAAATAATAAAATCATGATTTATTTAAAAATAAAAAAATAATAAATATATTAAGAATAAAAAATGAAAAAATATAAAAAAAAAATACTAAACCATCAAACAAACTTTTTGACCATTAAAAAAAGTAAAGATCTAAAATATTTTTTCTAACATAACCTTAAAGAGTGTGTTTGGATGAGAGAATTTAAAATTCTGAGAAATTTTAAATTCTAAGAATTTCAAATACTTCAATCGAAATTCTTTTATTTTCAAAATTTTGTGTTTGGATAAAAAAAATTAAAATTATGAGAGTGAAAAAGAGAGAAGATATGATTGGTATACTAATTATACTTGTTCCTCTATGCTTACACCCGATCGATATTCCATGAGTTAGACAGTATTGTTTCTTGAAGAATAATGTAAGAAGATAATTTCAATTTCTCATTTTTTAGAAGAAAATTGAAATTCCAGACTTTTAGTTGTTTAAAATTTTGTTTTAAAATTTCAAAATTTTAAAATTTTCAAAAAAAAACATCCAATGAATTCTAGATTATAGAAATTCAAATTCTCTTGATAAACTACTTACATAAGTGAAAATTCTCTATCCAAACGCACTTTAAAGAATCATTAACTATTTTCATTAAAAACATAATTGTTCAAATGTTTAACTTAAATATGTTTTTATCTCTTAAATTTGAATCATTTTTATTTTCATCTTTTAATTAAAATTTATTTTTTAGTTTTCAATTTCAAAAAATATTTTTATTTTCTCTATATAAAAAAATAAACATCTCAGTTATCTCAAAATCAATTTGAGATTTTTTTTTATAAAGAGAGATTAAGAAAACATTTTTAAAAATTGAGAGATTAAAAAAGAATATTCGAGATTAAAATTTTCAGATCATGCCAGTTATGGAAACATTTAAAAAAAAAAAAATACATTGCCCGACATTTTATTCCAGTTGTTTGATGGTCATACGCAGAAACAAGCTGTTCAAGTTGGATTCTTCAACCTTGGTCCTCACGCATATTTAGAATGCTGCACTTTAACGCTTTTGGAAAGAAAAAAAATTAACGAAATGCATTCTTCAAAAGAAAGTGCCACTTTGGCCAATAAAAAAGCAGCAATTAGGCACATACTAAAACAATATCAAGATCTAATTTTTTTTATTTTTATTTTAAGAAAAGAATATTCCAAAAAGGAAGAGCCCAAATTGAACCAAGAAAGTAGGAATCCGACCATTCATTTCATTTCATTTCATTCACAATTGGCGGCGGTGACACGTTGCTGACCAATTCTTTGAATTTGGTACCCACATCCTCATGGTTACCGAATTTCTCCGGTTATTACATAAACCTGCCCCCTCATTCCTCATTTTCTTCGAAAGCCTATTTCTCTCTCTCTCTCTCTCTCTCTCTCTCTCTCTCTCTCTCTCTCTCTCTCATTCCTGCCTCTCTTCTCAACATGGCCGCCAACAGATGGTTAAAACCTGAGGTACTTAATTTCCTGTTCCCTTGTATCTGTATGCATCTTAATATTAATATTCAATGTATAGTAAGAGAAAAACTTTTGTTAATGTTCTTACATGTTAAAATAAGAAAATATTTATTATAGAAATCAGGAGAAACCGTAATGAATAATGTAATTTTACTTTAAAAAAAATTCTTTTTAGTTTCTTAAATAATGTACCAAAAAGTCAAGGATGTTGATTAATATTTACTTAAGAGAAATTATTATAATATATAAAATTTAACGCAATAGAAATACAGACGTACAATCAATGCGTGTGTTTTTGCTTAGTATAGCATAGTGAAATTTTGTTTAATACACCGAAGCATTTAATATTTGATGTGAATGTGATGATATGCTAAACGTGTTTTGTTACGTGAATAGGTATACCCACTGTTCGCTGCAGTTGGTGTGGCTGTTGGGATCTGCGGTATGCAACTTGTCAGGAATATAACCACCAATCCTGAAGTCAGGTATATATGGATCTTTCATATATGTATACAAGTTGTTGGTTTGGACTTCATTTGATTTTTCATTGTTCAGATTCAATGTTTCCTTGATCGAAATACAATTCCATATGTAAATTATTGTTAGACATGTAGCTATATATATGTTTAATTGCTGCACCATAATTTTTGAAAACTTGCATAATTCTTTTCTTTGGATCTATTCCTCATATTATTGTTTTAGGGTGGATGAAACAATTTAATGATATCTAGATCTACTTTATGTTATTTTTTAATCATCAACAATAGAACTATTTGAATCAATGCATCAAAAAATGTATTAGGAACGAAGATTGAAATTGAAGCTAGGTACATAGTGCAAAAATATTTGCTTATTTTGGAACTGGTCTGATCTGCGATTATTGAATTTGATTATGCTCTCAGGGTGACCAAACAGAACAGAGCTGCAGGAATTCTTGAGAATTTTGCAGAGGGAGAGAAATATTCACAACATAGCCTGAGGAAGTATGTCCGCGGCAAACAACCTCAGATTATGCCATCCGTCAACAACTTCTTCTCTGATCCATCAAACTAAAGCAAATGCCAAACATTCTGTTCTTGAGAATTTATTTCTGGGATTAATTTTTTTGGCTTAATTTCCAGTATTGGGATTGAGAAGTAGGACAGAGGGATTTGATTTTTCAGATAAAGATGTACTATGATTCTGTAATTTGTTGATAGATGACATTCAAACTGTCTAATAATAAAATTTTATACTTCGCATTTATAAATGGTCTTCATCAGTTTTTTTTTTATGCTGTTAACAGAAATTTTCACGCAGTGTTATTTCTTCTTAAAATTTCAATTGATAATTTAATTTAGATAGTAAAAACAAGAGCTTACTAATGAAATCCAAACATTGGGTCATGACTCATAAGTAATTCTCAGTGAATCAAATAAATAAACCATCGTTTATATTGTACATCTCCTTTATTCTATCCTCGGTACTAAACATGAGTTGCATGCCTATTGAGAATATTGTTTAATATACAGCAATAATTTCTTCACCAGATAAATTCTAATACGAACCTGAAAAAGTTATTGATCTGGATGCTGTTTTAGAGTAACCGAGTTAGTCCTTAGGGTACATTGAAACAAGGTTGGATCCTGAGGAATTATGCCAAGCTTAGATCCTAAATCCAGCATAGAAATTTAGCAAATATGTCTACAATGTATCAATCCATCAGAAGGCTCCATCACTCCAAAGAGAGCTTGAACTAAAAAGTGGAATTCCCCACCTTTATGTCCTGCCTGACTTATTTCACACATATAAACATATAAGTGCATGTTTGGATTCCAGTTTAAGATGTATGAATTTTAAAATAAATCTAATAGTCCACAAATTTAATTTTGCAAAAGAAAGGATTTGAATATTTTTACAAACTTCACTTTGCTTCAAACGTCTGTTTATAACCGAAAAACAAATATGCACCAAAAGAAGAAGTTGAATCTTGTACAAAGAAAATTTTACTTTTGTTCCATTGTTACTTCATTTGTTTCATGCACAGTGGATTCAAATATTCAATGCTAAAAACCGCTATCGAATCAATTTTCCTTCTTCTAATCGGCTCTGTGAAAAATTGACAGAAAGTAATGAGCACAAGAAGAGCTTGGTTGGCTTATTGGGAAAGTAGCATATAGTGACAATAAAGTTCAACAACAAAATCGTAAATCCCGACTATTAATATGAAAAAATAAAACATTTAAATAAAATTAAATTTTCAAATATTTATAAATTTTATTCTTTAAATTTAATTTGAATTTCGGTTTTTGTCAAAAATTAATTGTAGCTTAGTTTTTGAATTCTTGATTACAGCAATATATTTATTAAATACTTTTTAGTATATATTAACGTTATTAAATAGTGTTTGAGTAATTTATTTTGTATCTTCCACGAATATTATTGAACATTAATTTAGAAGTTTTTAAAATATTTTATCTTTTTTAGTTAATACATAAATTTATATAATTAATATTATATACAATAAAATGCTTTTAGTTAATTTGAAATTTAATATGTATTAATTAATATAATTTTTTGAATCTTTAAAATTTAAATTTATATATTTAATACTTTATGTATTTTTTTCATCAGTAAAATAATTTTATGTTGATTAAATAAAAAATTTAATATTTTTTTAATCAACACATTCTTTCATTGAGTGAGGTGATTAGTTCTAATTTTAAATTTTTAGTTTTTTAATTAAATACATTTTAATGTAAAAGGAGCTTTAAAAATAAAAAAAAATATATAAATTACTAAGCATTTTCTACTTTATTTTTAAAGCTCTTATTTGAGCTTAATTTAATTTCAAAGTTACTTTCATGCACACAAAAAAATTAAACAAACCTAAAATATATAAAAATATTTATTATTTGTATTATTATTTAATCATAACTTATCATATATATATATATATATATATAATATTTTTTATTAATTATTAAAAATTCAAATTTAGAGTAATTTTTATTTTGTATTAAATTTGTATAGACTATAAGGGTACAGATTTTTAAAGTATATACAAAATACAAAATACAAATTACTCTAATTTGAATTTTTAACAATTAATACAAAATTTATCTTTTATGTATTATTATTATTATAATATTGTCAACTAATCACAAAACATTACTCTAAAAATAATTATGGTATAAGTTGAAAATTTTATCATGTATATTAATATGTGAATTGTGATTGAATGCTAAGTTTACATACACATTTTACTCTAAAAATTAAACTCGTATTTAATTTAAAACAATTAACAAACATAGAAATGAATTAAGTTAATAATTTGAAAGCATTTTATTATTCGTTAAAAAGTATCGAAAATTATAAATTCTTGTGAAAAAGAATGGTTACATAAGATGTGAAACTCGTAAGAATTTATGATTTCTAATAAAAAAAAGATTTAAAAATAAAGAATATATTTAAAAGAGTAACATATAATTTAAAAGGATTTATATTCTCGTTATAATTATAAATTCTAAAATGTATAAAATAAAGCACTAGTATGCACAAAAGTACCCCCGTATATACACGTGTACTTGCACTAAAAATTAGTGGGAATCTCTAAAGGCAAATTCCTTTCACTTGACTGTTAAATAGGGAAATTTAAAATAATATTGACGTTGCCATCATGGACCAACAAAGGCCCAAAGAAGCCACCAAAAAAAAACCTCAAACTAGCCGTTATGGTGCTTCCCTATCAAGTTTCATTCTTTCCACTTCCAATCCCTAATTTATTGCCATTATTTTCCCCTTTTCAAAACCAGTTCATTTCGCTTACCGTGTTCCCACAACCGAAACAAAAGCTTCCCCATTTTGCTTCATCGTGCGAACAAGCTCCACCCAACCCTAAGTCGAAAACTTGAACTTTCGTTGTTCGAAATTAGACTCTGATTACAGAAGAAAAGACATGGCCGCAAGAACAGTTGCCAAAGACATAATCACTCTTCGCGGTTCCGCAGCAATCGTTAGCGAGTTCTTCGGTATTCCTATCCCTCTTCTCTTTTCTCGCTTTCCTCCGATTTCTTTCATTTTTTGCATACCTGTGTATTTTTTTGTGAACTTTTGCCTGATTTTTGTTTTTTTTTGGTGATTTTTTCAAATCAGGATATGCTGCCAACAGGTTTGATCCTCGTGTCCTGCATTTTTTATTTTTTTAATTTATTATGGGTCTTATTTTTTGCATTGCAATTATGCATGTGGCTGGAAAAGTTGTGATATTTATAAGTATTTTAATATGGGAATTTGATCAGCATTCTCTACAACCGTGGAGTTTATCCAGAAGAAAGCTTTGTGAAGGTTAAGAAATATGGCCTCCCCATGTTGCTAACGGAAGATGAGGGTGTCAAATCTTTTCTAGCAAATCTAACTGCTCAGCTCTCTGGTAACTAACATCCCTAATTTGTTTCTTCTGTCGTGGTTCTTTTTTCATCTCTTGGAAGCTGTAGAGAAATGACAATAAGTCATTGTTTAGTTGGGAATTATTTGTTTTGGATTAATTTATTCGTAGTATAAAAGTTCATTTTAAGAAATGGTTTTGAATTTGTATCATTTTTTAGATTTCCTTGTTTTTTGCAATGCTTTGTTAGCAGTTCAGTTGTGGTATCATTGTTGATCATTGCTTTTGAATTTTGAAAAGAATGGCTTGAAGCTGGCAAGTTGCAGAGGGTGGTCCTTGTTATAATGAGCAAGGCCACCAGTGAAGTGCTTGAAAGGTGGAACTTCAGCATTGAGACTGACAGTGAGGTTGTTGAGAAGGGGTGGGTAACTTGACATAACTAAGGCTCTGTTTAGATAAAATTCTCTATGAACACTTATGAAAGTTGAGTTTCTCCCATAAGTTAAAATTAACTTATGTACTTAACTTGTATATAAACTCTCTCATCTAATTTCTCCAAAAGTTGAGGTTCATTTGTTGATTTTAACTCACTGGAGAAGCTTGATTCATTTTACCTATCTATTTGTCTAAGTGTATGGAAAAGTTTATTCAAACAGTGCATGAATCCCAGACTAAATTATCTTCCTTCATAAACTCCTCCCTTGGTGTTTAAGTTTTTCATTCTTTTATTTGTTCTTTTTAATCTTTCAGAGTCTCAAGGGAAAAGAGTGACAAGGAGATCATGAGAGAGATACAAGCGATTATGAGGCAGATTGCTTCAAGTATCACTTATTTGCCATGCCTGGATGAACCTTGTAAGGACCATGTGTTTTGCCAATGATCATTATGATCATGAGAAAGAGTTGTCATTCCCTGAGCATCTCGTCTCTTTCTGCTTTTCATCTTATTTATTTAACGTTTATTTTATCTCCCAGCTAAGCATATCTATCTTGTGTCAGGTGTTTTTGATGTGTTAGCCTATACTGACAAAGATGTGGCAGTTCCATTCACATGGGTTGAGAGTGATCCAAAACTGATTGCAAATCCGCAAATGGTGAAATTGCATTCCTTTGATACTAAGGTGAATTTGGACTTGTAATTTTTAGTTAATTTATCTAACTCGGCATACTTTGTTTAATTTAGCTAATACTAATATTTCTGTTTTGGCTAATGCAGATTCACAAGGTTGACACTCTTGTATCATACAAGAATGACGAATGGGATGAGCAGTAGAGGCCGTCTTTGTCTTGTATCTTTTGTTCAGCTTGTATCATACAAGAATGACGAGAATGTGTTTTGTTTCTTCAGTTTTTGAGTGAATTTCCTGTTGTTAGCCCTGTCAATTGTGAATTTTCTATTCACATTGTTAGATGTATGTACTACTGTGGGATTCAACGGGTATTAGTATTAATCCTCCTCCCTTCTGTATGTTTGACTTGTTGTGGCAGTAAGAATTGCCATGGTAGGGATCTCAAGAAATCTCCCTGTTCTTTTCAGAGAAGGTTGGATTCATCCATCATTTCATTCAGTCTTGTGAAACAAATGCCTCATTATGAGTATTAATTCATTTCTGGTTCTGGTTGTTGAAACTAAGCATCTAAGTAGCGTGGGATCATAAATAACAAATGATGATAATTAGTGAAGATATGTTTTGATTTCGAACTTTTGCTGGTGTGACTCTATCCCACTTCTTTATCTTAGCTGAGCTCTATAGAAATAGAAACGGCCTTGCTAACTATAGATTCAAAAAATAGTTGTTGCTTCATGGGTTTGTTTTTGCACCCCCCCTGTTCTGTATATGTCTCATCTTTTCTTTGTTTAATGATAATTGAGGGTGCAACAGCTTGGTTTTTTGTGTTGGTGGTGCCAACTTAGTTTGTTGTCACCCTCATTTTTGGTTATAAAAAATTCAATTGAAGCAATCAAAATCCATTCAAACTTTCCTGTGACCACACTTGGTTTTTTTTCACGCTCACATGCTGCTTCTCTCTCGAGTTCAAATGTGGCACATAATCAATTGTACTGAAGGAATAATTTGATTTTTTTTTTACTTCGTACCCCATTGTCCAGAGACTCTTCGCTATGCGAAGGTATTTTTTGTCAAAATAGTTCTCTGGTTGTCCCTGTGAAAGGAATACAATCGATTATGCCTTCGTTAAAAAAAAAAGTGTTTTACGAGGCGAATAATTTGATTATATGCCTTTAATTTATATAAAAAAATGTTTCCGTTTCACACGAGACATTGAATTTTTTTTTGTTGGGAGTTAAATAGGAAATTGGTTAATCATTTTGTTTTTTTTTCTTATTTACCTAATCAATTTAATTCAAATATTTTATTTATTTTACATTCTCTTTCATCTCAATTAAATAACCTTACTTTATAATCTCTTTCAACTCTCTTTCGTCTCTTTTCATTCTTTTTTACCTCCTCTACCAAATACAGTGTTAATTGGGGCATCTTACTTAGTAGCAATGTTATTAAATTCAAACTAGATTAGCGATCCAATCAGTTTAATTGGAAAATATTAGTCCAGTCAGCTTATCAAATCAAAAATACATTTAAGTCAATGCTAAAATAATCAAAGACTAGGTCGCTGGAGAGGTGATCACACTAACACATTGACTCTTACAATAGGTTATTATTGCACATGTCTAAAATTGGTTGCATAACTGAGTGTTCTAAAATCGTTTTCTAGTGCCACTTGGTGGAGAATTTATTGGACGTCCCCATCGTTGTAATGTATTTGATCAGTTTCTATTTCCTTTTGGGCCTTCATTTCCATTCCAAAAGACAAGGGAGAAATATATTTGACAAGTAGAACCATAATATGCACAAGGGTGTTTTTTCTTACACCCCAAAAAATTCAAGTACCACTGTTTTTTCATTTTAGTATACTCTTTCCGAAATGAAAAGGTGCTTGAATTCAAGGAAGTTGTGCCCTGTGCACATAGACAGCACGGTAACCCAATATACATGAAAGCAACAAACCAACTCATTGTTCAATCAAGATCTTTGTGCATAATTCTAAACCATTAATATTATTTACATAAATAAAATACGATAAAAGAATATAATTAAAAAAATCATGTTTAAAGCTAATAGTTAAAATTGTTGAGAAGGCTCTTGCTTAGACAATGTTGAAAGAACATGTAACATAAAAAGCACAAATTCTAACACTGACAACAAGCATGACACAAGCTCAAACACAACTAATATTTAAAATATAGGACACTATGCATTACATATGCACGCACAAAGAGATTCCAATAAAATAAAATAATAAAATACTTATTCCATTCCAAAATAATAGTCTTTTTAGCCTTTTGTTTTTGTTTCAAAATTAATAATCCTTTTAGTTTTTTAAAGCTATTTTTTCCGACAATATCCCCAAATATGATTATGAAAATAAATTAATACTTGCATTGAAAAAAGACATCAACCATAAAAATAAGTTGATAGATAACAGATACTATTAACTATTGGTGAATAGTAAGATAATTTATAATAAGAGTAATTGAAAAATGAACATTTTTGTCTAAATTTTTATCAATTAAATATTTTTCTTAAGCAGTGTCATAACCTTTAGGATTATTATTTTAAACGAAGGGAGTATAACATAACAAGTTACCTAAATTCTTTATTTATTCACCTTTTTAAATCAACCTATGTTTTTGTTATAATAAGCCTCAAAAACAGGCAAGACACTATTTTGTAATATTTTTAAACTATATTTTAAGCTGACTTCTCTAAAATTAAAAAATAAATAATTTTTTGAAATTAATGTGTGCCCGCCCGTATAAAAGTATCTGTTCAAGTATTAGAGTTGTGAAATATTTTTTAATTGGACGCCTAAAAGTGTTGAACAAGTGTCAAGGTCAGAACTGTGTCCCACACAGTTACTCGTTGAACAAGAAAGGTGTTGGTGCTTCATAATATGCATGTGGCCAACTTAGCTACATAGAGTTAGAGTGATGAAAATGATCCACTAAAAAATTAGACAATATGTTCTCACTACAAATGCATATTTACAAACATGTTATGATTGGAACGGAATTTGTGCAGAGGGACTAGTTCCTTTTCCTATCACAAAACTATAAACAGCATTATCAAAACTTAAAACAAATACAATTCGAGGTTAGTGCCACACATACATCAAAGATCTGAACAGTCCCCACCACAGTTCTCCAGACATTTTATGTAGGTAGCTGAAGATTGACCACACCATGCACCTGCTTTCAACTCACACCACGATATATGGCACCGGGTCGAAGATCATCCATATTGTCAATATTTCTATAGCTGTCAAATTCTCTTAAACATATCCAACCCCGGCGGGTCAGAAAATCACGGAAATCGTCTTCAGTGTAAAATATCTTATCTTCAGTATGCACAGGTATATGGTCAGGCTCATCATAGAGGGGTAATTTAATGGCCATTCCTGCAATGATATTTTCTAATTTTAGTGTTTATAGAAATCATACACTTCAAATATAAAAGGACAGGAAGGATGCTTTCTTAACATTTTGAGTGAAATGCAGTTTATCCCCTGAATTTAATGACAAAACCAACATGTGAACTTTAGAACCATTAAAATTAAAACGAGACCATTAAAATTTGTATAAATCACAAAAATAGCAAGAAGAATAAAGTGAATCTAACCTTCATCAATGTGAAGAGTGTAATTTCCTAAAGGCATTTCACGGTCGATACTTCTGATAATCTGATCTTCATCCTCCAACCAAAATGTACGTTTAGTTCTCAACCTAAAAGCAGCCCTAATTGCTTCTTTAATGGCTTCTGGGGTGCCATCAATACCTATTCGCCTTGTATAATCACCCCATTTAACCGATATAACCCTTCCACAACATGACTGACTTTCTCCACCTGCCAAAATAGGAAGAATTGGTTGCAGAGATAAGAAAGCAATTAAACTAAAGAGGGGGGAGGGGACTACATTTATTTGTTTCCATATTTATAGGTATGGAATAACTACATTTATTTTACCATATTTTTCAGGTTCTACAAAACTTGCTTCCAAAATTTAACCAAAGCTGTTGCCACAAATACATTTACCAAGACACAAAATGATTGACTTTTATGTTCTCTGTCATTTTCTCTTTCATTGGTGAGCAAGCAAGCATGCATCAAACTATGAAGCTTTACATAGCTTACCATTTCCAGGAGTCTCTCTCCAATTCCAAGGAGGGACTCCACTTGCTGCAACAGCATCAGCTGTGGTAATGGCAAGAGGATGTCCATCATGATCCAAACTTCTCTCAAGATTGAGTGTTGGTCTTCCAGTAGCTATATGCCAAGTATTTGAGAATTATGGTAAACATGAAGTAGCAAAATATTACTATGGAAAGAATGAATGGGCAAACATCTAAATGAGATCAAATGTATATATCTAGATCCTTTTCAATAGAGACTCCCTCTCCTGAAATGTTAAGGGTCTGTTTACTTCAGTTTCATTTCCTGCTTTCACTTTTAATTACAAAATCATCAACTTGTTTTCAATTTGTTTCCTGTTCAATGAGTTGTATAGGAAACAGAGAAAAAAAAGTTGTTTACATAGTTCAGTTCAAACTGAACTTGTTTTGATAACCAATTCAGTTTGTTTTAATGTAACCGATTTGACTCCCAACTGGTTCAGATCAGGTTCGGTTCAAAACCAGTTCGGTTCTTCTATATGCATATCTGGTCATGCATAAGCAATAAGTAATATGAATACTTCATCACACTATATGGATGCTTGACATTTTAATTAATTGAAACTGAAAAATGATAACCAATAAGCAACGAGAATTTTTATTCCCACCATGTGCAGAAATATCTATCTGGCCACACATTACAGTATGAGATCCAAGTAAATAATGATAACCAGAATATTCCTAAAGTGAACAGTGTTTGAATTATCATTTTCAATATTTTACGGAAGCATTTAACAGAAAAGAAACATCAGAATGCTGAAAAGTTGCCTATAGAAGAAACATCAGCATGGTTTTTCTCACAGTAGTTTAAAATTCCAGTTATGCCTTAAGTGACTTGGTGCAGTGTACATTAGTTACTTACCAATAGAAGAATCAAGAACTAAACCAAAACGCCACATGGAAACAAAATCCCACATGACTCATGAGCAACGAAATTTTAAATAATCAAGGACACAAGTGAACAACAATACAGAGTAAGTAGGAAGCTGAAAGCTGGATTTCAATGACATACCTTCAACAGGCCCAAAAGAGATGCTGGTATCATCAATACCTGCATAGCAACATAACCAATCAAATTATTGTTCCTAAAGAACAAATGAGTGAAATTGTAACTTTGACATATATCCAATATCATCACCTAGGATTGACAACCCAGTAAAATTTACCATGGCTTCACTTGAGAGTGACAGTTTAACAGTATTTCATAGGGGAGTTAAATCCCACTTTTAAATTCTTGAGATTTATATTGCCCTTTGTCAAAAATCAAATGCATAGAGACAACACAGCTATCAAGCCATAGTTTGGTTCCTACTCAGACTATGTTCAGTCTGTCTTCAGGCACCAATCGTATGGTCTTTCCTAATTCTGTAATTTAGTACCTCTGGTACTCCATTATAAATATATATTACTTTTGCTGATAAAAAAAAAAAACTGCTATCAAGCCTATGATCCATGGATATAAGCTGATGCTCCCCACTAAAGGGTGGGGAACATGGTAGTCAGAATCGCGTTCTGACTCAAAGAATTGTACGAGTCTTCGATTTCAAGGTGCTGCTTTGCGCACGTCCACACATGGAATTGGCTATTGGTGGAATTGTCACTGAATCACAAGCTCATGGGAACGATGTCTCAATACGTGCTTGAACATTCACTTTAGATGGGTTAAAATTAGGGTTTTTTTAGTTTTGGGCTTCTAAAACTTTAAGCCCACAAGACCCAACCTATAAAACTTATTAGTCGCTGCCCCAAACCCAAACACCTAATAAAGTAATAATAAAATATGCCCCTCAAACTTGTGAATGTCATATGCCATTCTTCTTCAATGTAGCGACTTCTCTCCTTCGCTTAACCTCCCCGCAACATCTTCTCTTCTCCGCCGTGACCAGACCTTGCTCCACTACCTGAACCTTTTTCTCATATAATCACAAAATAGACAAACGCAGTGGAGAAGTAATTTATCATAAAATAATTTAGTGAAATGCAGTGAAGTAATGGGTTCCTATATGAGAGACTCCCCGTATGCTCCTCACCCAATCTGGGATTGATAATGACAACTATTAAAAAATAATAATAATTTTTTTATTTATACTATCTTAGATAATAATTACTATTAAGAGGTAATTATTATTATTAGTAACAATAATAATTAGCCATTTATTATTTATACTCTACAAGAAAAAGAAAAGAAAAAAAAAACTATCTTAGATGCATATATAAGAATTTATATGCATATATATTAATTTTATAAATCTTGTAGAATCTTTGTTTCGAGTTATGATTCCACGTTTTACAATTTTAGGACCCCTTTCTGAGTTGGACTAGAATCTCGAGTTAGACTACCATGGTAGGGAACCAACCAAGGCATAAATGTGATTTCCAATGAGACTTCCTAGAGTTATACAAGGCAACTGAAAACTTCTTAACAAAGCAATATAACCAAGCAATTTGTAAACCAAAATGATATGCAATTTGATAGATTTTGGAAATTGCAGTCTATCTGGCAGTTATAACTATGGAATTTAGGTTTCCCCAATTCTGTGTTTCACCACATTATATCCATTTTGTAAAACAAAAACACAACCTTCCAAGCAAGAATGCTTGAAAGAGATAATGATGTAACCCAGGTTTCCAGACCAAATTGGGAAATTACAGACTGTTCAGCTTTAACTACTGCCGCTTACACAGTATCTTTCAAACAAACTATCAACTCATTCACATCAGCTATCAAACATCCCCACTTCCTGTCAAAACTTAGAGGTGCAGCTTCACAAGCAATTTGCTAAAAATGGTTGTCCGATTAATATTCCAGAAGAATCTTCAGACTAACTTATTTGAAGCTCTTTTTAGCCCCAACACCAGTGCATGGTTGTAACAACAACAAGCACAGTAACCTAACCGGTTAGTGAAAAAAGATTTTTGGTTTAATTAATCATTTGGTCCCTATATCTAAAAATTATCCATTTTTGTCTCTACACATACTTTTTAATCCGTTTCAGCCCCTACAACTTTGGACAGCAGGACTATCACTAATCACTAAATCACACATTGCCAAAACAAGTTTGACTCGCACACTAATTAAATCACCTAAGAAGTCAGATTCCTAATCGAAGCATTGAGCCAATAGAAAGAATCCCTAACCCTAACCCTAACCTAAAAAACTTACTAGAACTGATTGAATTGAATTATTTACCTTTATCAGCAAACTGCATAAAGGAATCAACCTTGGGCGGAGGAGTAGGGCTCTTATACTGCACATTCTTGCTCCTCTCTCTGAGGATCTCGTCAATCTCCTTGTAATACGACATCTTCGCGGAGCCACTCCCTCGGTCCTGGTGCTTGGCCTTCTTGAACTCCTTCAAGAGATTGCGCCACTTATCGGTGCACATGGTGGGAGAACGGTCGAAACCCTTCTCCCTCATCTTCGCCGATATCTGCTCCCACAGGTGCTTGTTGGACTTGGAGGTGTTGAAGAGCGAGTCCATCTCGCGGCGAAGGCCAATGAGGGAGCGCGTCTCGTCCTGAACCCAGGTTTCGGCGCGCTTCTTCGGGGCCTTTATCTCGACCTCGGGGTCCTCGCCGCTGCTCTCGCCGAGGATCATCGGCGGAGGCGGCGGAGGAGGCGGAGGAGGGAGGTCGCCGTTGGAGACGACCTCGATCATCATGTCACGCGCGCCTTCCTCCTTGTAGAAATCGATGGGGCGAGGCTTCTCCGATAAATACATGGTTTGGGTTCTTAAATTTTCTTGGTTCGATCGAGAGGGGATTGGATTGAGGAAGAGAAAGAGTGATGCTAAATTGTAATAATTGTAAAAGTTGAGGATTTGGAAGGCTGAAATTTTTTAAGTGAAGGAGGAGTAGTGAATGGAAGGAAGGTTAGGGGTTTGTGCAGTGTGTTTATGTCAGCGTTTGGTTTGGATGCGGTGGAAACAAAAGAGAGAGGGGTGATGAGGAAGAGGGGGACGTGTCTGTCTATTCCTTTTCTTTTTTTTTTTTTTCCTCTTGCAAATTGTCAAGTAAGTGTTCGAAAATACAATAGAGTGATAATTTGGTTCTTAAAAAAAATATAAATTTAATCTTTGGCTGATAAATTAATTTTGTGAGATTATTTTATTATTGGGTTATTATAATTGATCAATTTTATCATTTTGTTATAATATTTAAGGATTAATTTAGTTTTAGAGATTAATTTGTCATTAAATTATTTATAGGATTAATTTGTTGTATTTTTTTAATATTCAATGATTAAATTTAAATTTTTTATTTTTCATGATTCAATTTATCAGCACACACTTTCATAGATGAATTTGACTATTTATTTTTTCCCTCAATTAATATTAAATAATAAAAAAAATTCTTTCTATGAAATACTCCTGAGGATATTATTTTTTCTCAAATAATAAAAAAAAATTCTTAAATTAATTTTATAAGATTCTTTTTAGTTAAAATTAATTTTGAAATATATTTATGGATATTTGAATTTTTTTATTTTAAAAGTAAGTTAGTAATAAAATTTAGTAAATTCTTTTTATCTGACAAAAAAGCTACATGCAATTAATTTTGGACACGAACTTCATTCTTTAACCTAAGAGATGAAACATTTGTTCTTAACATTTTATTGACTGTTTAAAATGATCTTTATTACTGTATAAAATAAAAAAATAAAAAAGAGACACAAAATTAGTATGTTCTTTATGCTTGGTGCATGATATGTGCTACCACTATGTGCAGGAGATCTAGACGGGTTTGATTTCCCTAATTGGTTGGTTCTTCCTAATAACAAAAATGGGTAATGAGTTATTTATCTCTGGAACCTTACAAGATTTAAATGGGTAACATGCTGATAATTGGATCCGCAGTGGCCCATTCAATCATGACCCTATCCAAAATAAACCAACTACTATAATATAAGCCACCCATTCATTTGTCAGCCTTGATTGAAAGGTTAATCACTTATTTGCCAGTTATATTTATTCACTCCTTATTAGTATATGGAATACCTTGTTGACTTAGCCTAGTCCCTACGTTGTGGACCTGCTAGGCATATTTGACCTTCTAAAAATTAAAAAAACCAAAGAACCACCTTATCCTAATATTCAACCAAGCTAAGTTGATAGAAGCAGACACATTAATTAGAATCATTTGTGCAACTCACAAGACATGTTGCCCAACCACACAGTGATTCACGTAAACTTCCCTGTTAGTGTGGACGCTTTACCCACAAGCAACAGCCCAATGCAGCCTAACCCCATTGACAATAAAGCTCTACCTGACTATCAGTGACCAAAAAGCTTCCCACATAACACAAGTAACAAACATATCATGTCATAGTATTCCATTAACGTGCGTGTTCATAACTAGCTCGTAGGAGATGTTATGAGATTGTATCTAGTGACTTTCATCATCCCTCTATTCACACTTCTTCAATTTTGTAGCAAAACTAATTAATTAACCATCAATGCCAATTAAATCATATATTGCCCTTCCCAAATAGAATGGGATTTGAGGGACCCTTTTGTTTAGGATGGTCTGACGTAGATTGATTTCACTCCATTTTTTTATATAATAGCACCTAGTAATGCTAAACTAATTTTCCATTAGAGAGTGGAAACACTTTTCTACTGCTTACTTAGGTTATGTGGTTATTTGGGGCTAATAGAATTGTTAAATTCTATTTTCTGAAGTAATGACATTAATTAAGCTTTTGCCGAGTTAGGACTATTGTGTAAAATTGAAACAATCATGAATAATTTCTTTTTGGTAATTTTAACTATCAAGAAAAAGTTAGCATACATGTATAGTTATCAAAATACCATTGCTGTTTAGAACAATCTAATAAACATTTCCTCTGAAATTAGATCAGCAGCAATGTCTCCGAATGGCATCAAGTCTAGATTAATACCTAAAAAAAAGTCACATCATAAGGTGAGCTAAATGAGATTTGCAATTCATTGGAAAGTTCATTTTGATCTGGTTTTAGGGATGCTTCCTAGGAGGTTTGGATATTGGAATTCAAGTATATTTTCTTAATTATAACAAGGTTTTGACTTCTAATTATGATCCACCTGCAATGAAATCTTGACTAAATATGATTTGGTGGTAAAAATAGTTAAATGGTATACTCTAAAATTGAGAGTATTATATATTTAAAAAATACAAATTTAATATATATATATATATATATATATATATATATATATATTGGGGAAGGAGGGGTGGGGATGGCTCTCCCATTCCGAACTAGTCCGCCGCATCTTTTGTTTTTACACATCAAAAGAGATGGATTGATTCTTTTAAAAGATAGGTTTACAAGGTCAAATTAAGAGCTTAAGTTAAAAAAAGAGGCTATAACTTGAATTTAAGAAAATAAATTTGAGAAAATCATAATATGTGAATTATTTTAACTTGAATTTAATGATTTTTGATTGAATTGACGTATGAGATTTATTCACGTGATGTTATATTTGACTTTAAATATTAACTTTAGCACCTTTGAATTGACGTACCGAGTTGAACCATATGGAATCATTTTTTTTTCTTCCTACCCTTTGGTTTCTATTATATTTGTCTAAATGCTAATTTAAACAGGCAGAACATTTTGTATTGTGTTTAAGTCGAAGAGCAAACTTGTAACTTGCGGTCATATTTCATCTTCAAAGGACCATTCGTATAATGTAATGTCATAGTGCCCTCCTTAAGAAAAATAAAGGAGGAGAGAAGATGTAAGTTAAAAAAAAGTAATATAAGATCTTAAAATCAATCATTCTCATAACTAATAGATAAATGGTATTTATGTTTTTCAATAATAATATTTTTCTCTAATATACTTTGATTTATTTGAAGACGAAAAAAAATAATATTTCATTTCTTTTGACTTTTTTTTCTCTATCTTTTCTTATGATAATTAAGATGAGGAAATACTCTAATATCAAAAAATGAATTTTAGTTTATATTAATAAGTATTAATCCCTTTAAAATTATTATTTCCATCAAACAACAGATATATTTAAAAATCGCTCCACTTAGACACATAATTCATTTACAATTTAATTTATAATTTATAATTATTATTTATTTATGAATCTTTAATAAATTACATCCCTCTCACATTAAACGTTAAATCTTAGAGAGGAAATTGCCTATATTTTTATTGAACTTATGCTTGCAATGAGACTTGGTCAATACAGTATTATTGTTAGCCAGCAGAAAAGAATCTAAAAAATGCAATCATGAAATTATATAGAGTTGTGTTGTTACAAACTTCATAAATAGATACGCAATTAATTCATCCATCCACAAGTATCACATGTGATCAAAATTTAAGGACAGTAGATATTTAAATGGCATATAAAGTTTAATTTAGATATGGTGTGTCCCAAATAAGACCATCCAACTTACAATGATATATAGTTATAAATATTTCTTAGAGTTGCAAATGTAAGTTTTTCTCTGATCCAAAATAACACAAAGCGAAAATATGGATTCTGGCATGTCCTGGGGTGATCAATGGGACAACAACCCTGCATCAGACAAAGACAAGAAGAAGGGCAAGGATGGGTCAGGCAAGAACAAATTTGGGAAGACTATGTTGAGCTTCAAATGGGTGAAAGAACTCCGCAAGAAAACTCAGAAGTGATGAAAAACATTGTGATGATAACTATTACTACTATTTAAGAAGCAGCCTCTGGCTCTTAGAAACTAAGAACGCAATAATGTAATTGATTTTGTCACTATCTTAAACTACCGTGTTGAAATTAAATAAATTTAACATTATTTTTCTTTAATTTGTTGCCATAACATGTTAAAATATACTGCGTCTTTTAGTTTATACAGTTGGTTCTCTTACAAATGTTATACTAAAATCTGGCTATAGTTTCATAATTATTTATTTTAGACACACTATGATATAATAAGGATTCGTTTTAATTAGTTAATAATGTAATTAATTAACGCACTTATTCTAAAAAATAAATGTCTATTAACAAATTCGAATCTAAGGGTTGTTATTGATAAAATGAATTCAAGTACTTGAATTGACCCATTTAGAACATGTTTGGATGGTCGTTATAATTGCTTCATAGTTTTTTTTAAGGCCGTCTTAATGCATTAATAAAAACAATAAGTGAGGAATTAAAAATATATATTTAAGTCTTAATTAAAATTATTAATGAAAACATACTAATGTTGACTTTCCCACACATCAAATTGTTTACAAGTATATTCAGACCTGAATTTGGATACAAATTATAAAAACATGTAATCCATTTAAGATCCTCGACAGTCATAGAGCAATTGTCCTGTAGTCACAATCCTAGGGTTTAATCTATTTTGAGTTACATTTTATTTTTTTAATTAATATATGTAAGTAATTGTGGATGGCTAATATTTCATGTTTTCATTTGTGATAATGGAGAATCTCATTCCATGGAGAGATATCTCGAGTATAATTTTTCACATATTAGTTTATATTATTCACCTAGTTCAGAGTTGCTATGGTAAGGAAAGTTGCGCAATTGAAACTTTGATGTTTGATTATGCATGCACATATATATTTTGTATCGACAATACCGTCTTCTAATTAATCAGTAATTTTTGAATTCTAATATTCTTCCTTTGATTGAGTTTACGTCAATTATTTTTTATCTTCAACTTAACTTTGAACTTTAAATTAAATATTACAACAGATTTAAATGTATTAATCCAAATTATTCTGATTGATAACTTACATTATCATACCTTATAAATGCTAAGCTTAAATTTGAGTTTTGGCATATATAGACTATATGTCAACATGCTTTGCTCAATAATAAGAGAAAAAATGATTAAAAAATAATTAGCATACTATAATGTTTGTAAGCCATTTTAATTTTTTAATTCATGTGTAAAAAATGAAGGCAATTTGTGCACCAACACATATCAACTTGTTTGTTTCGCTAAAAATATTCTCAATGCAATGTTTTTTTTTCTTGACATTAATATAAAGAAGTTCAAATCAACTCTTAATTTTAACTTAGTTCCTTTAACAATCACTTAAAAAATCAAATAAAATACCTTTGCAAAAATAATCTTACTAAAATCTATTGAATATTATTTTACCGGTTTCGTATGAATACTATTTATTTGTTAAATATTATGAAAATTTCAGGATTATTTTTAAGCATCCAAAAAAGTATATTTTAATCATAAAATAAAAATATTTATTAAATAATTTTATATTTTTAATGTAATTAATATTTTACGTTTCAAATAAAATTTTAGCCATTCAGCAATTTTTTTTGTAGCCCTTCTTAGTTGACAAAATTATAAACCAAAGTATTGTTGGTTGGATGAAAGATAAACATTAAAATGTTCCAATTTTTTTTAAAAAGCCTCAAAAGGCAAAGGAGCTAACGGTAAAAAATACTAATAATTTAAGTAGTAGTACTCGTTAACACTTAAGAACAACATTATGCCAGGCTGCCAGCCAACTAAACGGCGAGAACAAGAAATGCTCCCTAAACTTCACTCTCCTAACTATATCGTAATAAATTGAGGCGATTCTATTAATCAAGGTCAAGGCCTCATTTTTTGACTAATTAATTATATTTTGCGAGGTTTTTCAATTTTCTTTTGAAATCTTATTATCTTAATGGGTTAATTAGTTGATAAACAAAAGTTTGATTGTTAAGATTTTAAAACTTTTTAAAAATTCAATTTTTAATCTCTATTTTTTAAAAATTTAATTTTTAGTCTCTGAAATTTTATTAATTCAAGAATTAAAAATTGAATTTTTAAAAAATTTATAGATCTTGCTTGATCAAATTTTTATTTAGAATCTAAAAATCAAAATTTATTTATTTCTTTAAAATTTAAATCAGTCAAAAATTAAAATTTGTTTAAGGATTAAAAATCAAATTTTGAAAAATTTCAGAATTAATATCTTAATTCTATAACTTTCGTTTATCTATAACTTAATATTTAATAATTAAAAATGTTAACGTCACACTGTGTGCTACATTGTACAAACATAATAGTCTGTAATAAAATGTCATGTCTATATTTTATTAAATTTTAGATGTTGAATTGTTATATATAAAAAAAGATAAACCAAAATTATACAGTCAAATATTGCGCCTAAAAATAATGGGAACTAATAATTTCACAAAAAATAAAAAATAAAAATACAGAGAAACCAAAGTTTGATGTAAGTCCTTTTTCTTTTCATATTTCGTGAATTTCGAAATTCACGTCAAATTTCAATTGCGTCATCTCATTTTTCCGCCCAAAACAAATCCTCCCTTCGCGCTCGTCAAGGGGAGAAAGAGAAAAGACAAAACGAGCAGAGAAAATGACGGAAAGTGAGGGAAAGTGTAAGAAAATGGGCAAAGAGAAGAGAGGTAGAAGCTTCATCGCCTTCACCGGAGCTGCGGCGGTGCTTGGAATTGCGGCGAACCTAGCTATCACCGCAATCAAGTACCAGAAGGCAAAAAATGCTAAGAAGAAAGGTACTACTTCTTCTCAACTCTTCAATTTTCTTCTCAATGTGTGCTTAGTGAATCAGGTCTTAAAATTTAAGATCGTTTCACTGAATCCAGTAGTGGAAACTTGTAGATCTTGCAGGTTCCAAGGTGCGCGTTAATCTCTCTGCATCTGAGATTCTTAAGCTGGCTGAGCAAATCATTGCTAACTCAAACAAGGCCCATAATTCTGTTGCGTCGGTGCCTCTCGACAAGGTGTTATCGATTTGCATCTATATGCTGCACTGAATACTGATCTCATTTATTTACTGAATTATTATTACTTACAAATACAAAACATCGTCGCATTTGTTAAGAAACGTCGCCATTCTCTCTTTCACTGGAGAAATAATCTTTGAGATATTGAAGCATTTTGCTCGTTATCTAATTTTGCAATTGGATCAAGGTGAAGTTGGGTCAATTTTTTTTAGTAGACCAACCGTTTTAGTCCCTGAAAGTATATAACACTTGCATTAGTCCTAAAACTAAGGAAATTACAAATAAGTGTAATCTGTTGATCATGTTAGTCCAAAATTAAAAAAAAATGTGTATCAAAATAACAGTTAGTAGTTATGTTTAAAGACTTACATGAAACAACTGGAAATTCTAGGAACTTATTTGGAATTTTCTTAATTTCAAGGTCTATTGTGACAGTGGATTATATTTTTAGGCACTAAATGGTAGTTTACTTCTTTTCTTTTTTTCAAATCATATTTTGATGTGTTATATATTTACTTTCGATTGTGTTTGATTATTTAACATGTATTTTCTTTCTATGTACTGTTTTTTTAAGATGATTGTCTTGTGTTGACAATAAGGGCAGGTTACATATGCAAATGTTATATCACCTCTGGCAGAACTGCAAGCGCAGCAATTCCCACTGGTCCAGTCTTGTGTGTTTCAGAAGATGGTATCTACTCGAGAGGATGTACGCAAAGCAAGTGCAGAAGCAGAGCGAAGAATAGATGCTCATCTTGATGCGTGCAGGTTTGCTAACATTGATTTATAGTTTCTTATACTATTTATGATTTCTTCAAAGTTCTTGCCATGTGCTTTTGATGGGGCAGAAATGCCCTACCAGCTCAGGGAATATATGGTGGATTTGACAATGATTATAGCTTTCCTACTCTCACTGGTTTCAGAGTTTGCTGAAAGCAAATAATGAGGACAGTGAGGAAAAACTCACACTACACTACTTTTAAGCTGCATGTATGGCTTGGTATTATTAATTTGTTTGTAGCACCTGCCAAAAGTAGTTTCATGGTTTTTGTTAGTTTGTCTTTTTGAGACCACATGACTTTCCATTTCTTCAATATGAAACTTAATATTGTGTTGTTCCATGCAAGTGGATCAGCAAACGTGAGGATGTGTATCTTGTCATTAAAGCATTTGCAGTAAAGGGGGAGTGGATGAATGCTGAAGCCAAACGCTTTGTTCAAATCCTGGTAAGAACTAAGAACCAAGGAGTTCTCTGGAATGTAGTCTTGCTTTAATTTATTTTCTGGATGAGAGATTTGTCTGGAAAAGTAATAACATCAATAAAGTGATTAATATACTTTTCCATGATCAGTATGAAATCCAGATTTGATTCTTTCCTAATCAGTGACAGGTGAGAGATTTTGAGCGAAATGGATTGAACCTCACAGCAAGCAAAAGAGAAGAGTTGCAGCGTCTTAGGGCTCAGATTGATGAATTAAGTTTTAAATACATCCAAAATCTCAATGACGATAGCAAGTTTCTTCTCTTCACTGAGGCAGAGTTAGCTGGATTACCTCCAGAGTTTCTCAAGGTTTAGTATGATTATTCCTGCTTTCAATTAAAAAGAATTTCAATAATTTGTCTATGGATATGATTTGCAACAGACCATTTTGCCATCACTTCATCCATGTAGCCAAGCCCACCTTGTGGTAAAAGGCTTGTTGTATTCTTCCATCAAATCCACTTAACCAGTGTAGGCATGTTTCTGATTTTTTTTCCTTTCCTTTGTTGCTTCTTTGCCCAAGTCTGATATTAAATACTTGCTTGTAAATTATGAACTTTGAAATTTATGGCTTATATTATTTATTCTAAACCCTTTGTCTTCTATTATTTGTTCTGACATAATTTCATAATACTTGCCTTTCTGGGTTGGACTTGGAATGACTGCCTCTTCATTGAACTATTAATTCCTAAAACACTACATGACTTTTCAACTGTGATTGAGGCAAAATAGTACACGTATAGGGAAAGGAAAATCATGTCACTCACATGTATGTTTGTGAGTCCTATTTAAAAATAAAGGGGTCATGGAGTAACATGTTGCCATCAATTTTCCTCGTTGAGAGATGCATTTGTTTACCTCCAAATCACTCCCATCCTTTCCCACACTGAAAAAAGGTAAAATAATGATTTGATCTCCATTTATTTTCCCTTTATTTTGTCTCTTGAATAAACAAGATAAAATATATTTCTAGTTTTTTCTTTTTATACATCCGGTCATCCACTCAAGAAGATGAATACCTTCCCTCTCCTTCCTTTTGAAAACCATCCCCTACCATGTCAATTTAAAATCTCAAATCTAGCCCTGGAGTATGAATCTTGTGACTAAACAAAGAAGAACCGAAAGGAACCATTACTTTAGAAGTTTAAAAAAAAAGTACAGAAGAAATATCGGCAACATAAATTTAAGATCAAGATGATATTTAACTGACCGGACTATCTAAGGGCATAATTAAACCAATACACCAGTTCTCTCTCCACATCAGATTGATCACATAATTGCTCCAGATAAGCATAAAACAGATATCTGATATAACTCTAATCAGGTGTTCATGCATTTATGGAGGCTCATTACTGCTTCTGCATTGCCTTCAATTGTTAAACATTTTTTTTTCTGGTTGTTATATAATTGAATTAAATGCATTTCTCCACAGGGTTTAGATAAATCGGAAAATGGAAAATTTAAAATTTCCCTGAGAAGTCATCTTGTTGCAGCTGTACTTGAATTTTGCAAGGTATGGTCAATGAATATTAACTAATACTTGCACATTTATTAGCTAAATAAGTGCTATATTAAGTAGTGAGATTAAATTGGCTCTTGCACTACCTGTAAAATAATAGTGAGAAGAAGCAGAATTTCAGCTGTATATGGTTTAATAAAATGGCATTCTTGTCTCAGTAAAAGTTTAAACTTAGTGTAATGACTAATGACCATGTGACTAATACTTTCCATGGGAGTTTGATTTGGGAAAGGCATAGACTAAGAAGCTAGAATGATGTCCTTTCCTTTTTGATAAAATCATTTTTTACAAAGAGCTACTGTGTTTAAATATTCTATAGAATGTCATTTTTTCTCCTACAGACTTGGTAGATCTTTTGTGTATATTTTCATTTATTTAGGGAAACTATACTAACAAGATCTATAATTCTACATTGATCGCATGAAGGTTGGAACTACCAGGCGGATGGTATCAAGGGCATATGGGAATCAGTGTGGAGAAATCAATGTTTTTATCTTAGAAAGCCTGGTAATTTTCATTGATGGCATTACTCATAAGGAGTAAGGACTCCGCTTATTTATTTACCATCAAATACTTCTATCCTGATTTCAAGCTATAAATTGAGAAATTATCTTGTAATTGGACTCGTAACAGGTCATTGACAATTTGACCTGCATTCAACCTCTAGTTATTTTACTTCAATTACTAATAATAGTTTGGTAGAAACAGAATAGTTCCTATGTAATTTTTTAGTTCTATATTTTTGCTGAATCAAATAACTTACCAATGAATAATGATTATTAAGACAGTTGAGTTTATTGGATTTGAAAGGATATAGTTCAGTTTTAAATTTGTATGACTGTCAGATTATGACAAATGTTACTTGTAGGATTGTTATTCAGCTTAAATTTTATAATGTTTATGGGGTTTATTTGGCATCTTTATATTGCTTTCTATGATTCTTGATTTTGTTACTTCTAGACTTGTTTATTGGCATAATCATAATAAAGTTTGCTCTTGTTGATATTTCATTGGCATGATTCAGGTGCAACAACGCCATAAATATGCTCGTTTACTTGGCTACTCATGCTATGCAGAGTATGCCATCGATGTTAGAATGGCAAAGACACCAAAAAAGGTTGGTAATCTTGTCATAGAGATGCAATAATGTATTTTCCATCAGAAGCACTACAAAGCTAGTGCCATAAATATGCTCTTTTTTTGTAACAAATAATGTTGGAGGGTAGCAAGGATCAGTGGTCAGTAATTATTATAAAATAAATACAATAAAAATGAGTAGTTTTCTTAAAGAATTATTTTTAAATGAATATCTGGAAATTGTAATGTAGTTTGTAATAACTTACACAAGATGTGTCAGATGGTCATGACTAATTGTGAATCAACTATAGATCATAATGACACACACGAGATTCAGAAGAAATTCTTTCAATATGTACTCTATTTGGGCTTGGTTATGATGACTGCCAGTGCAGGACATCTCTAATTTAAAATTAAAAGAAATGTTTGACAAACTTTCTTAGGTCAGTCTTGTCTAATAAGTAATAACGGCTGATTGATATTGGGAAAACAAAAACGAAATTATAATTGGTAATGCAGTCTTGTTTCTTTGTCATAAGCTGAGTTTATTTTGAGAGATTATGATAGTTAATCTTGTACTGTTTTTTCTACACTCTTTGGCGGTGATACTGATATATCTAATTCTAGATTTTTTTTTTAAAATTTCTGAATTTCATCCAGGTTTTTGAGTTCCTGAAAGACATATCGACAAGTTTAACTGACTTGGCCATGAAAGAACTTAATATCTTGAAAGATTTGAAGGTTTGCCCATTTTTGGTGATGCTGTTTGCTTTAATTTATATTTCCCTCATTACAAATTTATTATGACATCAGAAGAAAGAGGAAGGGGAGTTTCCATTTGGAATTGAGGACCTACTGTATTACGTAAAACGGGTTGAAGAGCAGGGTTATGATTTGGACTTTGGAGAGATCAAGCAATACTTTCCAATTAGTGTGGTTTTATCAGGGATCTTCAAAATTATCCAAGATCTATTTGGTAATTTTATATCTGATAATTTATTTGTCCTTATGTTTTATTGTCTCAATCATCAGTTATTCAGTTAATGTGCAAAGTAATTGGAAAGTAATTCATGGTAATATATTTTCAGTTTAGGAATAATGAACCATTCAACTGATCAATAACGTTAATAAAGTGGTTTACGAGTAACCATTTGCTGACTCGGTGCTTAATTCTTATTGGGCTGATTTTTTGTTTTTTTTAATTCTCCATTAATTGATTTCTATGTCATAGAATGTATATTGATACTTATTCTTGTTATTTTTCATGCAGGCTTAAGGTTTGAGAAAATTGCAGGAGCTGATGTTTGGCATTGTGATGTTTGTGTTTTTTCAGTGCTGGACTTGGGTTCTAGTGAACTCTTAGGTTATTGCTACTTTGATTTGTTCTCAAGGTTGAGCTTTTTAGCTATTTGTGCTTTATCAATTTTCATTTGCTTGTGAAAAGTGAAAACAGGTTCATGTTGTTTATTTCTATTCCAGGGAAGGAAAGTATGGTCATACTTGTGTGTTGGCTCTCCAGAACAGTGCATTAACAAGCAATGGGGCACAGCAGGTTTTCTTTAGTGAATAAAATTAAAACTTTCTAATATTCTGATTGTAAGCACCTGCCTCCATTTCCTGTGTAGTTGGGTTGGCTTTGGAAGTTTCTCTACTTACCTATCTAAATGAGTAAATGACAGTGTTCAAACTTTATTATGGTGCAAGTGTCGGTTCATATATAGATGTTACTGTGATGGTTTACGTATGGTTTAATTGGGCATTTAAAATGTCCAATCTTTGTACATATCAGATAGAGACGCTTCCTTAACAATAAAAAGACCATGCATTGACCACCAAGGAGACATTGTAAACACCACCCTATCTCATAATATGTTTAGGGTTCTATAAATCTCCTTGAAATTTCATGCTTTCTGTCCTGCTACACCCACATATAACTTGAGAACAGCATAAATCACACATCCACGAAATTTTAATCTTAATCTTTCTTTGTTCCAAAGTCTTTGAAGTGTATTGTTTCCGTAAGATACTTTTCCAGCGTGGAAGGACACAGCTATGATTCAAAAAATGATTATTTCACAAGATATCATTGTAATCAATCATATCGAGAACTGTTGTCAAGAGAAAATAAAACAAATTGGCCTCGAAGCTCTGGTCTTGACCTTAGAGGGCATTACTCTTTTGTTATCTGTAAGACTTTAAATTGAGAAAACACTTTAGAGATGCAATGTTTGCTTATATCACTTAGAGCTGGCAGACCTTTTATGCATGCAGGTGGTTCTTTATTTTTTGTTTTGTTTTAAATCCTTATGGTGGCTATGACACCAACATGTTCTTCATGCATGGTTGTTTATTAATAATTTTTGGATCTTGGCAATTGTGTGATTAAAAAATATGGGTTTCTTTCTCTTTCTTAATTTTTGTCCCTTTTCAATGTTTATGTAGATACCAGTTGCATTGTTAATATCTCAGTGTCAGAAGGATGCTGATGGTAGTTCTGGATTATTACGGTTTTCTGAAGTGGTCAGTCTTTTCCATGAGTTTGGCCACGTGGTATGTTTGCTTTTGCTTCCATGAAGATTTCCTAATCAGAATTATATCTTTGTCTATCTTGATTTGCATTATAATTCTTATAGGTGCTTGTTTGGGTCTGGGGAAAAGGTAAATAAAATGAAAGTTGTGTATAACTGAGATCCTTTTTGTAAATGAAATACTCAAGACAACTCACAGACTAGTTTGAGTTGACAATTCTTGGTAGAGAAATTGATTTAACTTCCTTTCAAACTCATTTCTGTATAAAGTCCATTAGACTTGGTAAACTTGTGCAAATTTGCATAAAATTCCAAGTCAAGAAGTGACTTTAGGTTATAATTAGGGTTTAAAGCATATGATTGAACAGATCAAAATAATATTTCTTTGGGAGAATTAAGGTAGAATAGAAATTAGAGAATTGAAGGTTCATTGGATTTGTGAGACAAAGGAGAATGTACAGGCATTATGAAAGGGTTTGGGGTTGGCTATTGGGGTGCTGCAAACTTCAGAAAACTCAACATTCTTGCCTTAGAAGAGTCTTAAGGTAAAAGCTTCCATAAGCTAGAAACAAATCCAAACTGAGCCTCATTTTGGTTCTTGGTTTGTATTAATCAACTTGTAGCCTTGAGTAAATAGGTTGTGCAGATGTTCCTGTCAGATAAGTTAATCCTGAGTCTTCTCTGGTCTGTTATTTCACTAATACACAGAATGGACATACTACTGTGAAATTGGATTTTCCATCTTTGCAAGCTGTCCTCTATGCCCTGATTAAGGGAGTTGAGTGTATTGTTTTTAATGATCAACCTAGATTTGCATGATTAGTTATTGCTTTGCCTCAATTATTAATAAGATTCATTCTGCAATAGCTGGAATTTGAGTATAAATTGAGCAGTATTTTCATGTAGGTGTGAGATATTGTAATACATGTTTAAATTTGGTTTTGTTTGCACATGACATCATTTACCTTTGTCCTTTCTTCTGAAGTTTTTTAAAAATCTTTGTTAGGTTCAACAAATTTGCAACCGTGCATCATTTACCAGAATTTCTGGATTATGTGTTGATCCTGACTTTGTGGAGATACCTGCTCAACTGTTAGAAAACTGGTAAGAAAATTAATACATATTCTTCCTTATTCTAATTTTAATTTAGGTTGAACATTATATCAAAAAATAATTAAACATAGATTCACTCTTCCTACATGTGGAAATTGTAGGTGTTATGAAAGCTATTCTCTCAAGTTGATTTCAGGATTTTATCAGGTGAGTTTCACCAATTGTTCGCTCCATAATCCTCTGAAATTATGTAGTCATTGTTTTTTGAGGTCAACTCAATCTGATAGTCTACTTTATGCTTCTTTGAACTATTTAATATATTAATTGTCACTTGCAGGATATTACAAAACCGTTAAAGGATGACATATGCAAATCAATTAAAAGATGGAGGACTTCTTTTTCTGCACTTAAATTGAAGCAAGATATTCTCTGCTGTATGTTTTACATTTTCATTGTTACATTTGACCTCAATATTTCCTAATTTTTCTTATACTTTTAATTTATATTATTTAATGCTTATTTAGATTATCTTACTCTGATTTGGGGAGTCAATTACTCTATAAACTGTATCCCCTTTTAGATGGTAGTTACATTGTCGGATACATAGGTTTGACCTCAACAAAGTAGGGAATAATTCTTATTGACTGGGATTTGATTTAGAGTCTGCTAATTTTGATTCAAGTTTACATTTTTGTTGTGAAAAGTGATTTTATGTTTGGTTTATATTTGGGTTCTCAACATGAATTGTACAGCAAGTAAATTACATCTTGAGAGGAGTGAAAATTTCTAGCTTTTCTAGTAATTGGAAATTGGAATTGCTTCTGGTTGTGGAGCTCTTAATATTTTTTTAAAACATCTATATTCATCCTTCAAAAAGTAAGTAAATCATCCAAATAGAATCAATTTTTTAAACCTTCTTTTAAAACATCTATATTTTTTAAGCATAATTTCTTTCAAAATCTATTCTACCAAAATCTAAACCAAACATACCTTGGTTTGGTCATTAGCTATATATTGTATGTATGTATAGACATGAATGTATGCATGAAGTGCTTGTGTCTGGTTAGATGAGTAACTGAAATGGTTATTTTCTATTTAAGAAAAGTGAGATGATCATAAGCACTACATTAGATTAGTGCGTGTACTATTTAGTTACCTTTTGTCACTTTTCAGTTGCTATTTAAGAATCAGCTGTCTAATATTTCTTTTGGGTGGGCTACAGGACATGATGTTTACAACATTGAACATTCTAATTACTTCGCATCATTTAACTTAAGATCTGCTTGCTATCAGGTCTTTTTGACCAAATCATACATTCTGCGGATAACATAGACATTCAGGAATTATTCAAGCATCTTCATCCCATGGTAAATGATTTAACATCAGTTCTAATTTTAAGTTCAATGTTTTTCATAAAAGAGTGAAAGGAAATTCTCTGTAAATGTCGTTTCCCAGGAGATGTTAGGCTTGCCAATATTAGAAGGAACCAATCCAGCGTCATATTTTCCTTCTACTGTCATTGGTTATGAGGCAGCTTGCTACAGTCGTATATGGAGTGAGGTTTGAATAACTCGCTACTTCTTTATGTGATACGTTTGTCAAAAATAATAATAATCAGTTTTCATTGCAAGCTTCTTTTAATTTTCAATCATCCGTGGGTAGTTTTCTTACTTTCTGATCATTGAATTTGAAAAATTAAAATTGAAGCCTAAAATGTTTCAGGTTTTTGCTGCTGATATATTCACCTCAAAGTTCTGCAACGATGTTTCAAACCAGCAAGCGGGCAGGCAATTCAGGAACAAGGTCAGTGATGACAATGACATTCTGCTTTTCGCGCAGAAATATATTAACCGTCTGTTTATATGTCCCTTTAAAAATGGGAGTGGAAAATTCAGCATTAAATTTATAAAAAAATTGTAAAAAAAGAAATCCATTCCTAAATTTTCCATTTCCAGTCATACATACGGTGTTCTAATTGTTTGTTCTTGGTAATAACGATCGCATGCAGCAATATATTGGTTTGTTAAAGAAAATTTCAGAGATTGCGATTGTAAATTTAGTAGTGCTTATTTGCATACTTGATTTAAAACAATTGCAGGTATTGGCCTCGGCAGGAGTGAAAGACCCCATTGATGTGTTATCAGACTTTCTAGGAAGAGAACCATCAATCCAAGCTTACATTGAGAACAAAGTCAAGTATGTTTTGTAAGGCTTTTTGGCCGGACGTGTACATTGACAAATTTTTATTTGGCCAGAATCAGTCTATTGGCACTTTATTGCTTTTTTTGGAGCATTAAATGAAAATTAATGGGTCAGTGTAAAAATTAGTACATATTATTTTTATTATGCAAAATTAATAAAAAATCGTATATATGTGTAAAAATTTTCACCTAATGAACTAAACAGAATTTTAGTCGGTTCCAAGCATAAGCTGCTGTAATAATTTTTTTATTTATTTAGTTTAATGATTATACACAGCAAAAACATACATCGTCAACCAATAAAAAAAATGTTGGTATAATTTTTAAAATAATTAGGTTGAATATAATTTTAGACTTGCTATTTTCCTTAATCTAAAATAGAGGCATGTGGTTTACTTATTTTAGAACATTTGAAATTTTGGTCTAATTTTAATATTTGTCTATGTTTTATTTCTTATATTTTAATTAATTAAATCATTTTGTAATGGTGTCTTAATTGAATGTGTTAAATTTAGGGTATGATTGAACTAAATTAAAAGAAATAAAATATAGACAACATAAACTATAGGATAAAATTGTAAATTTTTTAAAATAGGTGGGACCAAATGTCAAGTGATATAAGATATATTGAATAATTAGTGAAAAAGGGAATGATGAAAAGAAAAAAAAAAAATCAAATGTCTTTCTTTTGAAATAAGGAAACAAAAATTATAGATTTTTTAAAATAAGAAAATCAAATATTTTTAATTTAAAAATGGAGACACTAAAATTATAGATTAAACCAAATAAGACAAATTATATTTAAGTAAAATAATTATTTCACATAGTCGGTGAGTAAGCTATTTCCTCCTTTGCTTTTTTAGTTATGAAATCATATTTAGTAACATTTATAAAAAAATAATTATAGTATCCAAGAGATTTATTTATGGTAAAATAATCCATAGTATTTTAAAAAATTGAAGTAAATGTGAGAATTAGTTTAACAATTTATGGAGATAGGAATGTGCGCATGTGTATATATAAAAAAGGGCATATTTAATAAAAGGAAAAGAATATTTAGGCAATTTAATCTTTATCTTTTTTTAAATAAACATCTTTAAAAAGTAAAGTTTAAAGGAGCTTAATACTCCTTTCCTTCAATAAAAAAATAAGATAAACAAATATTAATCAAATAATTATAAAGGATAAGATTGATTTTAGTTAAAATTAATTTTTTATATATATTAAGGTTATATTTGTTGGAGATATAAGATTGATTTGATGATTGAAAAAAAAAATTTAAGGATAAAAAAAATGACACGAATTCGAATTTATCCGAAACTAACAAAAGGAACATTTGGCTATAAAAAAAATTCACATTTTTAAGATTGATTTCAAGGAAAAATTGATTCTATTTTAAGGTCACATTTATGCGCAATTTAAAAATGATATTATAAAAATTTCTTTTATTTATTCTTTAATATATAAAAATGTTTGCTTAGATGATCTATTCTATTATGCTACTTGTCTGCTTAAGCTGGTCAATCTAAAGTCTAAACAGGTATATTTTCAGAGAAAGACACCAAATAAGTTACCTCCTATTTCAACAGCCAACAACTCATTTCATAGGTAATGGAAAAAAGTACTTTTCTTGGAATTCATATATCAAAAATCGTTTAGGGAATAAGTTAAACAAGTCCGTAGAAAGGACAAGAACAAAGACCCGAGAGGAAAAAGAATGTGAAGTTGTGAGCAACTGAATTTGTTGACGGTCTATAATGCAAACTACACTAAAAGCTAAATTGATTTGTGTCACTGGCATTTCTCTTGTGTATGTTGTAGAGGATAAACTAAGCTCGATTAAAAAAAAATCAACAAATTAGAACTGAAAGTAGCACCCATCCACTCGTTGCAGAGAACTCTTTCCAACAAAGTTGATCTGCTTTGGCTCAGGAAGGGGAATAACAGATAACCCATGAATGATATCTCGATGAAGGAAAACATACTGAGTTATGCAGATCCCAAACCCCTGACTGTAATTGTCGTTGATAAAATTAAATAGTCCAAAGTAAAATTAACACAATTTTCTGCCAAAGGATTGAAGCACATAACCGATCTTGTTAACAAGCGTCACCCAATTGCTAACAACTTTATTCATATGATAAGATTTGTCAAATCAAAACATCATTAGCAAAATAACCAAACCATATGTGCAAGCTTTGGCTCCTCTTCAAAGCAAATTCAAAAGAGGTTTAAAAGAGAAACCCTAACCCTAATCCTAATAGCACAACACAACAAAGCAATTGATATATTAAAGATTGATTCAATCGAGGTCCTTGACGATCTTAATCCCCATGCTGTTGGCGGTTCCAATGATGGACTTAGAAATGGACTCGAGAGGCATGTTCTGGAGGTACGGATCGGACTGTTTCGCCTTCGCGATCTCGTGCACGTGCCGCACGGACAACGAGGACGCGGTCACGTGACCGGGCCGGCTGCTACCGGATTCCACGCCGGCGGCTTTCTTCAGGTACCACGACACCGGCGGCGACTTAACGGTGAACTCGAAGGTGTTGTCCTTGTACGCCGTTATCGTAACGGCCATGGGTGTCTCCGCCTTGTACTTCTGGGTGCGGGCGTTGAAGTCCTTGCAGAACGCCATCAGGTTCAGCCGGTACTGACCCAGCGCCGGTCCAACCGGTGGCGCCGGCCGAGCTCCTCCGGCCGGCACCGTGAGCCGGATCGTCGCTGCCACTGCCTTCGGTACGCTCATCGTTGTGGATGGGAGATTTCGGAGGAGCAGTGAGGGTTTAAGGTTCTTCACATGGGCCGGGCCCAACTGTTTCATGGGCCAGATCCAGAAAGAAAGAGTACTAGTTTTGTGGGCTATGGAGGACAAGTGAAAATAGAGTATTGGGAGGATTTTCAATTCATTGATGGCATTACATACTAAGGAGTAAAGACTCCACTTATTTAAACAAAGATTCACAAAAAAAAAAAAAAACTCCGTTTACCTTCCATCAATTTGTCCGTTAATAAACACTAAAATTGGAAGTAAAATTTGCTAAAAAGATAAAAAGTTATGAATAAAATTTGCCAAAAAAATTTATTGTAAAATTTGGCAAAATATAAAAAGTTGAAGGTAGAAAGTATAATCATATAAGGAGTAGAATATCGAAACTAAATTAATTTATTCGGTGTAAAATTGGTCAAAAATTAAAAAATTAGGTGTAAAAATGCAATTAAGCTAATATTTTTAAGATCTGAAAATTAATTTAACCTCTTATTTACTACAATTGAATATCAGAAAGAAAACTTTTTATGAATATTTTTAATCAAGAGTTTATTTAAATGTAATTTTAATATAATGATAAAATTTAGTTCTCATCATATCGTAAATATAATTAAAAATAATGAAAATGGTAAGATGAGTTCGTCTTTCAATTTTGAGGTTGGGTTTTTTTTTTTTTGTTAAATTAACAGTGCTTTGTCGTTTAATTTTTAATATATATAAAGTAATATGTATTTAATACTTCATAAATTTTATAAAGTAACTTTTTGTTAGAGTTTTCATAAAGTAACTTATATAAAAGAATAACAAAATAGAATGTACTATATATGTAAAAAGAAGTGTTGTATTTGAGGAAAAAAATTATTTCAACATAAGTGTGTCATTTGAGTGCAATATTAATTGTTTTTTATTAATATTTCTAATGAATATTATTTTAGTTTTTGAATGGAATATTAATATTATTATCTTTTATTTATTTAATAAGATTAATTTTGTAAAATTATTATTATTATTTATTTAATAATTTTTCTTTATATGTATAAAACAACATAGAACAACACTTATCATGAGACATAGGAAGAAACTTAGAGTATAAAAAATAACAAATAACAAATGAATAAACATGGATTAATTCGAGCGTGGTGGATAAAAAAAATATAATTAAAAAGAAAAATTCGATAAAAATGATTAACTATATTTTAAAAAAAAATTAGTCATCAATTGATAAAACTTCACATGATGGTCATGATTATCCAAAAAATAAAGATTAATAAAGTAGTATTAATTATTTTATTGGTTTTTTTTTATATTTTTATAGTATTTGTACCAAGTGAAGTGAGAGAGTGAATTAATAGAATAAAACTTTATTTGTCAAATATATTTATGATTATGTGAAATTAAGGGTATTTAATGATTTTTTAAATTTGTATATTAAATATTAGATAATTATTATTTTAAACACACATAAAAATTCTATCTTGATTTTAAAATACTAAATATTTATGTTTTGGCGGCAGAGATTAAAAGAAGAAAGTTGTTATTTGTCTTTAATTTTGAAAAAGATATAACATAATTTTGTCAAGCTACTTTTTTTCTATTTTATTAATGTATTCCATTTTTATTAATAAAAATATTAATCTATGACTATAAGATTAAAATTAAAAAGAATATTTATTAGTTATTTAGTATTTAATATTTCCTTAGTAGATAAAATGAAATGTTTTTTAAATAATGATATTGTAAGGCAGATAAAGTAGTTTATATAACTTACACAAAGAGGTGGATATTTTATAAAGTAGAGAGATAAAAGCAATATATTAAAGTTAAACGTAAATAAATAATATTTTCTCGATTTTATAACATTATAAATAAAATAAAATATCATCTTTAAAGTTACTGATAAAGCTGATGGAATAATTTATACATAACATAATGATTAGGATCATTAATGAAGAAAAGTTCACGGTAACGGTGAAATTGATATGTTCGGGGACAAAAGCTTACGAATAACCTATGTACAAAGTCTAACCCTTAACTATCTTATCTATGATAATTTAAACTAAAAAGTGAAAATCTTTAAAAGACGGGTGAATTTTTTTGCTGTCAAATAGTGTTGTGTTGTGTTCTCAAACAAGTTTTCCGAAAAAATTAATCATTGATGGTAATGAAAGGTTTACGATGTCGTTTGGGCATTTGACATGTTCTGGTGTTGTGCAGACTTCAAATTGGTCGAAAATCACACATTGTAATTGTACAGACTTGACTAGTTCTGAATTATCAATTCAATTTGTCATCATAATTAAAAACACAAAATTCCTTGGTCAACAAACAACTACCACCACAACCCAGACAACAAAACCGTGTTTGCTTCCTCAAATGTCTTTTCTTTTATTATTAAGGGTTTTGAAGCCGCTGATTAAAGACTTTTTCACCTTTATTTTTTAGTTAACACATTTAAAATATTAGTTACTTAACATTTATTTTATTATAATTGTAATGATTTTAATAACCATTACCCTAAATTATTACCTTGAGGTGAGCTTAGTTTTTACATAAATATTATTAAACTGTGAATTAATTAAATGTTAATTTAAATACATTTTTTTTAATAAACTTTAAATATGAATTTTAAAATAACTTTATTTTTAGGGGTATTTGTTAAAAGGAGAATTTTCATGTTAAAGAAAATCATGATTTCTAAAAATTATTAAAATATGTTTTATTCGTTGTAACATTATTATAAATATTTTTACATGTTTTATGATAATAAAAGGAATTAATTTTTAAAAATTACTGTCTCGTGACTTTTGATAATGGATAAATTGTTTTCACAGAAAAAAGTACTAATATTTCTACCGAATTAAAACTTTTATACTAAATAAGAAAAGTTAGATTCTTACTTCCTATAAAAAAAAGAATTATGCGGAAGATAATGGTAAAAATATTATTGAGAAACAACATTTCTTGAAAATGTGGTTTTTAAATAATAAACAAAATATGAAACAAAATTTTTGTCAACTTTAGATTCCTACAAAACTAAAACAAATGTACCAAACATCCTCTTAGTATTTTTTTTAACTATGCTTAGTACGCAATAATTACCTAATTTTCTTGATTGTCTCTATAAAAAAAATTGTTGATTATTTTTAGTAAAATCTCCTCTTTCAATATGTTTTTTTTCATCAATAAAACTGAAAATACTCCTTAAGTAAATACTCCTTTGGTATAAAGATCATGATTGAGCTCTTTAAAAAAAGTAAAACAAGTAATTTAAGTTGATAATGAAAAAAAATAATTATTAATATTTTAACATATTTATGATTTACTCTAAGTATATGCAAATAATATTAATTGTCGTGTTTATCGTTGGTGACTATATCTACTGGTACCTATTTTATCATTTAATGCCTATATTTGATAATTATATTTAGATAAAGATATAATTATTTACATTATCAATTTATTTTTATTATATTCTTAGAATAATCATGATAAAAGTGATACACGATAATCTACCTAAAGATCTTTAACAATGTTAATACATTATAATTAAATCACATTTCATACTATATTTTTAATATTTTTTCTCCAATGTATTATAAATAAACAATACATATAACTCACATTTAATAATTTAATCAATAAATATAAAATTTATGAAATACATGTTATACGAAATTTTAAAGTTATTCATCACAATTATAAATAATTTTTTTATGTTAAATTTATTAAATATTACTTTTAGAAGTAATTATTATAAAAATTAATAAATTGATAAAACATTCATACTATGAATGAGTGGCACTATTTTAACATTGATATTATCAATCACTTAAACATAAAAGATATATTAGTATTATATAATTTATTACATCTATAACAAAAAAAAACATATTTTATCATTAATACTTATTATTTTTCTCTATCACATATTTCGTATTACATTACATATCATCTACCAGCCTGCACTTCTCTCTTTTTCTTTTCTTAGTTGCCACCTAGATGTTACTGTTCATGTATAATTATTCTATTTGATTAGTAACATGTAAGAACACTTTAATTTTAACTTTAATGGTAGAATTCGATTTTGAGTTTAAAAAAAAAATCTTGGAGATCTTAATTTAGTTTTAATTTCATTGAATTTGCTCTAACTATATTCTAATTAAATTCTATAATTATTACTATTTTCTTTCTTTCTTTCGTTTTCTCGTGATTATTAATTCGCAGTCGGTATATGCTTGCCGCGCATGTGCTTCATCCGACTTTTTCTTTATTTCCCAATTATTTTAATTTTATGTTATCTACAGAACACAGATGGTCAGATGCTTCGAAGTTGAAATTCTCGTTTATTTATTTTTTAAGTTAAACCGAATATATATATATATATATATATATATATATATATATATGTATATATATATATATTCGCTAAAAAAACATTAAAAATAAACCAAAAAAGGGAAATCTGCAGAACATTCTTCGTCTCGCTCTCGCTTTTCAAGCCCAACAACGGCGAAGAAGAAGAAGAAGATTGTGTCTCCGATTAATATTTGAATTCCGAAGAATTCTGAAACACTCTGTTTTCTGATCATCGTTGACGCTGATCTCTGTTTCCTCCATCACTGTTTCTGATCGCAGAGGTGAAAAGGTTTTCGGCATCAAAATCGAATTTTGTTTGCTCCATCATCACAATGGGTAGAATCACGAAACTGGGTTTTCTTCTTCTACCCAGATAAGTAAAAGGGTATCTTCTTTCTCATTTATTCCGACAAGTGCACAAACAACAACAACATCGTATCAATCATCGGACAAGTGCACAAGACAACAACATTTGTGTCTGGTTGGTTCTCGTTCCAGTTGCGTGATTCTTATTGTCGTGTTGAGATTGTGAAGTTAACAAGGTTTTAGGGATCTTTTTTTAATTTTATTGTTCTATTTTTTACTTTTCAGATTAGAAGAAAAGGGGTAAAGGGTTGTTCCGTGTTTGTTTGATGAATTATGTTCAAACAGATATTCAGTAAACTCCCTCGAAAGTCATCGAAAGGTTCCGAACACGGTGGAAGTGGAAGGACACATCATGGTGTCACCACTTCTTCGAAGAGCAGTGAGTCTGTTAGTGTTACCCCAGGTGGCACCAAACCCGGGAATTCTTCCTCTGCGGGACCGAATCATGGTAACAGAGTTCCGTTACCGTTGGCTGTGAATGAGAACAACATTCACAACAACCCCAATAATGGGAATTTTGGTTCCTATGAGGCATTGCCTGCGTTCAGAGATGTTCCCTCTTCTGAGAAGCCAACTTTGTTCATCAAGAAACTTAGGATGTGTTGTGTGGTGTTTGACTTCACTGACCCCGCCAAGCACATCAAGGAGAAGGAGATTAAGAGACAGACGTTGGTGGAGCTCTTGGATTATGTGACTTCTGCAAATGCTAAGTTCGTGGAGAATATGATGCAGGAGGTTGTGAAAATGGTGTCTGCAAATATATTCAGGACACTCAGTCCTCAGCCACGCGAGAATAAGATTGTTGATGGCGTTGACGTGGAGGATGAGGAGCCTTCGATGGATCCTGCTTGGCCTCATTTGCAGATTGTGTATGAGCTTTTTCTGAGGTTCGTGGCATCTCCTGAGCTGGATGCGAAGCTGGCCAAGAGATACATTGACCAGTCCTTCATTTTGAAGCTGCTGGATTTGTTTGACTCTGAGGATCCGAGGGAGCGTGAGTACTTGAAGATGACGCTGCACCGCATCTATGGCAAATTCATGGCACATCGCCCTTTCATCAGGAAGGCCATCAATAATGTGTTCTTTAATTTTATATTTGAGACTGAGAAGCACAATGGGATTGCTGAGTTCTTGGAGATTCTTGGGAGCATCATTAATGGTTTTGCACTGCCATTGAAGGAAGAGCATAAACTGTTTCTTGTTCGTATACTGATTCCATTGCACAAGCCAAAGTGCTTAGCAATGTATCATCAGCAGTTGTCTTATTGCATTACCCAATTTGTGGAGAAAGACTGCAAGCTTGCTGATACAATTATTAGGGGATTATTGAAGTACTGGCCTATAACAAATAGTCCTAAGGAGGTTATGTTCCTGAGTGAGTTGGAAGAAGTCTTAGAAGCAACTCAACCCCCAGAATTCCAGCGCTGTATGGTGCCATTATTTCGTCGCATTGCACGTTGTTTGAATAGCCCTCATTTTCAGGTATGAATTCTTCGATACTTTTCTCTGGCTCCTTTTCTGTTTCTCCTCTTATTTCATGAGGGAAATACACCTGACTTTCAAACTAATTCTCTCTGGCAACTTCGTTCATACTGATTACTGAATCCTATGTCTCAATTCATTTCCTCTAGTTGATAAGTTGTTTACAAGAAAGGGACTAACATTTTTGCATCATCCTATAGCTTAATGCATATTTTGTTTTATGGTTTTGAAGTAACATAACAACAATGTTCAAAATAAAGAAACTTAAATCCTTTTTCTTAAAACATGGGAATCATTCAAATCTATGTTTTCCAATGACTTGGGCTTTAAAATTAAATAGTCATATATCGGGAGGGAGTTTTTATGGTTATCTGATGTTAGGATCCAATTGCAAGGTATGGGAAATGACTCAAATGAGTCTTACATTCGAAGCATGAGATTTTAGGTGTGGGGTTTATAAGTCTTGTGTTTTCCAACTATAACTGCTAGCTTTTGTAGTGTGGTTCTCACATGGTTCTTACAATTGATATCAAAGCTTTCTAGCATCAGTGTTTGCCCAAGACTAGGCAAAGGGCTAGTGCACCACTAGCCTGTTGGGTGTCAGGGCTACTGACTGTTGTGGGATATTAGGATTTGTGATCCATTTGCAAGGTATGGGACTTGAATCCCACACAACGCCTTGGACTCTTTTAACTGCTAGCTTTTGTGGTGTGCTTTTGCCAAGGTTCTTATTAGGTTACTCGTGTTAGTGACCATTCCAACATGCAACATTCACCTAGTAATTTGCAATAGTGCAGCCTACAATTTAAAAGACCATGTGATGTGAATAGATGCAATTAATAACAGTACTGTTGGGCAACATCAAAGTCAGTGGTTATAAGTTGGCACTTGTACATTGATATTAATTCTCCTCTTAAAATTTAAGTTGAAATCCACTGGTAATGGTATGTATCTGATATGACTTTCCTATATCAAATTTAGACTCTTATAATTTTGCAGTGATTATTATGTAGTGCTCAACATGTGGGCAGTGGGATGTCAACAAGATGAATTAATTCTGATTAAATGGGCCTTACAATATTAAATCTCACTCTGCTTAACACTATGACGATGATAATTGACAACTATCATCCGGCAAGTTGAATTTTTGGAGCTTCTATTTCACTCTTTGACTGGATTAACCATGTCTTCAGGCATTTTCTCAGAGAAATTAAATACAATTTTACTTAATGGGAAAGGGACCCATCCTTCCCTGCACCCCACCCTCACTGTAAACCTAGTAAATGAAAAAGAAAGTGTGTGTAAAATGTTTAGACTTGTAGATGGTGCTCATTTCATTTTAGAAGTGTTTGCATGAATGGGAAATGCAACATAGCCTTCTCACAATATTTTTTATTCTAGTGGATTTTTTGAATTGCTGTTACATTATCTACTGCAATTTGCATGAGTTTGTTGACACAATAATTGCACTGCAGGATGTTTCAATTGCTCATGCAATGCTGCTAAATTATTATTATAAATGCATTGAATGATATACTGTCATGTGAAAGCACCAAATTTGAGTCTTCAAAACTGAACAATGAATAGTTTTATTTGTCATTTTGTCTAAGGACAAAACTTAGATGTTGTACTTAAGGTGCTTTATGGTGATGATCTCCAATCAAAATTAGAGTTTGCTTTGGTAACAAACGCTGTTTGTTAATACTGACCTTTAATATGCAGGTTACTTAGGTTTCACTCTAATTTTAATTGAAGAAACCACACCATAAACGCATAAATTACTGCTCCTAATTCTTGTCCTTTGTCTTAACCTGAATTGGTAGAGTTGCAGTTGCAATATTCTATTCCCCCACCACACAAAAAAAGTCTACAAACATGTATCTTTTTTTTTCCCTCAGGTGGCAGAAAGAGCCTTGTTCTTGTGGAACAATGATCACATCATGAACTTGATCAAACAAAACCGAAAAGTGATAATGCCCATCATCTTCCCTGCATTGGAGAGAAATGCTAGAAGTCATTGGAACCAAGCTGTCCATGGTTTGACCTTAAATGTGCGGAAGATTTTTAATGATGTTGATGCCGATCTATCCAAAGAATGTTTACAAAAGTTTGAGGAAGAAGAGTCAAAGAAAAGTGAAGTCATGGCAGGGCGTGAAGCCACTTGGAAACGCTTGGAGGAACTTGCTGCAAATGGCGAAGCAGTGCTTATTGGTAAAGCACCACCTCGCAACTCTGCAGGTTAGATCGAACTGGAATACTGGGAATACTGGAATACATGTATTCTGCTCCAATAGCTTCATTTTTTTAAACAAAGATATTATAGTATTTTTTTTCTTTTGCATGTGGTGGGTTGGCTAAGAGGGGCAATTCCTTGAAATACTTTCTTATTCACTTCTTGTAGAAGGCTATGATTAGTAACAAATATCTCATGCAAGGCAACATCCAAATCTTAATTAGTATATACTATATAGCTTATACTTTTGTACCCAAGACGCACATTTGGGCACTTCCCTTTTTAATGAATCTCCAATGAATTTCATTTCAAGACCAGTTTTAATCTAATAATAAAGGTTGAATAAAGAAAAAAAAAAAGGAGAGGGATTTGAACACACTACTAGGCCAGCCTGAAGAGTCTCCCTTGGAGTTCAATTTGCCACGCAAGGCTAGTTGAATTAAACTTAGAAACAAGAAAGAGACAAGGTTATTTGTGACTTTGTTTCCACTTGACCTGTTGGGGCCCACAATGCAATGTAGTATTGTATTGTATGGGTTGAACTTGAATTGCATGCTGGCCTTTCTCGTGTGGCGATTGTATCTGTGGTTGTGTGCTGTTCCCACGTCTTGGATTGGATAGAGAAATTGCATTTTCCAAGGGACAATCCCTTCTTCAAGGATGTGGACTTTTTTTCTTTATTATTTTTTTAATTTAAAATTTTAAGAGGAAGAAGGAATGATGCGGGGAAAAGTTTTCAGACTCAAAATAGTTGCGGAGGATTTATATTACTCGCAGATTTTATCTTGTTGATTAAACTCTGTACGCTCAGATACCATGCAACAACTCTGGCGCATCCCCAATTGTGCTACTTGAGGCTAAACTGGAGTAAAATGATTTTATAACAACAAAATCTTATTTCATGTAATCTATTATTTTAGCTAACGTCTCTTGTGACTAAGGGTATTCATGGCTTGGTTATTCAACTAATCATAGTCATAATTAATAAATTAATAAATAATTAGATTATAAATGATTATGATTTGGTATAAATGATTATTGTTTTTAAAGATCGCTTATATAATCATTTATGAATATAGCTAGTTATATCTAAAATTAGTTATATAATTGGTTATGGACGAACAAAGTTAAATTTGAAATAACTATTTTTATAAAATTAGTTATGATTTTATAATTACTTTTATATAACTAGTTATGGTTATTTTTTTCAAAAAATAGTTTTTTTTAATCATTTAACTGGTTTTTTTGTTACTTTTTATTTAATGGATATTACATCAATCTTTTCTCTAATCTCTAATGCAAGAAAAGAACAATCAATATAATTTAATCACATTACGTATAATATCATTTAAATTGGTTTACTTAGCAGTGCAAGTGATACAATTTATTTTAAGTTGATATAAATTGGATTGATTTTTTTAATGATTAATATGTAAATTGATAAAAAAAAAATACATTTTAAAACTAATCAATAAAATACATTAATACACAAATATACATTCAGAGTATAATTTCTGTTTAAAAAAAGTATAGTTTCAATTAATTAGCAATCTATCTGAAGTACATTAAATCACATTTGATTCAACACATTTTCATGGCAAAAAAAAATGTTTCTTTATTTATTGGATAACAATGTTTTTGTGAATTATTTTTTGTTTTATCTTTTTCTTTTAAAATCTCCTTACATGCTTATGTAAAAGAAATTGCATAAAAATTCAACTTTATAAATTTTATAAAATAAAATTTGATCATCACACGGTGATATTTAGTTACTTCAAAATAATTGTTAATAGATGACACAATTAGATATATATATATAGGATTTTGTTAATCTAGATAGCTTGTTTTTTAGGAGTGTGTCAATTATTTTTAAAATACATGTGGGTGTAAGTTGCTAACCTACTTTTTCTAAAAAAGAAATTATTGTACAATAGCAAATATTTGTGGGATTTACTAACTTAGGTCCACTTATTTTTTAGAAGTTGCACGTTAATAAACTATAATTACAATTGTTCTTACTTCTTAAAATACACTTGGAAGTAAGTAGTTAACATATACATTCTAAGAAAGAAGTGATGATACATTAGTAAATGCTTGTGAAATTTTTTAAGATATATCCACTTCTATCTTAGAAGGTGTATGTTAGTAAATTATAATTACAATTGTTCTTAAAAAATAAAGTGAGTCTTTGTTAAGAAATCTTATTAAATAAAATTGATAAAAAAAATTTAAAATAATCAAAATTGAATAAAAATATGTTTATAAAAAGTGAAAATATTTTTAAGTAATTAGTATTTTTGTATTTATTTTCTTATATTGAGGAATGAGAAGTATGAGAAGGAAACAATTAGACATTTATGTAGGCTGACTCACTATCTGTTTCCCCTAAAATATTATTTATGGCTGTGAATTGTGAAACAGAAACTACAACCAGAAATTAGGATTTGGTTCGAATGTTATCTGTTTTTATTTTTAAATAAAACAGAAAATAAGTGAAAATAGGTTTTTTTAAAATTTGGAAAATTTTAAAAGCAGATCCTAATTAAAAACAACAAATCAATGTTTTCATTTACTTTTGAAAAAGTAAAAACACAATGACATTTTAAAGTATATTTTTATTCAATATATATTTTTTAAATCTTAAAATTAAAAAAAAAAACTTTAATGAAGTCACATCTGATAATTTTAAGGAGGAGAAATTCTTATATGGTATGTGGGTTTCCTTCTGCCACGTGTATGGCCTCCTTTCGTCGTAACTACAACTATTTTTTTTTTTCAATTAAAAGACAAAACAAAAATAAAAGCAAGAAATTCATATGGATAAGGAAAAGTCATTGACTGTCGTCTCGTCTGCAATCATCAATGGCAGTAGGAATGGCTCGTTGGTGTTTCTCTCTCGAATTCACTCTTCCACGACGATGCTCCGATGGTGAGACACTCTCTGTTTTCGATCCGAAAGCAGCAGAGTTATAAGGTTCTTCCACAGCGTCAAGTGTTTGTGGTTGAAGCCAAGGGCAAAAAGGGAATGATGTCTCGTCAATTTCAGCGCAATTCTCCTCCTCCTTTACCCAAGATTGAAGACGATGGCAATCCCAAATTCGTCATCTTCATTCGCATGGCCAATGTATTCTTCACCATACCATTTCTTAATTAAATTTTAATCTTATCTTAGTCCTTCCTGTTATTTATTTATGCTTTGGTACCCTCTTAGTATCGTATCAGGCAGCACCACTGCTAAAATAATGGTTGCAGCTAAAGATAATATATCTACAAAGACACCCTTGATAGAAATCTCGCTGCTGTTATCTACAGAGTAAGCTTTTCCCCCACTTTTCTATCTCTCTGTGTCCATATTATGTTGATTAGCGTGTTTTATATTTTATTGCATTGGCATTTGGTAACCAGAGGCAACTAACACGGAAGAAGTGATTTTTTTTTTTTAATAATGAAATTGATTAAAAGAAAAGAAAGGAGAAATGGGGCGTTCCGAGAATTGAACTCGGGACCTCTCGCACCCTAAGCGAGAATCATACCACTAGACCAAATGCCCACCTTGAACAAAATAAATTATTATAACAATGTGAATATTTTCTTATTGGAATATGTTTACTGTTGTCATTTTAAAAATGAATAATGCTTGGTTTGTCTTAGTATGGAGCACAACAAAGTTTGTTTTGTTAAATGTCAATGTGAAACTTGTTGAAGTAAATCAGCCAAGTAATGTCATAAGCTACTTTCTTATGTCCAAATAAGCTCTTTGTAAGTTCTCCCAAAAACACAAGAGATCTTGTGTAATTACTAATTACTATACTGGGCTGTGCTTTCTTAATTTCTCATTGTCCTGTTTTTGTTGCTGACTGCTTTGCTTCAACTCAAATAGGATGAAAAGGAGGTACAGAAATCTGCATGCAAACAGTACCGTGTATTGCGATCAGCTACTGATTTCAGATACGGCTACAAACTTCTTGTAATGCTCCTATAGTTTCTTAGTTTTTTATGCTATACCTCAATAAATGTTTTAAATCCAATTTCACGGTTTACAGAGTTGAAATTTTATACATTACAGAAGTTAGAAGACCATTCCCATTTTTTCTAAAATTTTTCTTGTATGACTATATATGTTTTAGATAGAAATTGATCATAATGAAGTAAATGGAACCATAGAGTAATCATATGTCTATTTACCAGTTGAAATTGTTCCAAATCATATGATTTCTGGTGCTCTTTTGTGTTTACATATGCTACGTTATTGTCCTAGATTTTTTTTGAGCTAGTTTTGTTTATAAATGTTAGTGGGAGATTCAAACTGACAACCTTTCTTCGTTCCCTTTTGCCTTCACCTTTAAACTCTCTTTCAACCCCTTGGCCAACTTTATATTTCCATGTTATTGTCTTAGTGCAGACTTAATTTACCATTTTTTTCTTTTTTTTTTTACCTAGCACTAAATATATGACTATGTGTTAACATGGGAAATTGTATAAAAGCAGGGTTGCGGGATCGATTTCCTACGGCAAGGACAGTGCAAGAAATGATGGAGACGATGGAGAGAATGATGGAGGACCCTTTTGCTTTCAGCACACTTGAATGGCCTTCATCACCCCTTCCAAGTGAGGGAGTGGGAGGGTATCGAAGAAGGGGAAGGGCACCATGGGAAATTGAAGAGTGTGAGGGTGAATACAAGATGAGGTTTGATATGCCTGGGATGAACAAGGAGGATGTGAAGGTGTGGGTGGAGGAAAAGATGCTTGTGGTCAAGGCTGAGAAGGCACCAAAAAAGAAGCAAGAGAATGAGATTGTGGAATTACAACAAGAGGAAGAGGAATGGTCTGCTAAGAGTTATGGTAGGTACAGCAGTAGGATTGCTTTGCCTGATAATGTGCAGTTTGAGAATATAAAGGCAGAGGTTAAGGATGGTGTGCTCTACATAACCATACCCAAGGCTATCAGCTACTCCTGCATCCTTGATATCCAAGTTCAATGATTCATTTTGTTTTTATGGTCTTTATATAGTTTGATAGAAAGATTTCCTTTAAAAAATAGTGAAATGTGTAGATATATTTTTTTTAAACCAAGTTTAATATTTATTATACTTTTTTTCACTTACATTTCTCTATTAAAATCTTGCAACAATAAATAATGGTATAATTAAAATGACATATGTAAATAAGGGGTAATTTTCACTCATAAACCATGTTCACAAATTCTAAAACTTGCGTTAATGGCAAAAGGTTGGGGGGTGCGAAAACTTAAAGGGGTGTTTGATTTGATTGTTTTCTGTTTTCATTTTCAGTCAAAATGTATTTGGTTGAATTTTTAAAAATATTTTCAATGAAAATGAAAATCGGAAACAATCAGAAAATGAAAATAATAAAATTTTGTTTTCAGTACAGAAAACAAGAAGTCAAACTAAACATATTTTTAGAATTATAATTTTTTAAAAATGAAAACAGAAAATAAAAATGCAAATCAAATACATCCTAATTATTCTCACTTAAATTGAAATTATTAACTCATTTGGAGAGCAATTTAGAAAAATAATTGTTGCTTTTCATTTATTTTTTCACCTATATTGTCATACAAAATGTTTTTATTTTATTTAGATGGTGCGAATTATTTAAATAATGAATTTAAAAGTGTAAGCTGGGATCACTTAAGATGCATTTGGTTTGACATTTGGGTATCCAAATAGAAATTTGTTCCTCTCAAATCTTAAATTTAGAGTCATTTAATTTAAGGTATTGTTTGTTTTAATGTTCAATGTTTTGTCACGATTTTGTTCTTAAAGGAGTATTGGTAGGTTAAGGAAGGAAGTTATTTGTAAACGTCCTTTGGATTCACTCATAAATGATGTTAAACTTTTGATATATTAGAACAATATTGATTTTTCGTGGAAAGTTATATCTGTTTGTTTTACAAATTATTTTTTGGTTAAATTGAATATAATTTTTACTCAACCTGAGATTTATCCCAAAGTTACTCTTTTCTTTCTTTTTCCGTTAAAAACCTCCAAACATAAATTTAAATCAAATTACATTAAACGCACTTTTAACTAAATTTAACTTTACAAGTTTAACCCAACTTTACTTTTTAAAATGTAATCCAGGCACATGCTTATGTCTAACAGAATCAACAAAAACATTACTATTCATGTAACATTTGGTAGGTTGTGGACTATATTGACTGGCAAAATGAATTTGAGGGGACCTTTATAACATAAATATTAATTCTTCACAATTTTAAGAACCAAAATTACTCTAATAGACGCACTATCTATAATATGTCAGAAGTTAATTAATTCTCAACATAAAACAACACTTAAAGCGTCAATAATTTTAAAACGTTAGAATTAAAAAAAAAAGATTAGTTGCACAATCAAAAGCTCATTATAATAATTATTCATAGGTTTAATTATACTTTTATTCTTCTAAATATCACTATTGTATAAATTGATTTTTTTAGGTATAACAAATATTGATATTTAGTCTTTAAAGTTTTAATTGGAATTCTAAAGTATTATAATTGTGTAATTTTTATCCCTCCAGTGTATAAACTGTTAATAGGAATAGTATTGATCTAATAAAAAGAAGGACTAAAATCGCATAAGACAATATATAAGGGATATAATTGGTTCAATTGAAATAGGAAAGATTAAAATCACATGATAGGCTCAATTAATACAATTAAAATTTGAAGAACTAAAATTATACAATTGTGATACCTAAGAGATCAAAAGTGCAAATAAAATTTACTTTTAAATACATTGTGCTATTAATCCTAAATATAAAAAATATTGTCTTATATATATATTTTAATAAATCATAAAAACTATTTTATAGTTTATATTCACCAAAAGAAATAAAGGTATACATTAATATAAATAAATGCATATTGTCTTTAAATATATACATTAGTATAGATTAAATATTATACTGTCTTTTTTTTAACCAAAATATATACTGTCTTATACTTTTAACTTCTGAACATTACTTGCAGCAAAAAAAAAAAAAACACGTGAAATTTAATTTTTATAGTTATTTGTTTTCTAAACTTGAAAAAATAAGCAACTCAGGTACATGTTTCTATTCATAACTATTTATTTTATACATGAATTTACAAAAAATTCATACACCTTGTTGAATTAATTAAACTCATCGGTATTCATAACTAAATGTACATTAACTCTTAATAAATCATAAACATACATTTTATTCATATATTTATCATAAATATATCAAAATAAAAATATAAACAAATATAGTATAATAATTATGATTTTAACCTATTTATAATGAACTCTCAATATAGAAGGTTTGAAAATGTTCATAATTGAGATTTTCTTAAAACAAAATATCTAAACAAATCAAGCCATGTGCCATTAAGGAAAAAAAAAAAGAATGTACGGAATAAAAGTTTTACATATTAAAAAAGGAACCAAATGAATTTATAATACAAAAGTAAATTTTATTAAAACAATGGGAAATGTTGGATGGACCAGTCCATGCTATTTAACATTTTAAGAAGAGAAAGAGAGAAAAATATAAATATAATAAATAATTAATATTGTGTTATAAGAAGGAAATAAAGAAAAATAATTTTGTTAATAAAGTGTTTGTAAAATGGAAGTGTTCATATATCATTCTTGTAAGACAATTTTGTTAATCATTAATTAGAAATAATGATTAAAAATTAATATAATATTTCATTAAGAACATGATAAAATCATGTCAATAGCATTGTGTTTAAACAATGGTTAATCACTTAATCGTTCTGCATAAAAAATCACTTAATCATTATTAAAAAGTATGCATCAAACAGCACGTTGTTGGGTTGGCCTAGATGGAACAACAATAATTGCAGAAATGGCCGTTGGACATTATTTTTTTTTATCTATACTTGCTTTAGATTTGCCCCCGCTCATATTTTCTTGGTCCAAATTCAAACCATAATAACAATCCTACTAAAGTTAGCATAAACAATATTGGATTTGGTTAATATGATCTTACAAATTATTTTTTAGGAAGCTACTTATTGTTTGGACCGTGAATAAAGTTATTTGTTTGTTTAGTCAACACACAATAAACGAATAATCCACTAATAATGTAAAAAAATTATAATATTATCTAGTCATAAATTATTATTTATAACAAATTATTTCTTTATAAAACAATTACAATAAAACTAAAAATTGATTAACATTATAGCATTTTTTTTTTCGAACACACCTATACTATATACAACTTAATATTTTCTCAGTATTGAGACATTAATAATATATTTTTTAAAAATATTTTTATTATTAATTAAAATTTATTAGAAATTATAAAATTTAGTGAAACAATGAGTCTTATAAATTTACAGTTTACGATAAATTTCAATCATAATTTGTTTTTAAAATTGCATTAACAAATACAGTATGTTACTAACATTCCATTTCTCCACTTTTCGATAATCATTCAATCCATCACAAATTATATTTAGATAAAATGGAATTTGTTTTTTGGTAATTGAAAAATGGAATGTTAAATGCAACAGCAAACAAATCTAACGGCCAAAAACGACAAAATAAAAGGAAAAAAAATAGGAAAACTAGACGTTAGGGAAAATAAGATTAGCACGAAATAATTCAAACTTGTGGGCCAAATCCGTAGCGGAATCCATACCAAAATAAAATTAAAAATAGAGTATATGTTAAGTAGAGTGAAAAAAAAATTGCGATATAAAATTTTTAAGATAAAGTATAAAAATATAAATCTTATATGATTTTAATATTTTTTTTCTTGAATATTTTTCTCTTCAAACGAATGGGAGAAAGTGTCCTTTATTTTCAGAATGAGACGAAGATTCATATTAGGGACAGAATCCACGTCGGGTCCAATTCATACTCCAACCAAGGAGCCTAGCGAGTCAGTATAAATACCAAAGTAAAATTAAAAAAACCTCAGCGTTACTCAAACAATATCCAGTAGGCGGTGCCATTGAGATTTTGTGTATTGGGAATTTATATTTATTGGACCGTTTAATTTGTGATTCACATTAATTTCTGAAGCACCAGAGTTTAGGTTCAGTCTTCTGAATGTGGTTAGAGTTGTTTGTTTGTTTGTTTGTCGAGTAAGGGTTTTGCTTTGGGTTATGGCTGAATCATCGGCGTGTCTTGTTCGATCCTTCTCCACTCCCGCAGAGGCTACTTGTTGCGACGTGAGTTTTTTTTTTTTTTTTGGTTTCGTAATCTCAACTTTTTCTGTTTTTTTTTTGTTCGGTTGGTTACTGAGAAATGGTGTTGTGCTATGTTTGGTTTTTGGTTGTTGAGAGAATGAGAGAGAGAGAGAGGTTAGAGTGTCCGTAACTGCATTTTGTTTCGATTTTGGAATTTTAGAATTTAGAATTGCGTTTTCTGCTGCAACTTAACTATTCGGTTAAAAACGTTCATATAATTATACCATGAACTGAACTGAAGAACTTCTCGCCGCCTTCATTTTTTTTTTCATTCCGATTTATCGGGTTATGGATTCCTTTGCCAAAGTTCTGAAAATTTCTATAATTCAAACTCACGTTGTTTTTGTCGAGGATAGCAATCACGCATGGGTTTCGATGTCGCTGGTAAATTCACCAATGTTACGGATACTTTTTTTTTTTTTTTTAATTTTAATTTAAGATTTATATCAATATTACGATTTTGCAGTTTCTTCTCCGTTGTTGAGTCTGTGGTGACTTGTTATATATATTGGTATTTATTTATTTAATTTTAAATTTTCTGTGATTCCAGGGTAACCCTATTCGTGCGCTTGGAGAATCTATCTCTTTTGGGAGGTTTATGACAGAAGGCCTGGATTGGGAGAAATGGTCAACATTTTCACACAATCGCTATGTAGAAGAAGCTGAGAAATATTCCAAGCCGGGTTCTGTTGCCGCGAAGAAAGCCTACTTTGAGGCTCATTACAAGAGAGCAGCTGCAGAGAGAGCAGCTGCATTGATCCCAGAAGCAAATGCTCAGGCTAATGGAACTTTTGAGGCACAAGTTCACGAAGGAAACTGTGCTGATTCATCCTTTGGGACGAGTTCAAATGTGGCAAATGTTGTGGCCGCCAATGAACAGCTGGATAATGAAACTGCTAATTACCAAGTTGTTGAATGTGCTGATACTGACCAACATAAATGTGATGCCGGACAAAGTCATTTGGACATTTCCAATGTGAAAGGAGCAGAGGATGTGCCACATCCTCGCACTGATACAGATCTTAACGTGGAAAGTTGCACATTTGTTGCTAATTCTTATTCTAACCAGCTTCATCATGTTGAGGACAATACATATATTGCTGTCCCTGCAGAAGAGAAGACACCTGATCATGTAAATCTATGCTTTTCCTTCTTTGTTTTTATGTTATTTCCTTTTGTTTCTTCTGATGGCTAAATTTATAATTGTTGCAACTCTTTACATTTATCATACATATGCTGCAGGGTGCTGTTGGTCAGGAAGTTTTAACTTTGTCTGTCAAGGGAAGAGAAGCAAACTCTTCTCCGAAATTATCAACCAAAACTGTGGTTGCCAAACATTCTCGTTCTCCTGATGAAAGGAAGGCTGCTGTGCTACCCAGAAGCGGAATAAACAGTGGTCCAAAAGGTAAGAAGTCTGTTGGAGACTCAGTTGAGAAGAAGAGACTAATTGCACAGTCAGTCCGCATGTCAATCAATCTTCCATCTGGTACCGGTGAAACACGCAAAAGAACTGCAACTGCTTCACAGTCCAGAAATGGCACAAACAATTTTTCAACAAGTAAGAAGTCTGTTAGAGGGTTGGTTGAGAAGAAAAGAATAACTGCACCATCACTTCGCATGTCAATCAATCTCCCATCTGGTGCCGGTATGACAAGCAAAACAGATACTGTAGCTGCTAAACCCAGAAATGGAATAAACTTTGCTGCAAAAAGTATGAAATCTGTTGGAAACTCAGTGGAGAAGAGACCAACTAAAAGGTCACTCCACATGTCAATCAATCTGCCTTCTGGTGCAGGTGAAACAAGTAAAACAGCTTCAGTGTTGGAACAGAACGGAATTAAAAAAAATCATTCTAACATTTCCAAAAATAATCCAGGGGTGTTGCGGACATCCACTAAGGTATTGACATATCCACTTTTTGTTTGTACCTACATTTACATCAGTGGTTTTTCTGAGGAAATTAAAAACATTTGAAATGGTACTCTTGCTAGCAAATTATGCTGGTTGCTAAAGATTTTTTCCCCCTTCTTTAGGTATCTCATGGTTTGCTAAATCAAGCTTCAGCAAATCCCCCTTCTCAGGGTAGAAGGTATGTTGTCTTCTGAGCCTCCTTTTTTTATGTTGTGTTCAAATATCTTCCTTGTGAGCTATGGCTTCAACTGTGTGTGTGTATCATTAGAAAATTTCCCTGACACATCAGATTTGTGTATGTCAGGACTGAAAGACCACTTAATAAGTCTGTATCTGGAGCTCTTACAGCAAATGCAAAACCTTCCTCCTCCATTTCTTTTGAGTAAGAGCATTTAACTAGTTGCTATTTTTTTTTAATGTACACTTTTTTGGGTTGCTACATTTAATGAATCTCTGTTTGCTGCTCCATTAAGAGCTACAAACTTTTCCTACCAAGCTTGCTTTTACTATTTGAAATTCAGAATAAAAAGTTTAAACATCCTTAAAAATATGTGAGGTCTCATTTATACTTTTTTTTTTTGGTTGTTGCATAAATGTGGGAACAGCTGCCTGAAATCTTCAGGCCCCACCAAAAGCAACCCCCAATCAGCTACCATATCTACACCTTTTAGATTCAGAAGTGAAGAAAGAGCAGTTAAACGCAAAGAGGCAAGTTCTTTTCCTTGCCCCTTACATTAGCTGTGCAATTTATGGTAGAACTATAGGTCTTACTGGCTTCCCCCCCCCCCCCCCCCCCCCTTTTTTTGTATTTCAGTTCTTGCAGAGGATGGATGAAACTAAATCCAAGGAAGAAGAGAAAGTTAAGTTGCAACGGACTCTCAAGGTGAATAATTTTATAATAATAGCTCTTCTGGTACATGATTTACCTTTTCTCTAGGGAAAACTATTGGTGCCAATAACCGATAGGGAAATGTCATAAAGCTGGAATTTGATCTGATACATAAGCAGTAATTCTTAAATATGTATGTTTCTTTTTTCTTTTGTGCTGATGGCCCTAAGGCACTACAATTTAGGAAAAAAGGAGTTAGTCAAGAGTCAAGACACAGCTTCATAATTCAGTTTCAAATGCTCTTTATTGCTTAATAAAAAGGTTATTTAACATCTTTAATTTGATGTTGATGCAGGGTAAAACAGAGCATGATCACAAGAAGCTGCGGCAGCGCAGTGGCTCTATATCCAAACTAAACGAAGACAAGCCTGGTGGATCACAATCTCCAAGCAATCAGACTAGAAAGGTATATTTACTTATTACTTCTGTTGTTGAAAGTAATTCCATCGACTAAATGCTATTTAACAGCAACAACAACCATAAATTTTGTTGAACCGTTGACTAAATGCACTTTTGTTTACTCATCTGGATGCTTCAGTGCTGGATTAGCCATAAATCCTTGTTTGTGGATTTTTTATTTATGTTCTAAAGGATGTTGCTTGTCAATCAATTCTGTTCACTTTACAAAGGCTTTATGACCAATGATCATCATAGTTCCACATAATCTGTCAACCATTAATCTCTGTCGGTTCATTCCTACCTGGAGATGCTTTCAACTTGTGATTTATATTATTGTATTGCATTTTCTTTGATTCTGGGTGATGCTTTCAACTTGTGATTTATAATATTGTATTTCCATTTTCTTTTGTTTTGACCTTTAATTTTATTTATTTGTTCTTTTCCAGATCTCACTTACACTGCCCCAGTCACCAAAACTTGGGAGGAAAGCGAGTTCTAGTTCTAGCACAGTTCAGGACAGAAGCTTAGGAAATTCATGGAAGCCTCCTATCAGCACCTCCAAACGTACTGCAGAAAAAAACTACCGAACAGCATGGCGACCAGTAACTTCATCATCAAATACCACAAGAGAAAATGCTTCACCAAATATTCAGCAATGAGAACAAGGAGCATCTGACTGTGCCTGTGATTTGAAGAAAAAGCTGTCGAAGAGACTAAAACACTAGTGGTGTTTAGACAGCCTCAAATACCCCGATGTGTTTTCACATTTAGAAGGAAAATTTTGTAGTCTTTGTTAGTTATATCTAGGACTCAATAAGTTTTGACCTAGGAGCATTAACATATATGTTAAACCCTAAGTTTGTAAAAAAATAGGTTTAGGCTATATACGTAAAGATAGATAGGACTTGTATACCTTTAGTTGCATACAACTTTGTGATTCGCCACTTTGTTACGAACCATTCAAATATTAAGTGTCGAGGACATTAATATATTTTTTCTGGGAGCGTGTGTTTTAAGAATTTTACCCGTACATAAAGGAGTGCGGTTCATGTATGTGCGGCGTTCCCTTTTCTCTTTTTGTCCCCCATAGACCAAAAGGTAATACTTCCTACCTAAAAGGAAAGTCGTGTTCATTCTTGTAAATTTAAGAAAATAATGATTTATACTTTAAACATTTATTACCCTTATTAATGTTGATAAAAATCTCTTTAAGCTTCTCTGTTTAACATTTTCTGGTCATTGCTTGCTTCTAAAACTACTCTTCCAACCAATCACTTTAAAGTAAGTTACCGTGATAAATGCGCACGGCTCCTGTTTTTCAGCCAGTACTAGCATATGATTATCATGTGAAAATGTACATCATTAAATATACTCAAGTTCCCTTGAGGCAAGACTTTGCATGTGTTTGGCTGGAGGCAATCTGTTATTTACAATTTACACTATAATATGCAATTAAACTATTCCTGCTTCACACATTTCTTATAAGAATGTTATCATCTTGTTTACACGTTCTTTTCATTACATTATTGTTAGTAAATTTTATGCGAGTCTTAACAAATTATTTGAGTCCATTTTATTTTGTAAAAACTCAAACGGTGCTCATTTTCATTCAACAATAATATGTAGAAAGTAATGTGAGTTGGCATTTTTATTTCTTTACTTTAGGCAAGAATAAAATAAGAAGGAAGCAAGGTCATTAATTAAGCTCAATACTTGTCAGCACCCATTTTTATACATACTGCAATATATATCCAAATCCTCGATGATTGGAAAAAGAATACCCCAACCCTTGAGGTTGAAATTCTCCAATAAAGCAGTAGTTAGCTACAAGAAACACTAAATTGTCCTTTCATGAGTGAATTATGATTTTTGTTGAAGATGCAGGAAAGGCAAAGCAAATCATGCTATGAATAGACCTTGATCCATAACTGAGTAATCAGCTGAATCATATAAGTGGATTGGAGCTTCTGAAATAAGTCCTGGATCATAATATTCAGACATTCCTATATTCTGCAGACCAAAGTTCATATTATTATAGCATTCGCCTTCTAGCCAATAGAAATGCAAGTCCTCGTCCAATGACGCAGAAGCTGCCTCACATCCCAAAAGGTTTCTTTGGTAAATTTCCTGATCAGAAATGCTACTGAGATTATTATATTCCTGTGTTTTCAATCCAGAAGTTGTAGTGGAAATGCGTTCTGAAGATTGACCATTCATAATAAGACTTCCTGGTTGAATAGGAAAGGTGGCAACTGCATTCCCTATTGAACTCACAGAACTGGCATAATCATTGTTGTAATCTGCAAACAAGGTTTTGGTTCTATACAAGCAGCAGCCTCTTCCTCGGTTATTGAGGGAGCGGAACTAATTGAAGCAACTGATTGTGATTGATCCACATGGATGTGTTGCTGCTGCTTACCATGTAATGGCAACTGATTGAAGCTATCTTCTAAATAAACAAGTGACTTGTGTTCTTCTTTGAGTTGCATGTGTGGAACTTCAGTCCAAGAGTATGGTGTTGGCATGGAACAATCAAACACTGCATGGTTTCCTTCTGACTCTAGAGGGGGAAAAGTTTGATTAAGGCCAACCCTTAAACTCTCTCTCATGTTCGTGTCAGCAATGTTACCAGTCAAAATCCTTCCTTTTTTTGCTATGGTGGACTGTGAAACAATTCCCTTGGGATCAGCTTCATGACTTTTAGTTTCCACATTCTGAAGTTGTAATGATCCATCTGAATGATTGTAGTTGTCAATTGCAACATCATTTTGTTGCTTGATTACTGAGTTCTGAAAACCAAAACTTCCCATATCTTTTGAAGGAAAATCTGAATGCTTCATTCCACTTGAGGAAGATCTCTGATCGTTTTCTTTCTGAATCCTACTCAAATAAAGCCTGTATTTCTGCATAATTAAAGATTTCTTAGTAAGAACCTTGGTTTCAAACTTATGAAACATTATAGAAACATACATTTCTTCTATGGACAAAACTTAGATACAGTTCTATAGATGTTTGTGTTGTTATCTAATTAGAATTGCAGTTTCATCATAGTAATAAAGGTTTGCATTAAAGAATTGTGCAGATTATCGAGATGAAACTTCAATTTTGATTAGTAAATAGTACAAACAGAACATAAGGAACTGTATATAAGTTTTGCCATTTTTCTATCCTATTATTTTGCTTTATTGAATTTATGAGAGGATCTGTATCTTCTTGGTGTGCAAGTTTGAGTAACAAAACCTACATTAGATGGAGATGGACATGCTGAGTAACGTGTTAAGTTGTAATATTTCTACGAAACATTTGTACAGGACCTATGGTTTGGAGGTTACACTTACACCCTATTGTATTAAAGTGAAGCTTTGTTGTGATTCTAAGTCTACCAAACGGTGATATAAATGAGATGTAATCATGCATACAATAAAAAATATTAAGAATCTAGATGCTCATCTGAATGAAAGAAAGTATACATGTTTCTTTCTCTATAGTCTAAGTATAACATACTGGTGTGAAAATATAGCATCACCTGCAAGTGGCTAGCAACATTCTCTCTAGTCAGCCATGGGACATTCATCAGATCTAGTATTTTCTTGGGCCCCACTTCTGCCAAACAGAAATTATTTGTTACAATTTTTTTTTGTGTGCGTTCAAGATATAAGATGACTACATGCAACAAAAGATTATGCCTGGCAGTCACGCTTTAATTCATCTAGGAAGCATAACAAGATTTATAGAAGTCACAGTGATGATTGCAAATAACACTTTATGCAGAACTTTGAAAAGAAACTTACTATCAAATCCAATCTGATTCACTGCTTTAACAAACTTCTGATGAAGATCTACAGACCAGACTACTCTAGCTTTCTTGGTGGATGATGGATCCAAACATTCTTTGTCATCGTGTTTGCTATCAGCATCTTTTCTTTTCTTTGATGAGGTAACATCTTCTACAGCAAACAGGTTCCCATCATCTGATAGCTCTGATCCATTTCTCATCAAGTGAATGCTCTCAAAACTTTCAAATTCTTTTGCCTCATGTATCTTTTTTCTGAAGACATGCTGCCATATGTTTCTCAGTTCTTTCATCCTTATAGGCTTAAGGAGATAATCACAGGCTCCATGTTGAACACCTTTCATCACCTTGCTTGTTTCCCCATCCACAGACATCACTGAACAGCATTGTAAAGTGTGACTTGTCAGAGCTTGGAGTTTCAATCAATGTGATCAAAGGATTACAATGATATGATACAACTAAAAACTTGAATATATTATTGATAGAGAACTGACTAATGACAGGAAGATCCATCTCAAGCCCAACATGCTCAAGAAGTTTAAAACCATCCATGTCAGGCATGTTTACATCGCTGATCACTATATCATATCCATCCTTCCGTTCACGAAGCAAGCTTAGAGCATGCCTTGCTAAACAACATGTGGTCACTGATGCAAATGATAGAGAAGAGTCAGAATAGCATTAAGAAATCAGCCATCATAACAGAGAATACATAAAAGGACATAAGATGCGTGCTTGCTTTCCAAAGTTTGCTACTTGTATGAAATCTCATTCATACAAACAGAGAGACAGATCACAGAAAAAAAAAAGAAGAAAAAAACACAGATAGGGGACTGAAAACCAGTAAAGATGTTGACATAACAAAACCTTTAAAAGTCTCCAGTTACTGATATCTCTCATATTACCCAAGTTCATGATCACTGTTGCATGATGTAAAGATCACATAACCTGAGAGACACAAGCTCTTAATGCTACCTATGACATTTAGACTAACACTCAGATGTCTCTTCATATAATATAACATCTTATTGCAAATATTACTCATTTGGATTGTGCTTCTATTGGTGTTTTCATCTGAATCATATATAACTACATAAGCACTAAAATCTCTACCTTCCATTTATGACAGCAATTTTTTTGCAATCTACTGAGGACAAATGTCCAATCTAAGTGAGTTTAGTGCATGTTATTAATGGATGAGAGAGTGGATGGAATATTAATTCCTGAGATACCATATAATAGACAAGGCCAAAAGACAGTAAATTTAGACTAGAAAGAATCAAATTCGATAAGGGAACTTTTTTATGCTACTCTCTAGATTTTTTAATATTAACAGACATGGCAACACAGAAGATAGAACCGGAGCTAATAATCTAATTATAACCTGCCCCATCTAAGGACTAATAATAACTTCGCAATCTGAACTTCTCTGCAATTCAAGTTTTTGCTTCTTGAAACATGAAAAGGGTGGTCCTTTAAAAAGTTGAAATATCAATTTATCAAGTACTAGTAATAGCTAAAATTCCCATTTTTTTTTATAAAAAATATAGCTATAAAAAAATGCTGCAAAAACGTGAGTAATTAACATTAACTAGCTATTTAAATTTCCACCAAAAAAAAAACTAGCTATTTAAATGTCACCAGTTTACATGCTTAAAAGAAGGATGTTTTTCCCCCTAAAAAAAGGAGCACATTCCTTAGAAACTGACTGATCCGTGACAATATGACCACGACCTATCACACACTAAAGCTTCAAAAAATTAAACCAAAACCTGGAAACGCATGATCTCTTAGACTGCATAGTAACAGTGTACAAGAATTTTTTATATCAATTTTATAGATATTTAGTACATCAAACTAATATTGGTAACTTAGCACATAACAAAAGTCGCAGTGTGTGGAAGCAAAAGGAACCACTCATGAGTCATGACTTAAAACATACCAACCTTCATAATTGCACTTCTTTAGCATCTTCTCAAGGATCTTGAGCCACGTAGGATCATCATCCACAACCAGAACTCTCAGACCAGCAGGAAAATCACGCTTTGGGGAAGAGAAACAACCATTATCCATTTTTGTGAGAGATACAGAAAAGAGGGCCAAGTTAGGATCAGTGCTTGTGTTAGTGAGTTCAAAAAAAGGTTGGGTTTGTTTGTTGGGTTATAATAAGTTAAGGAGAGTTAAAAAATATCAAAGGAAAGACACAAAAAGAGAGAGAGAGAGAGAGAGAGCACAACACCAACGAATATTGGCGCCGCACAGCTAACGGTCCCTGTGGCGTACGTTAGTATATATCCCTTTGGTTTTGTTTGATCCTACCTAGCTACAATAACTCATGTTTGAATTTCAGTTCAAAATAATATATATGAATTTTAAAGGAAATCTAATGATTCACAAATTTGATTTTATAAAAGAAAGGATTGAATGCTTTTGCAAACTTTATTTTATTTTAAATGTTCGTTTGTACATGAAACCCGAAGCTATTCTACTTGTTAAAGAATTAAGGTACATAAAGTATAGTTATGGGAAATTGGAACAGTGATGCAGTTTTTTTTAAGTTTAATGCCGAAAGATAAGGGACACGTTGGGTGGCTTTAGATTGAAAATATATGACACTATTAAAAAAAAGTGAACTGAACTGAGTGGGAAGATTGTTCAGGCATCCCAGGTAAAGTGAGTGAGGCTGCTGCTTGTCAAAATATGCAAAAGCCAAAAACTGTGTGTACTATACTGAGATAACCTAGGGAAAACAAACAGTGCTTCTACTTTCTACTATACTTCTGGAATATGTTGCGGTGCAGGTGCATTTCTAAAAGCCAGTAAGTGGAACTTTTGTATATTTGAAGTATTATATGCTTTGGCTTGTATGGTGTTACGGTTTTGTTTTTAAAAAGGGTTTTGGGGGGACTATTTTTAGCCACGATATCTATGTAACATGCAATTTTGGTGTATCAGAATAGTTATATTCAGTCGAGGCTAAAGGACTAAAAAGCCTTCTGGTTTACCTCTGTGTGACTTGGGCCTTCTTTCTGATTTTAATGTTTAGACCTTAATTTCCCTCAGTTATTAGGGTCATATGTCTTATAGTTTTGTTGTCTTTAGAAAACATCTTTCGAATAGTAGGCACAAGGGTATTTTTAAGGTTGGTTGTTTAACGAGTTGTTTATTTTTAAATATTATTGTTTATTTTTTTTTTAATTATTGGAAGAGATTCATGTGTCATGTTAGATTATTTGAAGTTAACTTCCTGACTGTTCATATAAGTAATTGTTATTTATGAACAAAAATATTCTTATTATTTAAGAATTATTTGAAAACACAATTTAAGTATTACTTAAAACTATATCATTAAATAAAAATATATAAATTGTTAATTATTGTGTGACATTATAGAGATTAATTAACATAAAAAAACTTAAAATAAATTACTTAAATTACATTTATTTAAGATGTTCTAGACTCATGTTTGCCTCGATTCTTGAACGATTTAAATAATGTGATAAAAAATGAATTATAGCCATTTGTTATAAAAATATATGTATTAATATATTACTATCGGTGATGAGGTAGAAGAGGTTGCCGTTTATTTTATTAGTGGGAAATTTATGGTTTGCAATTTGCATAGGGTGGGAAGAAAACAGATAATGAAAACCAGCTTCTGTTTTGGAAAAATACATGAGACAGGAATTTATGAAGAAAAAGTGAGGGGACAAGAAATATAAAAAAATCACCTCTGTTTTGTCAGCTAAGAATTCACTGAAGATGGCATCTTATATTATTTTTGGAAATGGGAAATAAAAGGTAAGATGGACAACGAGAAAATTCATTTCACGACTGAGAAAGTCTTGGTGGAAAGGCACGTGGAATGCATTTGAGAGACATGATGAGAAAGTTGTGGGAGGGACGAGCAATTGTTAGACATAGACATGCCCATTGCCCAATATCCTCTGAACTTTGATCTCTAATTCCAATCAGTGAATGATCAATTCAATCCAATTGGGTCCAGACTTAAGAGAATGAGAGAAACAAACAACACCCAACTTCCCTTCCCTATTGAACTGGACTAGTACTACCCTCCTTGCCAAGACAAATCTCTTTTTTTCAAGTACTTAATGTAACTGTTAACTAGAATTCAAATGCAATACTTTTAGTTAAATTAAAATAATTTTATAATAGTTGATCCAAGTATTTGATTCTAAAATTAATAAATATTAATTTGTCAAATTAAATAAAAAATTATACGTACCCGGTACCCCTCCCCCTGCGATCATGTTGCTTTCCAACGTGTCAATATTAATGGACCCAAAAAAGGTCATTGAATTGAACAAAGACAAAGCACAAAGGCAGAGGGACAAAACATCAGTGTCAGGTCAAAAATAAAAAATACCTGAAGATTCTGTCGCGGTACCATTGGTGCGTGTTTTCCATGCTTCGTTAATACTGTAAACAATAACCCTTTCAAAAAGTAACCAAATGCCAAATGGGATTGTTGTTGGAAATTTCAATTTGGCAGTGATTAATTCATTCTTTCAACACTCTAGAGCAAATTTTTGGTGGAAGTGGTAAAAAATATGTTTGGAAATAAAATTAACTTGAAATCATATTTAAAGGTATATTTGAGAGGAAAAATTTATATGCAAATACACTTTTGGAGAAACAAAATTTAGGTTAGTTTTGTAAACTTACTTTACAAATTTAATTCAAATATAAACTTAAATTATTAAGTAAAGATGTGCAAATAAGAATCCAACTCTAAATAAGTTAGTAAAATATTATGTCATTTATCAATTATTACAAAAGTTTAATCCATTTTTTTTAAAAAAAAGGCATATAAAGAGTTTTGTATGCTATAACTTTAACCATTCCTTTTACACCCTCATAGTATATGTGGAATTCAATAACCTATAAGAAAAAACACATTAATCAAGCTAAACTCCTCACACATTCACTTTACCCACTGAATATTTAAGTAGAAACCGAGTGAAAGAATATTAAAAAAAGAGAGAGAAAGATAGAATAGAAAAAAAGTAATGCAAAATATATAAGATTCAAGCTCTTGAAAACGCATCAAGACGCAGGAGTGAAGTGTTTACTTCTTGGAAACAAGTGACTTGATAGTAAATGAGTGTATAAGATAAAACACCATTGAGATGGAATTATGGATTGGTTTAAGGTTAGGCAGGTGATCTTTGGCAACCGCAGAGTTGAAGGTGTTGCTTATACGGACACATTTGCATTGGTTGCTATACAATGTGCATGCTCTTAGTTATGGTTGCAACGAAGGATTTATGTGAACATTGTTTTTCTTCATGGTGACCTAAGAAAAGGTGTCCATGAAAATGTCTCTGGGCTTTAATGGGTAGCAACCAAGCACGGTATGTAAATCACTTTGATGGGTGAAAAATAATGTCCAACTTATTTGTTGCATTGAAAGGTAGGTTTTCAAATAATCTTATTTGGATTATTCATTGTTCAGCTTGCAACAAGGAAATGTGCAAATTGTTGTTCTTGTTTGTGCTGATGATTTGATAAATCTCGAAAAAGAATCATATCATTCAACAATTTAAAGCTTATTTAAGTGACTATTTTCACATGAAAGATTTGGGAATGTTGAAGTATTTTTTAGGTGTTATGGCTGCTAAATCCTTCTAGCATTTTTCTTTGTCAACATAAATATGTCTTGAATATCATATACGAAGTTGGATTGCTAGGAGCCAAATCTGCGAACAATATTCATTTGAAGCAAAACCATCAATTCGCGTTGGCTAATGGTGGTTTACTTAATAATCCAAAAAGATATCATCACTTGGTAAGTGGTCTTTGTATATATTTACTTTGAGATAGGGCTAACAATATACTCTTTAATACACTTCTTCTTACACACTCTCTCTTATTAGTTGAAATATATTGAAAATTATAAAATTAAGAGAGTCAATAAATAAGTTGTGAGACTTATAAAGTTATGATTTTCAATAAAATTTAAACTAAGGAAAGAAAATGTGTTCAAAAGAGTATCAATGTCACATTTCTCATTTGCTTTACTTGACCTGAATTGTTATCGTGTTCACACTATTTCATAATTTATGCCACAGCCAAAGTAAGAACATTAAGAAGTTGCATTGCAAGTAGTCTACTATTTGAAAAGAAACCTAAGACAATGCATTATGTTGTGTTCAAACTGTGATTTGAAATTGTATGGATGGTGTGAGATTGAAGTTGGGCGCCCAAGTTGTCTTTTGACTTGGAAATCATTCACTAAGTGTTTCGTGCTCTTAGGAAATTCTACAATTTCTAAGAAGATCAAGAAACAATTAATAAACACATTGTCTTAATCATTAGCAAAAACAAAATATAGATCCATGGTAATAACAATATGTGAATTAAAGTGGTTGAAAGGAATACTCTTTGACTTTGGTGTGACACACTCCACTCTCATGCACCTTTATTGTGATAGTCAGACAACATTGCATATAACTAAGAATGTTGTTTTTCATGAACAAATCAAAACATACTGAAGTAGATTAATTTGTCATTTCATCTAAGATGAGATACGTACTTAAAAGCAAAATCAACATCTGATCAACCCTGTGTATGATATATTCACAAAGGTATTGGACAAGATGAATATTGAAAATTCTCATGCAACTTGAGGAGTATTAAGCTGAATATGTAAATATGTGACTGATATGTAATATTATTGTCGTAGGAGAATATTTAAGAGCAATTATAGGGAGCAATAATTAATGATGTTTAAGAATAATTGTACGAGAATATTCAAGACTAATTGTTGGAGACGGTAATTGAGAATTTGCATAGATAGTTATTATTATTATTTGTATATGTCGAGATTATATCGTGGAAGTTCACGTCACGTACACCTGTTAATGTGTGTGTCTATTGTTTTGGGTGAAATGGGAAACTAGAACTCAGCGTAAATACTAATTAAATATTAATGGAGGTTGCACTAAAAAAAAAGGTTGTGAGAACACATAATTAAATCAAAATCAAAAGGTATCCAATTATGCCATCTTAATGATCTATCTGTATTCTATAGAATCATATAGACCCATTACGTGCACCATAATGACGTAAGAATACCCAATCAGTGTAAATTGTAACCAAAATTTTTATTAACATCAACTTGATAGAGGCCACGATACCCCTACCAATATTACATTTGAAGTCCAAGATAGCTCCATTTGCTGCGCATAACAAGGGATAAGGTGGCATCTGCTTTATAACTCTATTAAACAATGACTTAATTTGAACCAATTATGACTTAATTAAGTTCCATGATCAACAAAAGTAATGCCAACTTCTTCCTTCTTGTTCCTTTATTTTATCTCACACTTTAAATGGAAGTGCACTTGGTGGTTGAGGTTCATTCATAGAGGGACTACGATGTTACCAAGGAAGAAAATTGAAAAAGTTAGTTTGGAGGTTTCATTTTCAAGTTTTAACTTAAAGGTAAGCCTGTGTGTCCATGAAAAAGTTAGTACGGAAGGGATTTTTGGGATAGCAAAAGAACTATAATGAGCAAAAACTAAATGACCCTAAAAGGAAAATTCCCACTAAGAAATTCTTTTTGATGAGGGGAATTATTTTAAACAAAGGAATGGGTAGTGAGCCAGGCACGATTGAATACTCACATAATAGAAAAGGGATCAACTCCATGCAACTTCAGCTAAGTGGAGCACAGCTTTCCATTTATTTAATGGAAAAAGTTAAGAAAATGGGTCTGGCTTATTCCCCCCATGATGCTTCATCAGTTGCTCTCTACCTGTTTTATTCTTTTTAACTTTTCATTGTTAAAATTTTCACTATTTTCCCTGTAACTAGGAGCTGTTTGAGTAATGCAATGAACTAGTTGCGCTTTTGGAGAATATACTTTGCCTAATCATTTTCGCCACTTGCCAGAGCAAGGCCCTTCTTTTTTCTCATAAAATAAAACACATTAGGCATATGCACGTAACATGTATATTTTTTCTTTTCAAAGGATTATTCATTCAACCGCACGCACTTATAAAAATATAGGAAGTTTAAAGAAGAACATTACAACAACAAATCAGGCACACACGTAACACACACACACACACACATATATATATATATATATATATATATATATATATATATATATATATATATGTTGTGTTATCTAGAGTAAAGATAGTTGGGCTTACTGAAGTAATTTAGTTATTTTGTAGTAATAGCCCAGGAGTATAATTGATATTTGGGCTGTGTTAATGATCTTTGAGCAAAAACAATTGGGCCAGTTAAACATAAACCATAACTGCAAGAGGTTTCTAGAAATAAAACCATCTCAGCGTGACATCATCTAAAAAATTTCTTTACTTCTCATATTGTGAAAACAGCTACTGTTTAATTGTCTATGATGACTCCATATACAATAATTCAGCCGTTGATTATTAGTGTATTAAAAGCTAGAACGTGTCAATTTCCAAGCCATTCAACGAGAACTTTGGACTTAATAAAAGTAAAAAAAAAAATTTCAAAATATCTATGATGCCTTTCATAGTTTGTGCTTTGTACCATTTCAATAGTATCAATAGTACATAATAATAAAGCATGGGGCTGCAGTATTAGTATTACATTATCTGCCTACTCACACAGGAAAACCAGATTTGTATTTGTATAATTGTATTCTTTCAATTGCATAATAGTTATAATTAACATTTAACACTTTTTTTTCTTCGAGTTATAGCATGTGATTGAATGTATATGCATGTGCATCCGATATAATTGAAGGCAGAGTTTCAATGTAATGGTAGAGACGTCTTAAATTCTCCTTTGCAATGGTAATCCTGTCAACCACATCACTGTTGCCAATTACCACCCATAAATCTTTAGGACTGATCCTCTTCAGGCTTCCACGGCAAAATGGGCATGATTCTGATCTCATATACCTGAAATTTTCATCTGTTACATTTTGCTATGCCAACAAAAATAATCTTATGTCCTACTACAACATCTTCATGTTATATACTTTTTGTTTCTAACATATCACATGCACGTACATTTTTATTTAGTATTTTCTCAATAATATATTAAAAAGATAATTTAAATATAACTTTTGTTGTTTGTATTTTGTCAAATTCCTAATTTTGGTCCTATTTTTTCAAAATAAAGAAAACTAGTCCTTCTATTTTAAAAATTTATAATTTTGATCCAATATTAAATTTTGCTTATATTTATTTCTTCTATTTATTATATTTTAATTAATTAAATTATTTTTTGATGATCCCTTAAATAAACATGTTAGGTCTAAGGTTTAATTGAATCAAAATAAAATATAAACAAAATATAAAATTAAATCAAAATTATGAATTTTTTAAAATATAAAAATCATGTCTATTGAAAAATAAATGAACCAAAATTGAGGTTAAAAACATTAGAGGATGTTTTAAGTATAGTGTGGCATTTGACAATACCAATCATGGAAGCAGCTAATGCACAAAGAGTGTCCACAATTAGGCAGAACCATCTTCATGCCGTTTTCCATGCATATGCCACATTCTTCATCTCCCTCTAGATCTTTATTGAGAACCTTTGCAAGCCTCTTTCTGCTCACTTCTGCACAACTGTTTCTTTGATCATTATTAAACTCGCCTTGAAGTAACCTTAATGAAGGGTATATGACAGCTGCAAAAGCATGCCATCATCAAAGTTGATTCAAAGTTTTAATAGAAAAAGGCAGCAAGATAACTAGATACATGTAAATATGTAACACTAACACATACCATAAAATTCCTTTATAGTTGCTTTCCTTTCTTTTGAGGAAATAGATGGCATTCCATCAGCGTATACCTGGACTAGGACAAACAAAGCACAGCTAGCTAATTCATTTACATTTCCACGGTAAAAGGGAGGGGCAAAGTAGACAAAAAGAGAGCAAAAAATTCGAAAACTGAACAAGGGGGGAAATATAAAAGAGAAGAAATTAACCAGAAGTGATAGTGACTAACATTGAAAATAAGTATGTGGAGTAAGCCCAAATACATGGGCAAAGTGTCTGTACAACTAAAATCCAACCATTCACTCAAGAACAAAAAAATAGGAGCAAAGGGGCTGTAAGATAATTTCATCTGAAAATAGTTCCCATCATAATCTCGAGGAAGTGCTGATGCCCTGCATTTATTTTTAAATGTCAACAACATGTGTAAGCTCAGCCACAGCTAGCATAGGCATAGATTAATCAAACATCAAATATAATCAATTTAATTTCCTTGTATTGTCAGGGTAACAAATTTTATATTATTAATCAATCAAAAAACCATTGTTAGTAAAATTTGTATGTAATTATTGTAAATGTCAAAAAACTTATTATACTTAACCATTTGTAATAGATATCAGTGGAAAAATCCTTTACATCATCAGTATATACACTCTTAAGATATAATTTGAGCAACGCACAGGCACTCTAGCAATTTTACAACTCACCAACAAAATTGAGCAAACCAATGGAAAACTGTGACATAAAGAGATGATTTTGTTTGTAGGTAGTTCTGCTAGATTATTAAAATTGGCATTTCTGGCCATGGCTTGTGGCTAAAATGCATCTCTCTGTAGCGCAGACACACATACATGGGGCCTATATGGAAGAGTGTGAGGAATTAATCTTGAGTATTAAGTACTCCTTTCAATATTTTGTAATTTTAAATTGTTTTACACAAATTAAGAAAAAGAAATAAATAGATGAAATAAAATAGTACTTCTATAAAATTAATCTTATATCATTAATTATTAATATTATAAGGAATATCAGTAAAAAAAATTATATTAAAAAATTAAAATAATAATTATTTTAAGATAATTTTTTTTACACGACAATTTTAATGGAAGGGAGGGATTATTTATCATAGAGCAATACATATATATTCAAGATTGTTTATGGAACTTAATCTTGATGGTTCATTTTGATTGTGCAGTTAACAGTCTCCTCTAATGTTCTCAAACTCTTACCAAACTTCAACCATGTTAAAACTCTCGTAAATTGTAAAGATACCAATCATACAATGTTTTTTCGAGAATGATTCTACCTTAAAAGGGGGAATGGGATAATGTATAACTAAAATATACCCTTGAAAAATAAAATAAAAGAACGAGGAACTTACAGGGTATTAGCATGTTGTATATCATCTTGGAGAGCCTTGACAGAGTCACTGAAAGACGAATTGCTGGGCTGATTTTGCCACATTATAAGTCTCCACAAGAAAAATGTAACAAAAAGGAAGAAAGAAAAAGAGTTTGAGCTTTTATAAATGGGACCATCCAGTTTGGTTTCTCTATCAAATTCAAAGGGAATATTTGAAGCTTGAAATTAGAAGAAAGCAAGGAAGGAGGGATATCTCTTAAAAGGAAGCTGAGAGAGTAGGTTGCTTAATATTCAAACTTTGCAAACTGTAAGGAAAGAAAAGGATGCCTTCTGTCACATACCTTACCTTTTCTTTCCTTCTTCATTAATTTCATCGTCAACTGCACTGCTTTATATTGCTGCATGGTTTTACCATTGACATCTGTATTTTTGACAAAGTCCTTATATATAATTGTACTTCATTATTCCTTGTGCCTCACATCACACTGTTCCTTAGGACCCTTCAATAAATGTTGTGCCTACTCTTGTTTACTTTTTATTCATTTCTTAAACTTCCTTCTACAAGAAACATTAATGGTGCCGCTGCCAGCATTTTGTGGTGAAAACAAGTTTGCTATTCCAACCGTGACTAATTCATTTTCTTCCCATGAAAAGGACCAAAAGCTAAAGCTAGACTGCATATCACACACATCTTCTTTTTTTTTTTTCTTAACTCTCCTGCTCATAAAAAAAAAAGATATCAAATCCAAGAGTTTTAACAGAAAGTAAAATCTCACTAAAAATTATTTCGGTCAAATATCAAATATGAATATTACTCAAGTAATTAAACCTTAATTTTAATACATTAATCACTTAATTCCTCGTACACTTTTGCATTTGCAGCTGTAAAACAATTCAGAAATTGCAAGTGGGGAGGTCACGAGACGAGACTGGATGACTAATATTACATGCTAAACTTTTCCAAGGCTTAGGTACATGTATAGAGAAAAGGCAACACAAATTGATAAATTAATTGATACATGATTGAATTATTACTGTTTTAATAATGTGACAAAAATAATTAAATTATAGGGTGAAAATATATTAAAAATCAAATTCTTTAAAGTAAAAAAAAATATACTTTATCTTTTGTAGTTTTAGTTTCAAAATTTTCTAACTTATTGTTCTAATTTTTTTCCACCAAGTATTATATAATCTTAGTTAAAATTATATTTAATGAGTTTAAAATCATAACTAAATTAAGTAAAAAAAGAAAATTTAACTTTTTTTTACTTATAACTTAAATTTAGAAGAGTTTAGTAATAATTTTTTAAAGAAATAATAAGAAAATGTAAAATTATGAAAAGTCAAAATGTAATTTATACTATAAATTATTGCAAATTCTTAAAAAATACAAGATTTTATGGATATTTTGACTAATATATTTCCTTTAATATTATTTTTTTCGTCAAACTGTCAGGCTTTTTTAACCTAACGTCCCCAATAAATATACTTCACATCAATTCAGATATGGGCGAAGACCTTGACGTTGGCTAAGGCCCAAATGTTTCAAAGAAGCTAAATATTCATCTAATAACCATTAACACTTGTAGGACCTAAGGAGGGAGGGAGGTGCGGGAATGCAACCAATAAATTTTTATTTGTGAATTCTAGTATTGAGTTTTTTTTTTAATTGACAAAAGTTATTTAAATTTATTAGTTTTGTTAGAAGTGTTAGTAGAGAGGATTTGAATATGTAACCTTCTCCCCCTCTCTTATGTCTGTATCTTTCTTTAACCACTAGATTAATTTTATATATTCACTATTGAATTCGGTTAATTTCCTTAGAAAATATCATGTTTGAACAATCATAATTTGCATAAAGCAATGCATCATGGCACTGTATAGAAAATACTAGCAGATGGCATCACAAAGCTAATATGAAGGGGAGGGGTTGATGATGCTTACAGTTATAACTAAAAGTGAATACTACCTAGTACATACACCCTAAGTCCCAAACATACCAACCTAACAATCTCACATTGAATATGATATACAAGAAAGTATATATGTATCGGCCTTTTAAGTTTTGACTGAATGGCGTGCTTCCACAAATTTCAATTGAAACAGAGTAATAATGTAGAGATAGGAAAATGATACTTGTATGAAAATGATGGCTCAACACCTCATTGGGGGTATTTATACCATAACAGAAAAAGATAGAAAGAAAAAAATAATAAATATAATAGATGGTGTGATGAAAAAAGAAGACATGAATAGAAAAATGTGTAAAGTAAAAAAAAAATGTACGAAAATCATGGATGATAGAAGTATAATAAATAAAGGTGAACATAGTTTTAGAATATGAGAAATTATCTTCTATTTTGATAAAGTTATGAGGTATATCTTACTCTACAAAAGAGTTAGTTTCCTATAACTTTTATCATGATAAAACGCAGATGTGAGCAATTATAGCACAATAAATAAAAAATAAAAAAAATCCTTGATAACAGCCCTAAAGAGCTCTACTTTAGTCTCTCTTTTCTTTTTTAACAAAAGTTATGTAGTCTTCCACTTCTGCTTTAATGATTTTCTATTTTGATGTAAAAGTATGACTCATTAAAATTAATAATTTTCAATAAATTTCCATAAATAATTAAGAAAATGTTAGAAAGAAAATATTAAAAAGACTGTTATCATTCTTCTTTATTTTTACAGATTATTGGATAAAAATAATTGTTATCCTGTTCAGAGGTCAGGCCCATTGGTTAAGAACAGGGACGAATATTTTACTAAGAAAATAATTGTGATAATCCATAATCGATACCATGCATTTTTTGTTGTTGATATTATTAAAAGGAAATGAAAGAAGGGAAGTGAAATGCACAAAGGATAAAAAATATTTTATTTTTTTTAAAGCAAAAAAATATATAAATCAGGAAAAATATTATGTAATCCACTCAAATACTATTTCTGGCTTTCTGCTCATATAAGTAGAAAATGGAAAAAAAAGGAAGAAACTTAATCAAAATATGAAATTAATATATTTACTTATTGTTATATTTAAAAATATAAAATTTAATTTAACATATTATGCATTTTTTTGTTTTTAATCAAATAAGAAGATTTGTTATGTCTTTTTTTTATAAGTAGGAAAAGTAACAAAAAGAACAGCAGAAGAGAACTATATAGCCTTTGGTTGGTGACACCCATTACCTCACCAAGATAAACTTGGTATAAACCAGAAGGGCGTATGTTCTCTTTGTCTAAATAATTTTTTTTTTCTTTTTAAATAAACTCTAGGGTAAGATCTAGAGTGGGAGCTTGGGAAGTGCAAAGCTTTACTATGTAAGATACTCTAGTCTCATCAATACATATGATTAAAGATTGAGAACAAACTTCCATTATACCATTAGTGCCTTGACCAATAATATTGGAGGTGTTTTTTTTTCATTATACCACTATTATTAAAAAAATATGCAACTACCTCGTTGTAATTAAATTATAATTTTTATATAAAGAAATACTTAAAAGGTGGAATTTGTTAAAATGTTCTTTTAGAATTAAATGGATGTACAATAATTAACCATATAATATTTTCAAAAACATAAACTTTTTTCTTTCATTTCTCTTCATTACAATTTACATAAACTATTTTATCACGCGCTTTTCTTTTTCTTCTTTCCATTTCTGTTTTTGTTTTACAAATTTTATATAGAAAAGGTATATAATTCAACCGTGTTTTGTACTTGTCTCTTGTTGGTGGGGGAGAGTTTTGGCAAAAAAGAAAAAATCACTAGGATCTTGTTTCTAAATATTTTAGATGATGAGTTCACAACGAATAAGAGAAAAGTTAGTTTGTATAAACTTTATGAAAGGATCATTATTCTGATTTTATTCGTCCCAAAGAAGATTGGAAAAACTGGATTCTGTTTGTCCACTTATATGAATAGCGTAAGCATCTCTTTCAATTGTTGAATTTTTTTCCATATTGTGGTCTGAGCCTATGTTAGAATTGATACTAGTTGTAAGGGAAAACATGAGGAAGGCTAGTTGCATTTAATGGACAGAGTAAATCTGAGCATATTGGACCACTGAATTTTTTGCATCGAGATTAGAGAGGGGACCATCTGCGTACTTTTTTCAAGCTTCAAAGAATAAAGACAACAACATGGTCTAAAGTTGCACCATTGATAAGATTATGCGGTCTGCCAAAGCACAAATTAAATTACACAAACTAATAAATAATTACCCTTCCATTCTACTCATGAACAATTTTTCATCTTTTAGCTTTGGCCACTGCTTTTGGCACGGTTAAGGTTGTGTCTAACATAATTTTTACATTAGATAGTATTTTCATATCATCTGGTACATCTGTTATAAAATAATAATCGTCCTATTATACATGAATAATAATAATAATAAATAAATATAAGAGAATGTAATTTTATAAAATTAATTTTATATCATCATTAATTTATTTATAAATTTTGTTGTCCAATATTAATATTATAAAAGATATAAGCAAAAAAATAATTAATATTACACTGAAAAATTAAAATAATAATTATTTTGAAACAAATTTTTTTCTCTTGTATAATTATAATGAGACAAAGGACATATGTCAATATATTAAAAAGGGATCGATGTTTCAATTTCAGTACAAAACATTGGTAATACTTAATAACAAAGAAAAGTGGTGGATCTTACTATAATGTGTTGGTGCATGCAGGATAATTGATACAACCTGTTCAGCAACCCGACATTGTTTCTGTTCGTGTTGTCGTATAGCCACAAGACAGCTTATTTTAACCAACTTATGGTAGCTTCTTCCAGTGAAAACAAACTAGTGGGCTCACATTAATTTCCTCATTTTTTTCCTTAAGAGTGACTGATTGAGCTTGTGCCTTGTGTGTCACTCTTTTTATGAGGGAAAGAGAAAAAGAAAAGAAGAACATGAAGTCATATTTTCTTAAAAGAAAAAGAAGATTCCAACATCAGATAAAGATACAATAAACGTGAATGAACAATCAACAAACTCATCAATCAAAAAAGTTAAAGTTAAGTGGGAGAAAGCTGGTTGTGATGCTGAACTCAAACAGGCAGTTAATTTTATCCATCACCCAAAATTCTTGATGCAAACTATTAGTTTCTATTCCTCGTTTCAATGGGTTTATGTTCTCTTTTTTTGGTTACACTTCTTCTGCTAACATCATATGCGGTTTGCCAACTTGAAGGTATGTTTCCTTTATTAGATCACAACAACTCAGGCAGTTAGTTCTGAATATATACAATTTCAGTTCAAGCAACCATGCATCATAAAAAACTTCAACTCTTTTTTATCAACACAAAATTCTAAAGTAGAATATGTTTATTTTGCAAAATATCATATCATTTTATGACAGAAGGCAGAAGAGAGAAGAACAAAACTTAGATGCAATTTCTTAAGTGCTTTTAGTATCGTTCTTCAATTAGAATTGAAGTTTCATCTGAGTAATCAGCATAATAAATGTTTGTATTAGAGATCAATGTAAGATACGAAAGCAATACTCCAATTTTAATTGAAGAACAACACCAAAAACACCAATTTAATTGGCTCTAAATCTGTGAGATATTTGATTTTGGATGCAGAATTTATCAGCATTGACTGTGGAGGGACAAATAACTACACTGATAAAAGCACAGGGCTTGCATGGATATCAGACTATGGAATCATGAAACATGGTAAGCCAGTGGAGGTACAAAATCCAAGTGGAAACAAGGTTCAGTATCAGAGACGCCGAGAGTTTCCTATAGACAGCAGAAAATACTGTTATACTCTTGGCACTGAGGAGAGAAGAAGGCATCTGGTTCGAGCAACGTTTCAGTATGGTAGCTTGGATGATGGAGACACATACCCTCAGTTTCAGCTCTATTTGGATGCAACCAAATGGGCTACTGTGTCAATCTACGATGCCTCGAGAATTTATGTGAAGGAAATGATCTTCAGGGCACCCTCAAACTCTATTGATGTTTGCATGTGCTGTGCTACCACTGGTTCTCCCTTCATATCTACCCTTGAGCTCAGGCCCTTGAATCTTTCTATGTATGCCACAGATTTTGAAGGCAGTTTTTTCTTGAAAGTGGCTGCAAGAATTAACTTTGGTGCTCCAAGTGAGGATGTTGTCAGGTATGGTACTCCCCCTCAGTATTTTCTTTTCTACTTCTTCTAAAGTTTTTGGCACAAGAATGGAAAGTTTCAAATATTTGACATGATAGAACAAAGTCTCAAGGGAATCTATGTTTAAAATTTTGCATTAATGATAGCTTGATTAGAAAAGAAAAAAATCAATATATTTGGTGCCAGTGGCTTGATTTATTTTTTTATTTGTTTATTAACAAATATGTTATCAGGTATCCAGATGACCCATATGATAGAATTTGGGAGTCTGATCTTATTAAAAGACAAAATTATCTTGTTGGGGTGGCCCCAGGCACTGAAAGAATTAACACAACAAAGAAAATAGAAATAGAGACAAGAGAATACCCACCTGTTAAAGTGATGCAAACTGCAGTTGTTGGCACCAAAGGAATTCTTAGCTATAGACTAAACCTGGAAGACTTCCCTGGCAATGCTAGAGCTTATGCATATTTCGCGGAGATTGAAGATCTGCCTAAGAATGAGACTAGAAAATTCAAATTGGAGCAACCTTACATAGCTGACTATAGCAATGCAGTGGTGAACATAGCTGAGAATGCCAATGGGAGCTACACTCTCTATGAACCAAGTTACATGAATGTGAGTCTGGAGTTTGTGCTTTCGTTCTCCTTTGTTAAGACCCGGGATTCCACTCAAGGACCTCTTCTAAATGCAATGGAAATTAGCAAATATGTGTCAATTGCATCAAAGACTGACAGGCAAGATTGTAAGTTCTTAATATCAGTTTATATTTGGGAAAATTGATCTTTTCTTGCATGTCCAAAATATCTTATCTGGAACGGTAATTGCATCAAAGATTAAATATTTCAAGTTTGATCACTAACTTAAATATTTCAAGTTTGATCACTAACTTACAACAATTGCATTGCTGTACTGACTGAACAGGTTGCTAACTATACTCTTATTTTACAGCAAATTTTGTAAATGCATTTCGCTTCTTATCTGCTGAAAGTGTCCTAAAGAATGAAGGTGATCCCTGTGTTCCAACTCCCTGGGAGTGGGTAAATTGTAGCACAACTACACCTCCAAGAATTACAAAGATGTAACATCTCCATACCTTTTTGTTGATGTTTATGTTTTATGCTAACTTCTAGCCTAGTGAATTGTCATTCTATTAATGAGTCTCTCTGGCAGCAGTTTTTATACACACAAGAATGTTGAATTCCAAAAGTTGGTATTACAGAATGCCAGATACTGGAATAATTATATTTGTAGAACCAATTAGGCAGAAGCATGATGGAAAATTATTATCAATATTTCTATTGTTCGCATAACATCTTGCCGTAGAAAATATTTACTGAAATTCCAAGCGGTACAAATTTTTACTAATTGAAATAAGTTGTATTAGAAACCTGTCAAGAAGGAATATGAAGGGTGAAATTCCACGGGAGCTCAACAACATGGAAGCATTGACAGAACTGTAAGTAAATCACCTTTAAAATAAAAGTGTTTTGTTTTAAATGGTTTCTTTTGTAATTCATTGTTGTTTTCTTAGGTGGTTAGATGGCAACATGCTCACAGGACAACTTCCTGACATGAGAAATCTTATCAATCTAAAGATTGTGTAAGTTCTTTAGTTTCACACATAGCCTTTAATCAAAGGTTTCGGGCGGAATCAATCTTATTTTAATTTTTTCAACTAATGACATGCAGGCATCTAGAGAACAACAAATTGAGTGGTCCATTACCATCTTACTTGGGTAGCTTGCCAAGTTTACAAGCACTGTATGTTGCACTTAGTCATCCATGTTTATCATCTCTACTTTGAGAGTTTGAAGCATTTTCGTAGTTAACCCCGAATTTCTCCAACTAAACACATTTGTTATCCTCAGACATTTATGAATCATGCACATCTGTGGATCTATGACAGGTTCATACAGAATAACTCATTTAGTGGGGTTATACCATCAGGATTACTTTCTGGAAAAATCATTTTCAAGTAAGTATCGTCATCAAAAACATATTTTTTTTTTCTAGTATTTGGTCAATTTAAGTGAATAAGCTAAACACTCAATAGAATTTGAATCAGCTTAAGTATGAATATAATAGGATGAGGATCTTTTTTATTAGGTTGTACCTAGATTGAAGTAACAGATATCTATTTCTTCTTCCAGCTTTGATGATAATCCTGAACTACATAAAGGGAACAAGAAGCATTTTCAGTTGATGCTAGGAATTTCTATTGGAGTACTAGCGATTCTATTAATATTGTTCTTAACAAGTTTGGTACTATTGCTTAATCTGCGGAGAAAGACATCTCGACAGAAATGTGACGAAAAGGGTTAGTCCACCTGGTCAAACTTAACAACACCTAGACAAATATGAAGTTCTATCATCAAATCATTATTGTGCCCTGCAGGTATTTCTGGACGCAGCAGCACTAAACCTTTAACTGGATACTCATTTGGTCGGAATGGGAATATAATGGATGAAGGTACTGCTTACTATATTACACTCTCAGAGTTGAAAGAAGCTACTAATAATTTTTCAAAGAATATTGGCAAAGGAAGCTTTGGATCAGTCTACTATGGGAAAATGAAAGACGGAAAAGAGGTGGCAGTTAAGACTATGACTGATCCATCCAGCTATGGGAACCAGCAATTTGTAAATGAGGTATTATTTCCATATTTGAATTCTGATTGAGAATTGGTTCTGTATAATCAACCTGTCAGTGTCCTACTATAGATTTTTAGCTGCCGTTCAATAAAAAATATTGTATTCCTTGAACTAGAGATACAGTAATATCAATGCTCAAACAGCTTAAGAAATTGAAGCTATGAACCTTCTCAACTCCAGCTCAGGTCTAACTGCAGAAAACTTTAGAACATGAATTTCTTAAATAAATGAAGGGAACTAGAAGAATAAGAGAAAACCTTATGTTTCAGCTCATTGACTGTAGAGTCACAAATGCAGGTAGCCCTCTTATCAAGAATTCATCACAGAAACTTGGTTCCTCTGATTGGATATTGTGAAGAAGAATATCAACATATTCTAGTTTATGAATATATGCACAATGGCACTTTAAGGGAGTACATTCATGGTCTAATTCCACACCCTTTTGTTCATTTATTTACCTAGTTGTAAAGATTGTGGCATGATAATAAATTCTAATGTTTTGACAGAATGTTCGAGTCAGAAGCAATTAGATTGGTTAGCTCGCCTTCGAATTGCAGAAGATGCATCTAAAGGTTGGCTAATGACTAGCTTCTTGGTCCACAAGTAATTTTAGCATTTCACTTCCAAGTTAACAGTTAAAGAGCAATTTTCTATTTCTGTAGGTCTTGAATACTTACACACAGGATGTAATCCTAGTATCATTCACCGCGATGTGAAGACAAGCAATATTCTTCTTGACATCAATATGAGAGCAAAAGTGTCAGATTTTGGACTCTCAAGGCTAGCTGAAGAAGATTTAACCCACATATCAAGTGTTGCAAGGGGAACTGTAGGTTACCTGGATCCTGAGTAAGCCATGGTTCTCATGTGTCTATGATCACCAAAATATCTTTTCTCCTTAACTCCTTGAACTCAGGTTTTCCCTGTGAACAGGTACTATGCAAATCAGCAATTGACTGAAAAGAGTGACGTGTACAGTTTTGGAGTTGTTCTGCTGGAATTGATATCAGGAAAAAAGCCTGTATCATCAGAAGACTATGGTCCTGAAATGAATATTGTTCACTGGGTATGTTAGCTTTTTCTCAACAACCAAAGTTGAAAAAATAGTATCAGCAAAGTTTGACAAATCAGAAGCTGAAACACGAGCATATTTGATCCTCAAGTTGATGCTCAAATTTTCTGATCCGTTAGACCAAACTGATCCTTTGTCAATTTTTTCCACTAACGGTATTAATTTTATCTGATGCCACAAATGCCTATTAGATATGGCCTCTCACAGTTTGTCATATTTCACCAAATTGACCAAGGTAGTGTGGTAAACTAATTGAAAGACCAACTTGGTCTTACAAAATTACACTTTTAGAGATCAAAGTGAAAATTTTAAACTTAGGAAGCCAAATTGAAAAAAAAAAAGAGACCAAAATAGTATATTTTAGTCATTATTTTTGCTAGGAATGTACCTCTTAGAAATTTTGTTGCATACTTTATTGTCAATCCCACATGCAAATTTTACGTGTGTTTGCAGGCAAGATCTTTAATTCGTAAAGGAGATGTGATAAGCATCATGGATCCTTCTCTTGTGGGGAATGTGAAAACCGAGTCAGTTTGGAGGGTTGCTGAAATTGCCATTCAATGTGTAGAACAACATGGTGCATGCAGACCAAGGATGCAAGAGGTCATTTTGGCTATACAAGATGCTTCTAACATTGAAAAAGGGTCAGAAATTCAACTGAAGTTATCTTCTTCAGGTGGTTCAAAGCCACAGTCTTCACGTAAGACATTACTTGCAAGCTTTCTTGAAATTGAGAGCCCTGACTTGTCAAATAGTTGCCTCCCCTCAGCAAGATAATTTTTGTTTTCTCTTTTTTCATATCAAGGTGGGTTTTGTACATTACTTAATTATAATTATTTTCTTTTGCCTTTTGTTCATTGTCATAGTACTAATATGTTAATACCAGTGACACTCTCTAACTAGAGACGATATGACCTTCAAATCTTAGAACAAATCAACGAAAGTGGAACATTCTTTCTCTGTATTTGACTACTTGTAGGAAACTATGAATTAACTAGTTATTTGGATTTCATTCGGTTATATTAAAAACGAATGGACAAAGAAAGTGCCTCTTTTTTTGGCAGAGTGCTGAGAAAGGACAAGCCCATAAACAAAATTAGGGAACTGATCCAAACCAAAAAAGTTTAATTGATATATATATATATATATATTATGTTTTTTCAGACTTATACAGCTACACTTAGAAAATATCCGAAGATTTGGATATTCTTTAGCCGCGGGACTTTTTTAACCATTTGGGATAAAAAAAAAATCTTTCAAAATTATCAAATGAGATATTTTTAAATTAATCATCATTTAAAAGTAGTTATGATTTTATAAATAAAAGTAGTAAAATTTTATACGACTTTCAAATTAATTTTCAAAACACATGATTAAAAAATCGTATAAAAATTTACGACTTATGCTTATGAAGTTGTGATTACTTTTACGACTTGTTTTTAAATAATAATTAATTTAAAAAGTATCCATTTGTTAATTTTTTTAAAAAAAATTACCTCAAAATAGTAAAAAAGCCTCAGCCGATTCCTATCTCTTTCAATTTTTTTACTCTATTATTACAGTATTATCTACCTTTTTGTCTTTATTTTCTCCATATTTCTCCTTTGGATTTTCTTGAATGTAAATGTAGGTTGTAGAGGATGTATTTTGTTTAGGTTACCTTATTTTCCGATTCCCGGTTGTCAATTTCTCCATTTTTGGGCTGAAACTTTACATGATTTGAACCATTTGAATAACTTGATTACTTGAAAGTTGAAACATTACCAATAATTCTCCTTCGTCGCTGTCGCATTAATTGAGCATATTATAGCATAGCTATAGCTAGAACAATTTATCAGATTATGAGTGTTCATTTGAAGAACCGTGAATATTATAACGTGTACTCATCTTTATTGGAATAAAATAAAATATGAGTGGATTTGATTTTATTTTGATGGATTATACATCACATAAACCTAATCCGGGCACCTAAAATAAAATAATGTAATATAATGGCAGTTCACTAGCATATTCATTAGTAACGTAATGTTTTCTATTGAGCAGCCAGCCCATGCGTGTTTTACAATAATATGAGGATAAGAAACATAAATATTACTATGTAGGAATAGAAAAATATAATTTGAAGATTCATTCAACTTCAACTTGTTTTCGACGCCTCCTTTACCTGGGAAGTATTTAATAATGCACTTCTATTACGATTTGAATTTAGGTTAAATCTGTTCTTCTTTTGAGTAAAAAATAATAAATTTTGGTTTTGGTTCAATTTATTTTGTTTTCTCTTAAAAAAATTGACTTCACTAATCACTATATTCTATAATTGTAATTATTATTATAATAATTAAGGTTAATTAATATAAAATTAATTGTTTGTTATTTTACTGTAATGATTAAGGAGATAACTAAAATAAATTTTTGTAAAACTAATTATGTGTTTGTTGTTTTTATGATAATAATTAAGGTTATTGTTATTTAAAATAAAAACTCATTTTTATTTTATGTGTAAAAATAGTAAAAAAAATATCACTTGTTAAAGTTAGATATTTAAATAATTATAGAGGGAGAAAAAGATTTTAGCCCCTTTAATAGATTTATCACTAACAAGTATCTTTAACACAAGTCTCTTTAAGCTTCAACATGAGTATTTTATAACTTGTTTCTCTAATTAATTGATCAAGTATTCTCTTAACATAAAACTTTTTTAGGCTTCAACAAATTTACTTAAAAAAAGGTTAAGGTTAAGGTTCACTCACTATACAGTCTTAGCAAGATGGATGTATAAGACAAGCCTTTCTTTGAGATGCTTAGAGAGACATAAAATCATATATACAAGAGCTTAGATGTACAATTTGTAATCAAAGAGATATCACAAAAAAATTAGGTCACACTCTCAAATATCAAATACATTTTTTAACACTTTATTTTATTGATTGAAATTCAAAAAACACGCAAAAATTTTGACTCCCACTTTATATTTAATGAATATTTATGAAAATTTTATAGTTTTTAATAAATTTCAATCTCATAAATAATATATAAAAAATAGTATGTTTCTACCATTCATCTTTTTAAAATTTTTGGTATCTATAAAAAGTATTGAAAAGTATTAAATACTTTTCACCAATATTAAATATACATATACTTAATTTACATACTATTTTTTTTAAAAAAAAATTCTAAACGCAAAGTCATGTTTAAGCACAAAACTAATCCGATTAAACGAATGTCATTATATATCAAATATTCAGTTCTGAAAATTTTAATATAATATTGGTTGAATCTCTCGTCGAAAATTTAAAAAATAGATCGTATATTAAATTTAAATTACAAAAAACTAGTATATACGGTGGAATACGACAACGGAAATCCTAGATAAGTTAGGCATGGCCCATGGTCATACAAGGATGAGGATTGAGGAGAGAGAAAGAATAACAACATAATTACATAATAGTTAATACAATGGACAAATTATCCAACACGGTCAGATTCCTACCATGGATAGCCACGCATTATTTGATCATTGTTTTCATTATCATTAAAGTTTACGACGTAATTTGAATTTTGTTTTTCCTTAGATATTTAATGAAATTTATTTATAATTCCGTATCTCTTAATTTACTCAGTTGGCTATTGAATTATTAGGAATTTTCAAATACATTTCTAAACTAAAAAATATTTAAATTGAGTCTTTAATCTTGTAATTTTTTAAATTGAGTCTTTAGAGTTTTAAACTGTTATGAATTGTCATTTTTTAACAGTTTCAAGCTATTTAAAATAATCTCGGAGACTTTTTTTTTAGGGTAAAAATTAAATTATTATTTTACTTAATTGCATTTTTAACCCAAATTTTTATTTTTGACGAATTTTATATCTAAGTTTTTAATTTGTCATATTTTACCTCTAAGCTTTTTAAAAACTTATAAATTTTACCCCAATCATTTATCCATTAATAATTGGAGATAAAATTTACCAAAAAAAAGTTAGTGATAAAATTTGTCAGAAAATAAAAAAAAAATTAGGAATGATAAATACAATTATGTTATGAGTAAAATGACAGAATAATCTGTAAGTTTCTTAAAAATTAAAAGTAAAATACATCAAATTAATTAAAAATTAAAAGGTTAAGGTAAAAAATAGAATTAAGTCTATTATTTTTTAAATTTAGGAACTTATTTAAAATTTATCAAATATTTTATAGGCCAATTGAATAATTCAATCATCTGCTATATATTTTTTAATTCGAATGAATGATAAAAAAATGTACAAAAGTATATTAAAATACCAGTACTTGTTATCAAAATTTGTTTCCTTACAAACCCTAGTTATCTGTTATAATTTTCTTATTGTCTCGTATATCGTATGATTCTCGTAGTGTCGTAGGGATGGTCATAATATCATGGGAAAAAACGCAAATACGCAACGCATCGTTTGTCTTACGGCATTCCTTACCTCACCCACCGCAACACCCATTAACCAAAACCCCAACTACACTCTCTCTTCTCATATATCCTCCCCCTAAAGCTTCAACCTTTGGGACGCCCTACTTTTTTTCTTCTATCTTCATTGATCATCACTTCTCTTTCTTCATTTTCCTTTTCGGTGGGAATTAGGATAACCCTCCTCAATTTTTCAACTCTAAATTTGATCATCACCTTCACCCACTTTACTCTTACTAGGAGGAACCCTTCTCTCTGTGTGTGTGTTCTGAGTTGATTCTGTGCTTCAGCTTTCCACAAAGTAAAGTAGAAAGATGGCAATGATTCCTTACCACCTTTGCCGTTTACCTTACCAGGATTCCCTCAAAGCACTTGAGGCTGATATACAGCACGCCAATGCTTTGTGAGTTTTCTTTTTTATTTTTCCCTACCCTTTAAATTTTTTTTCACCAATTTATTAACTTTCCCCTTTTTTTCTTCTTACAAATATATGTTTTTGGTTACTAGGAAAAAAGTGGGAAAGAAGGGTCTTCTGATAATTGTTGATTATTTCCCTTAATTGTTTTGTGCTCGATTAATTTTATAAAAAAAGGAGCATGATCAGCTTACAAAGAATTTGGTACTGATAATAGGAATTTGCTTGTCACTTATGAATTTGATTGTGATTTTTTTTATTTTGATTTTGATTTTGCCCCCATTCTGAATTTGGACTGTGTGTTGTGCCCTCTTCTAGGGCTGCTGCAATTCCCAGAGCCAAGGGTGAGACTCTTCTTCAAATGAAATTGGTTTACAATCACTTGGCTCCCCTCTTCCTGTTATTTCTACAATGGATGGATTGTTCTTGTGCAGGCTTTCTCCATAGGTATCTCGACCTCTTCCACATACTTATTTACAAGGTATTTATCTATCTATTTGTTACTGTTTTGGATAATAATAATACCTATAGACTACATATGTTTGATTCATGGTTTTATGTTGTTGCTCTCATATTTTACCAAAGGTACATAATGATGGTAGATCAATCATGCCTACTCATGGAAGGAAGGCTACCATTGGGGACTTTTATGGTGCGTGAATGTTTGACTTTCAATAGAAAAGAAAAAAAAAACATTTTTTATTTTTTGAATAAAAGATGTAATTAATTTGTGGCTGCCATTGCTGACTATTCCTCTCATTGTTTATGTTATCATAAACTGAAATTTTAGCTGTTATATTACCATCTCTCCAACGGCTTCATGGTAGTTTGGAGAAGTTGGAGGTTGTTAAAGAAGAAGGCCAGTCAAGCATAGAAGGTCCAAGTTATGGCAAGAAGGTCATTGAAGAAGGTGTGAAACTAACGGCCAATGTTGATTTGCAAAGAGAAGATGAATGTGGGATTTGCTTAGAGCCTTGCACCAAAATGGTTTTACCTGGTTGCTGCCATGCCATGTGTATTAAATGCTACCGCAAGTGGTAACAATAACAACATTTGTTTATGGTCAACTTCCAAATTTATATGCCATTACCAATGGCTTATCTTTTTTGTCACTTGTTCTGGACTTATTCAACTTGCAGGAACAGAAAGTCAGAGTCTTGTCCTTTTTGCCGTGGTAGCTTGAGGAGAGTTAATTCGGAGGATCTATGGGTATTAACTTGTAATGATGATGTTGTTGATGCTGAAACAGTTTCTAAAGAGGACTTGTTGCGTTTTTATCTCTATGTCAGCAAGCTGCCTAAAGATCACCCAGATGCACTTTTCCTAATGTATTATGAATACCTCATTTAATTTTCTACTAAATAAGAAGAAGAAAAAAAAAATGTACAGATAGGAAATTCCGGACTGCAAATGTGAATAGAGTCTGGTACAAAAAGAAAATACTCTGGTAATTTAATCACAGTTGTTATGGTAAGAGAAATTTCTGGTTTTTTAGTCCAGAAAAACCATTCTTCTTACTCCTGTGATATATCTCCATTGTAGACATTGTTCTTGCAATTAACTTGGAATTCCTTGCATAAAGGATCCATTAAGTTAAATCTTCTTGTAAGTTAGTTATTGACACAGACTGATATTGAGAAGATGAATCTGTTCTTTGTGATTGTATTGTACGTTGGAAATGTTAATATATGCAAAACCATTGATTAATTGGTGCTTACAATTTAAAATATCTAAATGTATATGGATAGCATAACAAATAAGTGCATGTTTAGATTTGAATTGGGAGAGTTTAAAAGTATTTTTATTTTCAAATAATTCCTATCTTTATTTGTGTATTGAAATTCAGAAATACGTACTGCAATTTGTAAATATCCTTTTTCAACTTCTATTCAATCATAACCTAAACTGGAAGAAAAGGTTGAATTGTAGAATAAAGATATTGTTAGATGTTGGATTTTATTATATCTTTTATCTTTGATATTATCATGTCTTGACTCATGAATTAATTATCTTAAAGGCTTAAGCATTTAGGTGTGAAAAGTATTTGAATGCTTTTATATCTAGTGACTTTCTTTATGTTGGATAAAATTATTTGAAAAGTAAATTAAAAGTTAAAAAATGAACTAGTAACGGAAAATTTTGAAAAATTAACTAGTAACTTAAATTTGAAAAATTAATTTATTAAATTATAAATATTTGATTAAATTAGTTGTTGAAGTAATTGAAAAGTGTAAAATATATAAAAATAATAAAATTATGATTTATTTAAAAATAATAATTAAGAAATTAGATAAATATATTCAATATAAAAATAAAAGAAAATTAGAATCTGAAAGTTAAAAGTTAGTAACATTTCAAAAAATATTAGAAATTACTAATAAATTGTTAAAAAAATTGTTTATCAAACAATAAACAAACATTTTAGTTAATAAAAAAATTAAAAACTAATTGAGTTTGAATCGATGTCATATTTGTATTGTGTTTTGTTTTGTTTTGTTTTTTCTATTTTCACCTTGTCCCTTTTTTTTTCCTATTCCTACCACAGTATCACACCAAGGCATTATTGTTAAGATTGGTGGAAGGTCGAAATGCATCAATTTTTAAAGTCTAAGACTTTTTATGTGAACTTGTTCCTTAATTTTCTAGGCATTTACTTTATCTATATTTTAAAATAATTGCAATAGAATATAGTATATTAGTATGATAGGGAGGCTTACATCATAACGGAGATGAAGTTTAAAAAATTTGGCCATGAAGTTTGATATATTTGATATGGGAGCTAATACGGGTACGATACAATATTAATGAATGAAATGAGATACTCAAGATGCAACGATAATGAGAGTAGATTTTCCATTATGTAAGTGTCATATATTCATGGGTAAATAGAGACACTTATCATCCAAAATATAATACGGTGATTATTAAACTTGTGAATGCTTCGAAAAACATAATTTATTATTAAATTAATCCTTAGATAATGACGTAAAATTTGATAAATTTATTATCTTTCATGCACTAATTTGTTGGCCTTTCATAAGTTCAGTGACAAATTTTTAGCTACAATATTATTATTATTATTATTATTAAAGGTGACTTAATGACATTATTATTATTTAATCGGATTGAATCGTTATATTTGATAAAATTAATTGAAAATTTAGCTAGAAATTAAAAAGTTAATTTATAGTTGAAAGTTGAAAATTTAACAAATTAACTATAACTTAAAAATATAAAATGAGAGAAAAATAATAAAATCATGATTTTTTTAAAAAAGATAATTAAAAAATTAGATAAATATATTAAAAATAAAAATAAAAAATTAGAAACTAATGTATTAAAAAATCCTACTTGAATTAATGTTTTAAAAAATGCTAAAAATTATTAAAAAAATTATTTATTCAACAGTTAAATAAACTTTTTAACTAATAAAAAATTAAAAACTAAATGAAATATATTTTTAAAGATAATCTAATTTTGATAAAGTATTAGATATCAGTCAATCCAATCCATTGAAGTGAAAGCATAAGAAAGACAAAACCACGAGAGAAATGGCCGAAAGAAAGTGTGAAACAATAAACGACAAGAGAGCAAACGCAGCCTTGTCCCACTAACGCGTGTTTGATTTACATCTAAAATTAATTTTAAGAAAAGAAAATTCTAATTCTTTAACCAAAAACTCAATTTCATGAATAAAAACCAAAAAATGAATTCTAAAAGAATAATAATTCTAATTCATAGAAAATTAGAAAGTGACAAATCCAAAAAGGATATCGTTTTGAGTATGAAAAGAAACAGCAGAAAGGTCAACGACGGGTCTCGCAACGTTGCCGTTTACCACATAGCAGTTTCAGGATCTGTAGTACCAATCCAAAACAATAATAATAACTAAATGATAAATTAATTAAATAAATAAAATTTGTAATTTCACTTTTCTTACAATCCGAATTTCGTCGTCATAACAGACAGGTGCGCATTTACAGTTTGTTTGGCTCTCACTCTTCTGTTTCAGGTTTTCGAAGTCAATTTCGTTTTAGGGTTTCTCTTGTTAAAATAAAAATCTTCTAGCTCGTTTCCTTGATTTTAGATTGAAGCGATTTGATTTTGGATTTTATTGTTTTTATTGCTTTTTAAGTTATCATTTGCGTATTGTAATTTTTTAGGAAAGAAACAGAAATTGCAGATCCAAATCTCGTTTTGGAGTGAGGAATTTGAATGTTGAGATGTCTGAGAATCACGTAGCAGGGCAGGTTTCGGAAGCGGATTCGGATTCGGGTCATGGTGTTGTGCACGACGAATCAAATGTGGATACCGAATCAAACACTGATACTTATCAAGATCAGGTACTTTACCGGTTACAAATTATTGATTACCTAAGCTATGAAAATCGGTGCAATGCCAGGTTTTGGTTTTTAATAAATGCGAGTGAGTGAAGCAGGGAGAGCGTGTTGATCTCAGAGATCCTGAAGATGGAAAATCTACAGAGGATTCTGCCAGAGATGACATGTTTGTTGATTGCCCTGATGAGTTAACCACATTTGATGGTAGGCAAAAGGAGGAGGAAGTTGCTGCTGCGAAAAATGAAGATGACGGATCAGAGGAAAATGAAGTTATGCATCAACAGCAGAGTCATTTTGATAAATTGGGCAATGGAGTGGGAGATGGTTACTCCTCAGGCCAGCTAGAGAAAGTTGTTGCTCAGAAGGAAATTATTTTGAAGGAATACCAGGTTTGTGGTTGTATTAAGGATTAATAGTTTTAGCTAGCACAGATGGAGTTTGTTGTCAAGTACTCATGCTTTCTTTTTTGGGTGGGTCAGGAAGAAAGACAAACTGTTACTCAAGGAGTGCTTGATCTTTGTTGTCAGCTGAAGACTCTCACTGGTCAACAGAATGAAGCTGAAGTTGGAGATAGGGAAGTGACTGATGTTTCATTGAGGGAGATGATAAAGGAATGTTTGGAGTTTGTGAAGACCGCCTCAGAAGAACAGTCAAACAGTGAAACTACTATAAATAATCTTCGTGAACATCTATCTACAAAGGACCGTGAGATAGAGGATCTTAATGCAAAGCTTGCCCAATTAATGGTATCTAATGAAAGTATGCAAGTTTCATCCGAAGCTCAACTTGAAAAGGATCGTAATGTTGAGATTGTGATAGATAAGATGATATCTTCTCTTGCAACAGTTGTTACTCGAGAGCAAGTATTGGATGATTCTATTAGTGGGAAAATAGTTTATATTGAGGAAGGCACTATCCATTTAATTGAAAAGTATAATCAGATTCTTTCTGAAATTTATCAACTTGGGCAATCTTTCTCTGAGGTAGGCTTGGATACTAACGAGCATGAATACGGGAACATACTCGCTGATGCTCGTGGTGGGTTACTGGAGCTCAAAAAAAAGGAAACAGAATTGGTTGAAAAACTGGCTCATTTAGAAGATGAAAATCAGAAAATGGTTGATGAGCTTGACAAGGGAAAGGTGATGATAAGGACATTAAATACTGAACTTGGAAATCTGAAAATAGAACTCGAGCAGGAAAAGGTTAAATGTGCTAATACGAAAGAAAAGCTCAGTATGGCTGTGACAAAAGGAAAGGCATTGGTACAGCAGCGAGATTCATTAAAGAAGTCTCTGGCTGATAAATCCGGTGAGCTTGATAAATGTTTGATTGAATTGCAAGAGAAGTCAGTTGCACTACAAGCTGCTGAACTTGCTAAGGAGGAGTTGTCCCAAAGTGAAAATATGGTTGCATCCCTGCAGAACTCATTACTAGAAAAGAATGCAGTTATTGATCAAGTGGAAGAAATCTTGTCTCAGGCAAAACCTGATGAACCTGAAATGTTTGATATGCCAGAGAAACTAAGATGGCTTGTGGATGACAGAAATACTTTGAAGGAAGCCTTCCTAGAGCTATGCAAATTGAAGAAAGCTCTATCTCTAGCGGACCTGCCAGAGCCTGTTTCGTCATCTGATTTGGAATCACAAATGAAATGGCTTACAGATTCTTTGCTCAGGGCCCATGACAACATGCATACTCTACAGGAAGAAATTTCCACAATCAAGGAATCATCCCGTAACTATATTGATCAGCTTAGTGTTTCTCTTTTGCTGGCATTGCAGGAAAAAGATTACCTTCTGTCAGAATTAACTGATTTGAGGTTCAAATATGATGAGCTTGTTAGCAAGAACCATCAGATTTCTTTGGAGAAGGATCAGATAGTGCATATGTTAGTCGATCTTTGTGGTCTGAACTTGGAAGATGAAGGGATTGATCAAATCTCTTCCAGCACTTATACGATCATCAATTTATGCTTTAAAGTTATCAAAGGACAGAGTGGTCCCTTGTCTAGAGCATCCCATATTGATGCTGAGTTGTTTGAAAGGATTCAAAGTCTCTTGTATGTTAGAGATCAGGGATTAATACTCTATGAAGATATACTGGAAGAGGAGATGCTAATTAGATCAGATGTGAATAAGCTGTCAAATGAGTTGAAAGTGGTATCTGAGGAAATTATAGCACTGAAAGAAGAAAGGAGTTCTCTGCTGCAAGATCTTGAGCGATCAGAGGAGAAGACTTCCATGCTTAGGGACAAGTTGTCCATGGCAGTTAAGAAAGGAAAGGGGCTGGTTCAAGATAGGGACAATCTAAAAGGTCTTCTAAATGAAAAGAACTCAGAGATTGAGCAGTTGAAGGCTGATTTGCAGAAGCAAGAATCTGCAGTTTCTGAATACAGGGATGAGATCAATAGATTGTCCAATGATGTGGAAAGCATCCCGAAGCTGGAGGCTGATCTTCTGGAAATGAAAAGGGATAAGAATCAGTTTGAACAGTTCTTAATGGAGAGCAATAACATGTTACAGAAAGTGATGGAGTGTATTGACGGTGTTGCTCTTCCAGTTGTTCCAGTTTTTGATGAACCAATAGAGAAGGTGAAGTGGCTTGCTGGTTATGTCAATGAATGTCAAGATGCTAAGGTACACAGAGAACAGGAATTGCAGCTAGTGAAGGAAAATGCCAGTATACTTGAAATTAAATTAGCAGAAGCCCAAGCAACTGTAAAATCCCTTGAACAGGAATTATCATCTTCAGATGACAATGTTTCTCAACTTGCTGAAGAAAAAATTGAGTTAGAACATGGCAAAGTGAAAGTTGAGGAAGAGTTACAGAAAGTTAAAGATAAAGTTGCTGAAGTTTGTAATACTACTAAGTCACTTGAAGATGCCTTATCACAAGCAGAAAAAGAAATTTCTATTCTTTCCGAAGAGAAAGAGCAGGCTCAAGTTAGCAGAGTTGCTGCAGAGAGAGAGTTAGAGATTTTTAAAGATGAAGCAGCCAGGCAAACAAGCATACTGGCAGAGGCTAGCAAGACCATTAAGGATCTAGAAGATAAACTATCTCAGGTTGAGGGTAATGCCAATTTATTGACTGAAAAGTATAATGCCGATCAAGTTGCCAAAATTGACATGGGAAATGAATTGAAGAAGCTACAAGATGAAGCTTCAAATCATGCTAGTAAACTGGTGGGTGCCTCTGGAACTATAAAATCACTGGAGGATGCATTATTGAAGGCGCAAGATGATATTTCTGCCTTAGAAGATGCAAATAAAATTGCGAAACAGGAGATATCTTCACTTGGCTTTAAGTTAAATTCATGCATGGACGAGTTAGCTGGAAAGAGTGGCAGCTTAGAAAACAAGTCCTTACAGCTCATTGGACTCCTTAATGATCTTCAGGTGCTCATGAAAGATACTACTCCATTTCCCGGAATTAAACAATGCTTTGAGAGCAAATGTGAGACGCTAAAGAATATGAATCTCATTCTGAACAAAATAAGAGATAATGTTGCCATGACTGCAAAGGATTCAAAGGGACAGCCTGTGATGGTGGTAATATTTTTTCTACCCTTTTTTGGTTTTATTATTTCCTCCTGTTCTGTGCATTCAATGCTGAATTAATCTATGATACACTGTTCAAGTCTTCTGACCAGTAAGATATATGTATCCACATATAATTTGAAAAATTGATGGTGATTAACGCATAATGGTTTGAACTTTGAAGTGTCTACTAATTAGAAATTTACACAGGGCTTTTGATATCAGATATGTGTTGTTTCAAATCTTTTTGTTCTGTAAAATCATTGTGTGTGTGTGTTGGTGTTTTGTTACTATGGATTTGTCTTTCATTTCTTCTTTTTTTTTTCCATTGTATGTATTTTTCTTAATGGGCGGTGTTGTTTGTTCCAGGAAAATCCACTTGTGAGAGAAACATTCTTGGACAGCCCTGAAAATTATGAAGTTGAACTGGACAATACAGAGATTGATGGTGCTGACATTGACACCATAATCTCATCATTTGGAAAGATTGTGAAAGGATTTCAGTCGAGAAACAAACACATTGCAGATAAGTTTTATGAATTTTCGGATTTTATGGATGAGTTTATTTCTCCTCTCCATGAAAAACTACTGGAAACAGAGACCATGTCAACGACTATTGTTGAGAACATGGAAATTATGAAAAAAGAAGCAAATACCATGGAAAAATTGAAAGAAGAACAGGAAAATACTATTGCCACTTTAGAAAACAATGTCAGTGTATTGCTATCTGCTTGCACAGACTCTACCATTGCACTTCAGAGTGAAGTTGACAAGAATCTTGGGCAGCCAGGCTCCATTTCCGAGGTTGAACAGTTAAACCTTGAAGCAGGTGCACAAACAGAGCATCATAAGAACAGCAAATACGTGGAAGCCACACATAAGTTGATGAATGCTTCTAGAAAAGCTCAAACTTTGATTGCACAGTTTGGATGTAGAAGTGAGCAAGTGGATGCAACAATTGAAGATTTGCGGAATAAATTGAAAGAAACAACTGTTGCTTTTGAATTAGTCACTGATGAGAGAGACTTGAATAAAAACAGAGTTTCACAACTGGAGTCTGATATTCAATCACTGCAAAGTGCTTGCAGTGAGCTTAAGGATAAGTTAGAGGATTATCATGCCTTGGAAGAAAAATTAGAGGAAAAAGAGGCTGAGATTTCATCAATGCACAATGCTTTGTTGGCAAAAGAAGGTAAAAAAAATTGAAATCGTTATTGTCTTAACAATATTTGATTTAACTTCATATGGTGATTTACTTGTTTATGACTTGATTATCTTTTTCCATTGGCAGAAAACTCCCTCTTTCCAGCATCTCAAATGAGAGATCTCTTTGACAAGATAGATAGGATCAAAATCCCTATTGTAGAGTCCAAAGAAGATGATTTGGAGCCACATACTTCAGCCCCTATGAGAAAACTCTTTTATATTATTGATAGTGTTCCTAGGTTGCATGATCAAATAAACTCTCTGTCTCATGATAAAGAAAAGCTGCAATCAATCCTTGAAACTAGGGATCTTGACATTAAGGATCTGAAGGATGAAGTCAAACAACTCAATAGAATCTGTGAAGACTCTAAAATGATCAAGAATGAATTGTCTGAGCTCACCTATGTATTAGAAAAAATTATGGATATTTTGGGAGCTGGTGAATGGGTTGTAGATAGGAAATCTAAAGGTTCGAAGGAATTAATACCAGCATTGGAGAAGCATATCATTGCCATTCTTTCAGAATCTGAAAATTCAAAATCCAAGGCTCAGGAACTTGATATTAAGTTAGTTGGAAGTCAGAAGGTTATTGATGAATTAACGACCAAGGTTAAATTACTTGAAGATTCACTCCAAGATAGGACTTCTCAGCCAGACATTGTACAGGAGAGGAGCATATATGAAGCACCCTCATTACCTGCTGAATCTGAGATAATTGAAGTTGAAGAGGTAGTTTTTTAAGCTTAAATTTCTTACACAATGCAATATATAAGTAGCGAGTCTGCAGTGCTATTTAAGTTCAAATGTTTAATTTTTTATTCGGGGATTCATAATTTTTTTAAATGAAAAACATATTTCCTGTGATCCTTTTCTTGAAGTAAATACTTAATATAGATGGTTTGATGTGTTTTTATGAATTAATTGCTTATAAAATATGACAAATAGATATATCTATTCACTGGTGCCTTATTTTTTTTCTTTAACTAAATGCAGATGAACTAGAAGTTTGTTTTGAAGGGTTATTTTTCCCCTTTACATATTGGAACTTTATTTGATTTCTGGTTGACCATATCTTGTTTTTATCTTTTATGCATTCATTAATATTATGATGCATTCTCAAATTAAGTATTAAAGTGATTAAGGGAAAGGCATAAGTAAACTGTAAAGTGTTTGCTTCTTTACACAGGGATCATCACTTAGCAAGAAAGCAATATCTCCTGTCCCATCGGCTGCTCATGTGCGGAATATGCGAAAAGGATCTACTGACCATCTTGCACTCGATATTAGTGGGGAGTCTGATAATTTGATTAACAGGGTAGATAAGGATGATGATAAAGGTAATTATGAGTTTCTCATTTTTGTGAATTTCTTGATTTGAAAATTTGAAGATCTAATTGTAGATTACTTTGCAGGTCATGTATTCAAGTCTCTGAGCACTACTGGATTCGTACCAAAACAGGGAAAGCTCATTGCAGATCGTATTGATGGACTCTGGTAAAATTGCATTTTGTTATACTTTTTTCTTTTTACCAATGGTAAAGAATGAGTATTAGAAATTGCTTGTTTCAGCTTATAAAAAAAAATATTCTTGTTTCAGCTTTTTAACATGGTAGTATTTACATGGTAAAATGATGGCTATACATTGAAATGTTGAAAGCAGAAGACCTGAAATCTTTAAGATGATATTTTGCGTAGAATCTCAATCAACGCCATGCTGTGTAGACCGCTTAGTAGTACGGCCCACAAGATGCTAAAGATCTATGGTCCATGGTTTGGAGTTATTTAGGGAAAAGAAATATCTTTCTCATAGTATCAAATCATCATCACCATTCTCCTAATGACATTTTCCTTTGAATAAACAAGTTAAAGTTTTGCTTAAAACTAAATTTTCGTATTGAAAGTGATTCCTCCCTGCATAACTGAAATTGATTTATTGGCGTTGTTTAATTTGTTTAATAATAAAACTGCTGAAATCATTTAACATGAGAGGTAGCTAAATGTATTCAATAGCATTGTAGCAAATATTTTTTGATAATTCATTAAATGATATTTCAGTAAATTCATCTCTATTACCTTAATGCTAACAGTTCCTTTATATTGAATTTCAATACTTTAAATGAAAGCATTTTCAGACTTCGCAAATTGAATGTTTTTTTTTATCATTGAGAATTTAACACTAAATTTTTACCGTTGCAAATTTTTATTTATTTGTAGTTTCATCAAACACTCTTTAACTTAGAATTTAATTTCCCTATGCAGGGTATCTGGTGGCCGGGTTCTCATGAGTCATCCTAGAGCAAGATTAGGACTTATTGGCTATTTGTTTGTCTTGCATATATGGCTACTGGGGACGATCTTGTAGAAAAGTTGTGACCAAACCTACCTGGACTGCTCAACATTGAATGTCCTGCGTCTGCAAATTGTATTATCGATATAAAATTGTCCCTTTTTATTCATGTCTTTCTTTTTGCTTCTTTAGCCTGTTTTTCTTTAGTCTCGTCAATTCACTATTTGTTCTCTGCAATCACATTTTAGGGATTCAGAGATTCTGGTCTTCAATGTTTGGGCTCATTTTTTGACAGCCTTCTTTTTCTTTAAAATCGAAGCCCCTCCATTGTATTAGCCTACAATTGTTTGATTGCTTCAATATTAAAGGATTTGGTGGGTAGAAAATAGGTAGATGAATTTTTTCGAACGTTAATGTAATAAAAATGTAGAAAGATTTTAAGGATGACTTATTTATATCTCAAGCAGTGAATGAGAATGAAGTTGAAGGATGACTCATTTGTGTTTTTGTCTGCTGTTTTCGTTTTATGAACCATCTAAGTTTATTGTAAATAGTTAGCTGTGATTTTGCAACGGAAACAGGATTTTGGAGAGGTGTTGTGTGTAAGAGTTTGATTCATACTTATGTAAGTTGATTCCTTTATGTAAGGGTCATATATAACGAAAATAGTTCTTATTTTAAAAATGTGAAAATAATAAATCTTGATCATAAATAAAGATTTATAGTTCTGATTAAGATTAAGACATGAATAATGAAAAATGTCATATATATTATTTTTTTAGTTTTAATCATTCAAATAATATTGAATGATCAAAATTCAATAGTCATTTTTCGTAATTTACCTAACATATATCACTGGTATTTTGGAGAGTTGTTAGCTAACATATTTCTTCAATTTCTTAGGCATTTATTTATTTCCCTCAATTTCTAGTTTCACTGAATATTACAAAACTTCATTCTCGTAGCTTCAGTATGCATGATCATTTAGTAAACCCATCTCCATCTTCTCAATTACCATGCGATGCAATACATGTAAGCTTTGGGTTATGTCTCTTCTAAGATTTAGACTTTCTTTGTATATATAGAGGAAAAAAGCAAGTTACAAAGGATTAAAAAAAGAAAAAGCTTCCAATCTTCCAGTCTCCTCCAAGCATCTTTTTCTCTCTTTAGAAAAATTATAGAATGTGGGCATCTTATAATGTTATAAAGTAAAAAAAAAAAAAAGTTAAAATTTTGACAAAGCTCAAATACGTTTTTGTTTGTTATTCGAATGTGGATTGCTACATCAATTCATTTACTATAAATAGTTAACCGTTTTTGTTGTAACGGAAACGGGTCATGGGAAAGGGATTCAGCATTTAGTTTGTGCAATTGCTAACAAAAAATGTTGATGATTAAATAACCCGTGTGTTTGGATGAGTTGGCCACGCAAACCCAACAGCTAATTTTCGTTGCACTTCGTTTCCTCTTCCTGTATAACATTTATAACCTGATGCATTTTCACAATATTCAATTTCACTTCATCCCTTGTGTTTCATCTTCTTATGTGTCTATTCATTTTCCTCAGAATTTCCGGTTTTGTTGAATATCACAAAGCTTCAATCTCATGGCCTCGGTATGATCTTCTTGTTCTTCTCTTCCATCTTCTCAATTATTATGCATTGCAATGCATGTACGCTTTTTTTTTGGTCATGCCATTTCTTATATTTAGATTCTCTTATTTTCTTTAAGAACAAAATAGCTTGACACAAATGAAAAAAAAGAAGACATCCTTCCAATGTTATAGACTCAAATGATAGAATGCAAATGGTTGGATAGAACTTAATTAGTTGGACTCACTGATAAACTGTTTGCTGAAATAAAGAAGTAAGAATCAATATTTGCCATAACCATTTTTTTTTCGCACAACTCTTTATGCGAAAATTTTGGCTAAAAAGTTACAGCTATCTTAGCAGTTTTCATAATTTTTTTTTGTTCTTCTAAGAAATCTAGGCAGAAATGAACTTTAGATATATATTCTTGTTTGTTGCCTTAAAGTGAAAGATGATATGCAATATTTGCAATAGCAAAATCATTCATCAATTAATGATTTGTTTGTACGTGCAGTTTGATGAACAACAAGGAAAGCCTTTACCCAAGTTTGGGGAATGGGATGTGAATGATCCTGCTTCAGCTGAAGGATTCACTGTTATATTCAACAAGGCCAGAGATGATAAGAAAATTGCCTCAGCATCAGGACGATTCCCTTCTCAGCGAAGATATGATTCTCGAAAGCATGGCAAGGATAAAAAAAAGTGCAAGAGTTCCTCCTCCTCCTCCTCCTCAAAGGTACGTATCTAATTATGTTGTTTCTAAACCCTTCTTAATGTACAAGAAAAATATTATTTATTCAAGATTGTTCAAGTTTCTAATCATATTAAAATTTCTTCTTAATGTATATTATTTATTATTTATGTATGTTGGCGATGATGATGATATTTGTGTTCATCATTGTGAGCTGAATTGTATATGCATGGTTTTGGTTGCAGAAAAAATGGTCTTGCTTTGGCCCTTAGACATGGATAAGGACGTGTTTCTTGATGCCATAAGTAATATTGATTCTATATCTTATATGTCACTTTTCTTCCGAGGATACGGGTGAAGCAGTACGAAAAGAAAATAGTGCAGCCTGCTCAATTCTCCGTTTAGCTTCTAGTTGTTTCATGTATCGTTGTATTTATAAAATGCAACATCCCAAAACTAATGTAAATACATGAATCAATGAGAACCCTTTTTGCAAATGGAGAAAGCACATCTCCCCCACCTAATTTTGTTGATGATATGATGTGCTATTGTTATTCAACTAGGAAACGAAACTTTGTCGGTCTTTACTTTTAATTAAGTACATATATATACCTCCATACCAAAACTATTGATGTTTTAATTAATTGTTGTTGTTGTTAAAAAATTATTGATGAATTACAGATTTTAAGTTTCATTAATTATTGTTTTCATATATACTTTTATTTAACAATTAAGCTTAAATATACTTTTTTTTTTATCTCCAATAAATATCAAATTTTTGTATTTATTCTTGATCATTTATTATGTTTTGAGTTACTAATAAAATAATTTTTTACTTTTTTTCTTGATATTTTGTTTTAACCGTGATAGATGGGTGAGTTTTGTATTTTCTTCTTAATAAATTATTGAATTTTATTTTATTTTAATCCTAATTAATAGTAAATGAATTTTTTTTATCAAGAAATAAACACAATTCGTTAATTTATGAAGAACTAAAAATAAGTATCATAGATAAAAAAAATTATTATTTTATTAAAAACTCAACACAAAACAAAAATTTATTAGAGAATAAACACAAAAATAATATATTTATTAAAAATGAAAACATATTTAAGTCTAAAAATTATGATCTATTTCACAACTCCTTCAATCATAAATATTATATTCTATAACTCTTTTAATTTTAAATATTACTTAAGTGAGAATATTTTAGATTAATAAGTAATTTGTGAGTAGAATTAACTATTTGTTGCCTTAAAAAATTAACTATTTTAACCTTAAATATCAATAGTTATGATCAGGAGGTAGTATCTTTTTTTATGCTTTGAATGGAATATTTGTTCTTTGTTGTTTAAAATAAAAAGCTAGTTTTTGTCCAAACATGAAACATAAATTATTGGAAGATTAAAATGACATATTATATTATAATTTATAAAGACAAAAAATTTAATTAAACCTAAAAAATAAATAACTTTCTCAGTATTTTCATACTTTTCCATGGTTGTATTTAATAATTCATAATTTATTTTTTTATATACTTAATGTAGCATTATTATAGTTAAAAATATTGATTATTCAGACTAATTAACATAAATTTCTTTTCTATTTTTTTCAAAAATTAAAAAGTATAATAATAAACTCAATCATCCAAACCAACTCCATATTAATAAAGTTAATTTAGTTTAGATTTTGATGAGACAGTTATAAAACTAAACTGTATTAAATTATTTTAATACTTCATCAAAAAGATGAATGAAGTTTTCTGAAACACCGAATAAAGCTACCCATTTACTCATTTATTCAAATAAAAAATATTACGATTATTAAAAGCTTAAGTAGACGTCTCATGTCTATAGACCCTCTCAAATTTGTCTAAAATGAGTGACTTCACGTTGATTTAGATTTTTTTATTTAAAAAATCAAACAAATTCAACCAAATCAACCCGGAAACCCTTATATTATATAAACGTCTTGCTATTTGCCAACTAATTGCCCTTTAATTAAGAAATACTATTAAAAACATTCTATTAACCACTCCTAGTCTTCTACTGCGAGTTTTAAATACTTTTTATACTCATCGTAATAAATACCTTTTTAATAATCAACAAAGTTGAATTTAGAAGAAGTTAGATTTGAATCTTCGTAAAAAAATGTCTATATTTAACATTGACCACGAATATGTTTGTTTCCAAATTGAGCATAATATTCGAGGAACTTTTTTTAATTCAAAATATATTTACATTGTTGATAAATAATTTTTTTATTAGTATGATTTTTAAAATAATTATTATAAAAATTAATATGATAATTTGTGATTCAATAATAATCTAAATTATTTTAATTAATTTTTTTAATAAGAAAATCTTTATACACAACTGATTATGAAAGTACGGGGATGAAGATTTATAAGAGATTGGTTTATGATTTCCGTACACGTCAAGGTCTTTATTAACACTTTGATTGGGATTATTAAATGAAACAACGATAATTATTAAAAATAGAGTCATATATTTTGGGAAATTCCGAAGCAAGCAAAGTGTGGTGAAGCAAACATCACGTGGAAGTCAAGGACCATGTTTGACTGCATAATTAACGAGGAACAGAACAGAACAGAACATAACTGCAAAGTGTTTGAACTCTGTTTCAATGAGATGCAACTGTTTGAACTCTTGTGTTCGATTCAATGCAACTGTTTGAACTCTGAATCTGTAGATTGTTTGTAGTGTGCCAAATGATATCAGAATGGAGACTTGTACCGTGAAAGGAGGCTGCCCCAGTGACTACATAGCTATTGCCCTATCCATTCTTTCCTTCACTGTGTAAAGTTTCTCTCTTTGCCCCTATCCAAGTAATGGGTCTTTTTTATTGTGCCAAATTGGCCACTGTACCTGTTTGATCTTATGACTCTATGAATTTTGAGCTCTGATTAACAAGTTGTAATCTTATTTATATACCCTTTTCCCCTTGCTTTTGTAAGTTAGTTTCCCACCATGCCCATGAATCAAAAATTGCTTCTTCCCCCTACCTGATCTGATTATTGGTTAAAGGAGTTTCCTTTGTTGGACTCTCTCTTTGATGATACACGTGATTCCTGTGTTGGGTGATTTAGTTTGTCCTTTAGTCTCATCTTTATGGTTTCATTTGTTTCAATTTTCAAAATGATGTATGCATATATATATATATATATAAAAAAAAACTACGTATGTGGCATTTGTTTTCTTATGCATATGCTATTGGTTGGCCTCTATTTTTCAGGCTTCTCTTATGGTCCATATTTCCCTTCCTAGTTCACAAGGTTCCTCGTACCAAAGGCAGTGGCTTCTGGTTACCTGTTATTCAAGTTGTTGCCAGCTTCAATCTTCTTCTATCGATTGTGGTAAATAAGTTCTTTGTGTCTATGTCATTTATTTTCTGTGACAACTTAAAAAAGAATCCCAATTTTTCTAGTTCTTCAGCGTTACTTCAGTATCAGCTTAGCATCGCCTTGTTCTCAAGCTTAGCGATTCTATATTTGATTTTTTATTCAGATGTCAAATAATTTCTTGAAAATGGGAAAGAGACATTGGTTGCGGTCATGCTACCTATGGGGAGGTTATCCTTCTTTTTGCCAACTTTTCTGACTTGTTTATACTTACCTATTAAAAAGATGAATACTTGTTAGTATAACCATGTTTTTCTTGTTTATTTTCAGTCTGGGTTGAAGGTCCACTAGGGTTTGGTTTGCTGTTGAGCTGTCGCATAACACAAGCTTCACAATTATATTTTATCTTCGTCAAGTAAGTGACAGCTTGATATTGATTTTTTAGGCCACATTGGTGCAAGTTGCTGCCACTGTACCTCTTAACTGTTCAAGTCAACAAGATGGCTTAAGGGTGTGGTTGGATAAACAACTTAATTAAGTGCTTATTAGATAAGTACTTATCATGTAAGCCCTTATGTATAAGCTATTTCTATAATAAAAGTAGAAATAGGATTAAACTCTTTCAATATAAGTTGTTAGTTATTTTCATGAGGTATCATGGAGATTGGAGATCTTATTGATAAGCTGAAAACAACTTATGGACAAATTATAAGCTATGTCCATAAGCTCTCCCAAACACTTACAAGTTCTTATGTGACAAAATAAACTGTAAATAAGTAGTTCCAAAGACACCCTAATTCGTCATTCATAGCTTAAAGCAGTTAGTCTGTATTTTCCACAACCACAACGCATAGCAAACAACATGTTGATTGTATTATCATAGCATTCTGTTTGTCTGATTGGTTTTCACTGGTGAAGCTATTAGTCACATGAGCTCATGGATGCTTGTGGATTTTTTACAGATATGATTATTTGTAGGCATTGTTGACCATAACTAATTGGCACTTTGCCTGTCACTGCAATTCTTAACTGTGCTAAAGGACTTATCATCCATTTATGACTTCTTTGTTGATCTTTCAGGAGGCGTTTACCATTGATAAGATCATATATTTTTCTTCCACTTATTCTACTTCCCTGGATTGCTGCTGGTGGTGGTAAGAATCTGAATTAATTTTAATTTACTTATTGCCGTAATTTCTATTACATTGAATTTACTAATTGAAGTAGAGGTAGCAGGTGTAAATTTATCACTTTTGTCAATTAGAATTGCATTTCCTTTTATCTCTTTTTATCTAATATTTCAAAATTTTGTTGGACTTTGTCTCTTCAGTTGACCCAGTTATTACATATTAAGTGTATGTGCCTTGTGTTCATGATTTTCTCAACATCTCATGGAATTTCTAGAAATGATTACGAGAACCCACTCCCCTTTCTTTCCCTAGTCCTGTCTCTTTTGTTTACTTTCTTTCCTCTATTTATTTCTAATAAAATATCATTCATTTTCTAGTTATCCATTCAATGAAGCCTCTAAGCAGTCGCTGTCACATGAAAGCTCAATGGACCATCCCAGTTGTATCCCTCCATTCATTGTATATTGCCATTTTGGTTGGGGTTACAGCTGCTGTTCATCACATAGAGTTCAGGTTTGATGAACTCAAAGACCTCTGGCGGGGAATACTTGTATCAGCTGTGTCCATTGGTACACTTTTTCCTAGGTTTTATAAGAAACTCCTTTATTTCTCTATTTATTTTAAAGTTCCTAGCTTCCTACTAACCTGTGCTCCAAGGCTGTTATTAAGGTAATGAATTCACCATTAAGTCGACAATAATTCAGGTCTTCTGTTTTCAGCAAATAGATTTCCTACCTAAATATAAATGTGTAACATTCAAGATAAAATCTGATGCCAAAGTTATTGTTAACTCATCAATGCATATTTGCAAATGCTATAGATATCTCATATTCTTTAACTAGTGTGCTTAGCAAACTAGTTTTGCAGAAGCTTTCCCCTAAATACAATATAGTTTACTTTCTGAGAAGAGATTCCATACTATGAAGTCTCTTAATTAGCCACAATTTTTATTCGAATTTAATTATGGCTTGCTGAACTAAAACCAACCCATTCATTTTGCACTGCTTGATCCTATATCCACATAGTTATTTTCAAACTATTGTTATAAAATATGAGCTTGGATATTTTCTGGATAGCTTATCTCAGTGGTCTCTATAATTTATTCTGGCAGCTGTGTGGGTTACTGCTTACATACTAAATGAAATTTATGACAATATCTCATGGCTTGAAGTTGCCTCCAGATTTCTGCTTTTAGTTGTGGTATGCTCTGGTATCACATCTTATGTTTCATAACTATGAAATGCCAGATACTTTCAATACATTGAAAGTTAAAATCCAAGTTAGTACTTTGTGAATCTTTTATTTACTTCCATCCTATGTTGGTTTTGTTTAAAGGCTAGCATACTTGTGGTGGCTTTCTTTTCAATATCAAGTTCACAACCACTTCTCTCACAAATCAGCTTGAGGAGAAGAGAATCCAGAGAATTTCGCACAATGAGTCAGGCTCTGGGCATACCTGATAGTGGGGTATTAGCACAAAGTGAACCAATTTCAAGGATAGATCCTAATGAACCGTTGGATAAGCTTCTCCTGAATAAGAGATTCCGGCTGTCTTTTATGGCATTTGCTGATAGGTAAAATATCCTTCTTTGTTTACTCCAGTATGTTGGCAGACATTTGTACGAATTATAGTTTCTCTAGACTCTAGAGGACTTAAGAAATGACTTATTTAAGAGAAACAGTTCTGACCAAATGGGTAATATTTTCTACACATTAAATGGAAGATAACAGATGTTAAATTTGCACAATTGAATCTTTGTTGAGAAGAATGAATCCTTTTTACTCGTCCCCACAAGGTCCAGAAAGTTTTGGACCTAAACATCAAAGTTGAATTAAAGAATGCAGAAAAAAACTTATCTTTGTTTAAACTAAAAAATGAAATATTGTTTAAATATATTTACAGCTGCTTGGCTGGGGAGAGTGTGCACTTCTTTGATGAAGTATATGAGCTTAGTAAAATACCTGAAGATGACTGTGTGAGAAGGATCTATATGGCACGACATATTATTGAGAAATACATAATTGCAGGTTTGTAATTCTAATTCCAGGTGGCTTCCTTCTTTTATCCTTGGTTTTTTCCATGATGCCCAGGTTTTGCCATATTCAAAATTGTAAGATCAGTTTTCTGTCAATCCTTTTATGAACACAGCTATTTGATTTAGACACAGTTGCATGTCTCATCCTATGGGGTTCCGGTGAATGAGTTGAAATAGTAAGAGTTAATATTTGCTAGAATGTAATTTCACAGGTGTGGCTATGGAGGTGAACATCTCTCATAGAAGCAGACAAGAAATTTTATCAACTTCCAGCCTCACACGCCCTGATCTCTTCCATAATGCACTTAATGAAATCATTCAGCTGATGAAAACAGTAAGTTCCTTAGGTTCAAAACAATTTGACAAGACTCCCTTGATTAAAATTGGGTAATGTTATATCTTCGCATAACATCCTCCCAACACTTTATAAAGAAAATATTTAATCAAAAGGTAAAGACATTTAATGTCTAGAAAACATAAAAAAAACATTTGTTAAGCGATGATTTAAAAAATTAAAATTATTGCTTAAAATTAGCCTGGCTGTGGCTGTATAGTTTTCATCTAAATTGCACATTCCACTTGTGCAGAATCTAGCTCGAGATTACTGGTCTTCAATGTTCTTCCTGAAGTTCCAGGAAGACACCAATGTAAGATCTAATGAGTACGAGCTGGAGCAAATGACCGGGTGGAACTTTTCTCCAAGGTTGAGTTCTGTGCATGGTATAGACGATCCTTTTCACCAGGACCATCTTCTGAAGAGCTCAGGCTGTAGCAATGATACAACTGATTTATGACTTGTTAGCACTTATGCGCAGAATTTCTCTGGTTTGGTAATGCCTTGCCAAACTAGTTTCACTTCTTCAGAAAAAAAAAATTACTGATGTTTTTTTTTCCTACAAAATGTATGATTTTTGTCCATAGAAGAAGAGTAGAAGAGAGTGTGGAGGTATAAGGAGAAAGTGACATTATTTTTGGTTTATTTATTTATTTTTATTTTCAATCCATAAGACATAAGTAACATCTGTACAGTTAGGCTGGGACCATGCTCACCCTGGCCATGTAGCTTGTACTATACAGATTTCATTTGAACCCTGAATAGCTTCTGCAGTTACTTTAAGTCTTCATTCATCAACCATGTGTTAGTTCTATCATTTTAAGCGTGCAAGATATCAAAATGCTGTCATTTAATTGAATGCAACTTACACCTACCTTGATATGATGTGTCTTTCATTCTGATACTTAGTGGTATTGCTCTTAGCCTTGTGTATTACTATTATCATCGATACAACTGTCTAACAGTATAAAAGGAAAATGTAATCTATCACATTTGAGTAACTGACAGAAGTGGGTTTTTCTTTTTAAGAACAGAGTATTGGAATTTTTGTGGTTTGTCATTGTTTAATTATTGGATAATTGTTGTGATCAGAGAAAAGATCCTAGCATTCGAGGCCTAGGCACCTACAGAAGAAAGGTGAGAAAGGAAGTTTTATTTCTGCTTATCCATTAGAATACATCATTCATGTTTATATAGAAGTTTCTCTAACAATTTTCTAGCGGATTTTGGCACTGCATGCCTTGGAGGAAATCAAATACAAGGAGCAAAGGGAACGATTCCTAACAGAAAGGGAATATTTGGCCGACAATTATCCTGCATGGGCCACTACTCTGCTGCCAGTTAAGCTACTACCTCCTAGTCTGTTACACGAAATCCTTGAGGCAGTGAGATTTGTTGATTTCCCTTTTTGGCCTTTGATTCTCTTCTATCTCTTTGTCTGGTTGTTGCTCTGCATCTCCTTGCTCTGTGTTCTGCTGATTAGTGCTTCTTGTCATAACAATAATCTTTGGACTATCATATAATTTCACTCATGGAAATAGATACTCCTTCCGGATTTAATAGTTGTATTTTAACAAGAAACTTGGTTTTGTATAAGAAAAAAAAATGGAATACACAACTTGAAGAGTGAGACTTTAGTACTCCTTATTCTCTTTATTAGACTAGATATTCTAAATGCTCTTTCTTATGATTATCTCCTTCGAATTTGTATTCATATTTCACACATTATCTCAATAACCAGTAAAATAATTTCTCTCAAGCAAATTAACTTTTTTCCCTATATAAACAAATTAATTTTTTTTTTATCTGTGTATTTACCTCGATACTGGATTTTAACATTTTTTAAAAATGATTTTAACAGTTAAAAGATAACCTCATATCACTAATTAAATTGTTCACTATTAATCTAAAATATAGTTCATATTAAAAATATTTATTTATTATATTTAAAATATCTAAAAATAAAGATTTATAGTGTAGTAGTGTAGAATGCACAAACTAAAATACTTGTTTTATATTAATGTTTATTATCTACTTTCTATTTTTTAAAATAAGTTTTTCTATAAGTTGTAAAATATAAAATTAAATATAATAATTTAAATAATTGCTAAGATTTAGTTTAACTCTTGTTGAAAATGTTAATCTCATGATACCTCTAGAGATTCTCAACTCAAATAAGAATATCAGATTATATTTCATGTACGGATAGAAATACTAAAATACTAGTATAACATTTTAATTTCATTTCTTATTTAACGAATTAAAAAAATATTAAAAACATTTTTTTCATTATCTTCCATATAAAAAAAGTGACAGCTTTATAATTATAATTATTATAAAAACCAGAAAATGAAAATATATACTACTTAATACTTCCTTTGTCCTTATGTATAAGACATAAGATTTTATTTCAATTGTTTTGTGTATTAATTATTTTTTTTACTAAAATATTTTGAATCGACTCTTTTTCTCTCTTATGAAAATTAGAGAAGATGAATAGATTTTTAATGAAATTAAGGATAAATTTTTTAAAAAAAGTATTAAAATCGTAGACAAATTTAATATTAATACTTTAATTAATTAATTTTTTTATTAATTGTAAATAAGTCTGTATTATAATCAGAGACGGAAGGAGTATTTTGGAAAATCTAATTTCCTTTCGAAGACAAAATATTTTAGAAATGTGTGTTAGAATTATAATACTCATTTTTTTTTCTTAAATTTAATAACTGTACTCTATTAGTATTTAAATTCAAATGTTTACCTACTCTGTAAACTTCCATCGGAAACGTTAACCCCTGTCCCCACCCCACAGGCCCACACCAATGACATGACTCCCTCACATCGTGCATGTGAAGTTGTTTCCTGAGGTTAATGAAACATTTACTAATAGAAACAAAAGTATTCCTATTTCCTGATGGTGACATAATTATTAAAGTCTCTTATAAAGTTAGAAAATTTCTTGGAGTTTGTTAGAATGAAAATGGAGGGGCTTGATTTGTTCCTAGTAGCAACGAATACCATAGGCTTCATTTGTGTGTGCAGTGCCCTTATCAAATTTCTCAAGTGGGTATGGGTGGTGTTCTTGAGGCCACCAAAGAATCTCAAAGAGTATGGTTCATGGGCCATAATCACTGGCTCCACTGATGGAATTGGCAAGGCCATGGCTTTTGAATTGGCATCTAAGGGACTTAACCTTCTCTTGGTTGGTAGAAACCCTCTAAAACTTGAGGCAACATCCAAGGAAATAAGAGATAGACTTGATGTTGAGGTTAAGTTTGTGGTCATAGACATGCAAAAAGTTGAGGGAGTTGAAATAGTAAAAAAAGTAGAGGAAGCAATAGATGGATTGGATATAGGTTTGCTAGTTAATGGTGCAGGCTTGGCTTACCCTTATGCTAGATTCTTTCATGAGGTTGATTTGGAGCTTATGGATGCTATTATAAAAGTAAACTTGGAGGGAGCAACTTGGATCACAAAGGCAGTGCTTCCCACTATGATCAAGAAGAAAAAGGGAGCAATAGTGAACATTGGCTCTGGTTCCACTGTTGTGCTTCCTTCATATCCTCTAGTCACCCTCTATGCTGCTACAAAAGCGTAAGTGGTCCATAATTAAGTTTGTTCCGTTTTCCAACATTTCAATGTATGCTTTTCTAGGTGGGGACTTTTTTCTTTTTAAGGATCTTGCTTTTATTGATCGACTATACCCAGAAATATGCTAACATTAATGCTTTGCTTTGTTGGGGAAATTTGTTCAGTTTTATGCCTTTTTTTTCTTTTGATATGTACTAGTAGTTTTTATGTCTTTCTTATATCTATCTAAACTATGCTTAGAACAGAAAACTGAAGTGACTTCATTTCATTTGCTCAGAGGAGTCAAGACTTTAATGGGGGAAATCTCCTCTACGTTTTCTTCTTGTCCTTAACTACAAAATTTAATAGTTTCACTGCATTGAATTGTGTTCATATAACTATAAGATCTGCTGCGATCAAATTACTGTGTGCCTGGGGAAGTGTTTCTATACAAAATTGATTTTACAAAACCAATTTTGATAATTTTGGAGTGAAGTGATTTCTATTTAGTGTTTTTATTCTATTATTATTTTTACTCAACGCAAAAACTACCTAAATTTGCTTACACTCAAAATCAATTTTCGGTTCAAAGTAAATTCTTCAATGGGGACTAAACATATAAACATTTACCTACTTGTTGCATTATCTTGTCCTTTTCCTACCAAATCAACTGAAAAATAGAAAGAAAAAATAGCTAAAAAAGTTTTGATGTTTATAAAAGAAATCATTTTGTTTTCTGGGTTATTATTTTAGTTTTAATTGAGGAAAACAAATCTGATCCAGACTGAGATCTACTTGCTATTTTTATAGATACCTTGCAATGTTCTCGAGATGCATCAGTTTGGAATACAAGCATCAAGGAATTGACATCCAATGTCAGGTTCTCTATTGCCTTTCCTCTTTTCTTCCCGATTGATGGAAATTATGGGATATTCCCAAGTCATCATTGTTCACTGTGGTATGAATTAAACAGATACTGCACAATGGTATTGAAAGAAAGGAACACCTAGGCTAATCAAGAGTGTTTAGAGAAGATGAGAGAATTATTGGGAGAAAAGCTTTTTTTGTATTATTACATGGCCATGGTGTTAGTTACAAGCCTTATAAAGGCTACTACACTTTCAGTAATCACATAGAGAATTCTGTTATGAGAAGTAACAAAATTAGCTAACTCCTAACAATTTTTTCCTTCCCAAAAATACAAGAGAGAAAACATGAACAATTGTTTAAGGTAAAACCAATTCTAACAATTCTCCACCTTGGTTTAAACCTTCAACTATCTATACTATTTGCATAATTTGTATACAATGAAGAAACTTAGGTCCAGGTAGAGCCTTAGTCAAAGCATCTGTTGGGTTATGATTAGTGATAATCTTCTCTAGGTTCACCTCCCCACTTTCAATGATTCCTCTCACAAAGTGAAGCTTGACATCAATGTGCTTAGTCCTCTCATGGAATGTTTAATTTTTAGCCAAATGTATACCACTTTGGTTGTGGCAGTAGACCTTAGCATCTCCTTTCTAAGCCTGTAAACTCACTGCCATTCCTATCGTCCATATTGCTTCTTTCACTGCCTCAGTCACAACAATGAACTCTGCTCCCATTGTGGACAATGAGAACACCTTTTGCAGGTTGCACTTCCAGCTAACAGTGTTTCCACAGAACTGAAACACATATCATGTTAATGACCTCCTAGTATCAATGCATCCAGCATAATCTGGGTCAACAAATCCTGTCACATTCCCTGCACTTTCTTCATGTTTCTTGTACAACAATCCAGCTTCAATGGTTCCCTTCAAGTACCTTAGGATCCACTTCAAAGCCTCCCAATGTAGTTTTTCTAGTTTCCCCATGTATCCACTGACTAGACTTGCTGAGTAGGCTAGATCAGGCTTTGTACATATCATTACATACATCAAGCTCCCTACTGCATTTGCATAGGGTACATTCTTTATATAGTCTGCTTCTTCTGACTTTGGTGAATTTTGGTGTGAAAGTTTGAAATGTTGAGCCATAGGAGTTGCCATTGGCTTGAACTTCTCCATACTGAACTTCTTCAGCACTTTGGCTATATAGCTCTTCTGAGTAACAGCCAAGATATCCTTGGTTCTGTCCCTCAAGATCTCCATTCCTAGAATCTTACTAGCAGGCCCCATATCCTTCATTTCAAACTCACCCTTAAGCATTTCTTTCACCTTTACAATCTCCACTTTGCTTTTGCAAGCTATCAACATGTCATCTACATATAGCAGTAAGTAGATTATGGATTCAGTGTCAGAATCCTTCAAGTACACACAACTATTATACTTACACCTCTTGAATCCATTCTACACAATGAAGGTGTCAAACTTTTTGTACCATTGCCTAGGAGATTATTTGAGGTCATAGAGTGACCTCTTTAACAAACACACCTCGTTCTCATCACCTTCTTTAATGAATCCCTTTGGTTGAGTCATATGAATCTTGTCATCTAGCTCTCCATATAGGAAGGTTGTTCTCACATCTAATTGTTCCAATTCTAGGTTGTTTTGAGCTACTAGTGCAAGTATCATTCTAATTGAAGAATGTTTTACAACTGGTGAAAATACCTCATTGCAGTCAACTCTTTCCCTCTGAGTGAACTCTCTTGCAACTAGTCTTGCCTTGAACCTTGCTTTTTCAATCCCTGGAATTTCTTCCTTCAATTTGAAGATCCAATTGCAGCTGACCAGTCTAGTCCCTTTCGGTTTCTCCACCAAAACCCAAGTGTCATTCTTCTGAAGTGAACTGATTTCTTCATACATAGCAGCAATCCAATTTTGAGATTGATTGCTCTTGATGGCTTCAACATAATTCCTAGGCTCATCAGTCTCAATTTCTTCTGCTACATTCAGTGAAGAGGCAACCAGTCAGCATAGCCAAACCTTAGTGGTGGGTTAATGACTCTTCTTTCCTTATCTCTGGCCAATTTATAGTTCTGTAGATCAGGTTGAGTCTGTGAAGGCTCATTCTCTTGATTCTTAACTTTGATCTATGGGCTTGGTCTTTCTTGTACTGGCTCCACCTCCATCAGAACACTATCATCAGTGCTTGATCCTGATTGTTGATCTATTGAGGCCTTCAACAACAACAACAACGCCTTATCCCACTAGGTGGGGTCGGCTACATGGATCAACTTCCGCCATAATGTTCTATCAAGTACCATACTTCTATCCAAATCATTAAGTTCGAGATCCTTTTTGATAACCTCTCTTATAGTCTTTTTGGGTCTTCCTCTGCCTCGAATTGTTTGCCTCCTCTCCATCTGGTCTACTCTCCTCACTACAGAGTCTACCGGTCTTCTCTCTACATGCCCAAACCACCTAAGTCTATTTTCCACCATCTTCTCTACAATAGGCGCTACTCCAACCCTCTCTCTAATAGCTTCGTTTCTAATTTTATCCTGTCGAGTCTTACCACACATCCACCGCAACATCCTCATCTCCGCTACACCTACTTTATTCTCATGTTGGCTCTTGACCGTCCAACATTTTGTTCCGTACAAAATCGCCGGTCTTACCGCAGTCCGATAAAACTTTCCCTTTAGCTTGATCGGTACCTTTGCATCACATAACACCCCCGATGCTTTTCTCCATTTCATCCATCCTGCTTGAATGCGATGATTCACATCCCCTTCAATTTCTCCATCATCCTGTATTACAGACCCAAGATATTTAAACCGTGTGACTTGAGGGATAATATGGTCTCCTATTTTCACCTCTGAGTTAGAAACCCTCCTTCTTTTGTTGAACTTACATTCCATATACTCTGATTTGCTTCTGCTTAGGCGAAAGCCATGTGTTTCTAGAGCTCGTCTCCAAGTTTCCAACCTCTCATTCAACTCCTCCCTCGACTCTCCAAGGAGGACTATGTCATCTGCAAAAAGCATGCATCTCGGCGCTATCTCTTGGATTTGTTCCGTGAGGACATCCAGAATTAAGGTAAAAAGGTAGGGGCTAAGGGTTGACCCTTGATGCAAACCGTGAGGCCTTCCTTGTGTAATATATCTCAGATTCCTTGAACACAACATCTCTACTGATCAGAACTTGAGGCTGGCCCTTCTCCATACACCACAACCTATAACCCTTGACCCCTTGAGGATATCCTAGGAACATACACTTCAGAGCCCTTGGTTCTAGTTTTCCTTGCCTTATGTAAGCATATGCCATACAGCCAAAGGTCCTCAAATGTCCAAGATTTGGAGGGTAACCACTCTACTTTTTTCTGGAGTTTTCATCTCAATAGCAGTGGATGGACTTCTGTTTATTAAGTAAGCTATGGTCATCACAACTTCAACCCAGAAATGTGCAAAACAGTTTGCATCAAATATAATGCATCTGGCCCTCTCCATAATGGTTCGGTTCATCCTCTCGGCCAGTCCATTCTGTTGGGGAGTGCCCCTTACTGTCTTATGCCTCTCAATCCCTTGTTTTCTGCAAAATTGATTGAATTCTTCTGAGCAGAACTCTAAACCATTGTCAGTTGAGTTTCCTGACTTTCTTGTTGGTTTGAGTTTCGACTAGTACCTTTCATTCCTTGAACTTCTCAAAGGCTTCATTCTTGTGCTTGAGTATGTAGATCCATACCTTCCTAAAGAAATCATCAATTATAGAAAGGAAGTACCTTGCTCCATTATGTGATGGTACTTTTGTTGGCCCCATACATCACTGTGGATGCATTCAAGTGTACCCTTGGAGTGATGCATAGCAGTGGCAAACTTCAACCTCTTTGTCTTGCCAAGAATATAATGTTCACAAAACTGTAGTGACTCAACACTATCTTTTCCTAGTAGCTTCTGCTTTGCTGAGCTCCTTCAATCGTCCTTCCCTCATGTGTTCAAGCCTCTTGTGCCAAAGACTTGCATGTGAATCAGTTCCCTCAGTCATTGTTGCCACAACCCCCTTTTGAACATTTCCTGCCAAAAGATACAGGCCATTTTCCAGCTTGCCTCTCATGGACACCATGGAACCTTTGGTGATCTTGAGAACTCCACCCTCAGCCTTGCACACAAAACCTTGCTTGTTAAGCATCCCTAGAGAGATCAGATTCCTCCTCAATTCTGGCACATGCCTAACCCCTTGTAGTGTCCTAGTTACTCCATCAATAAGTTTCAGAGTAACAGTATCAATTCCCACTACTTTGCAAGCTTTATTGTTGTCAAGTAAAACCTGCCCTCCATCAATCTTCTCATAATAACTGAACTGTTCCATTATAGGACACATGTGAAATGAGCAACCCGAGTCAAGAACCCAATCTGGTTTGACTGGTGCCTCTGAAACACACAAGACATCAACACTTTCATACCCTTCTAAGGCAACGTCTGCATCACCATTGTGATTGTTCTGATCCCTCTGTTTCTTTTTCTTCTTGTACTCAGGACATTTTTTCTTGAAGTGTTCTTCACTTCCACAGATGAAACATCTCCTCTTCTTGCCTTCTTTTGATTTGGATCTTGTACCTTTCTTGCCCTTGAATTCTTTCTTTTCAGGCCTCCCTTTAGTGAACAATCCCTATGCATCTTGATCACCCTTACTTTTTGACTTCCTCCTCGACTCCTTTGTAAGCAAAGCTGCTTGTACTTCTTCTAATGAAAGAGTATCCCTGCCATAGATGAGAGTATTAGAGAGGTTGTCAAACTCGTTCGGTAATGATCTCAAGAGCAAAAGTGTTTGGTCTTCATCTTCTAGGGTGATTTCAATATTTTCCAGATCTAGAATGATCTTATTGAAGTCATCCAAATGATCTTCCAGCAACTTCCCTATTGTCATCTTGAGGGTGTACAATTTCTGCTTCAAGTATAACATGTTGGCCAACGATTTGGTCATGTACAGATTTTCCAACTTGTTCCAAATCGAGTTGATTTCTCCTTTGAAACTCCCCTCAGTACTTTATCTCCAAGAGACAGAATCAAAGCACAATGAGCCTTGTCAAGAACCTCCTTCTTCTCCCTTGCTGACATTGTTGTAGGCAACCCCTTTTCTCCTTCAAGATCCTGCTCCAGTCCATGATGAACCAGCAGCGCCCTCATCTTCATCCTCCATAGCCCAAAATCATTCTTGCCAGTAAACTTCTCAATATCAAACTTTGCAGAACCCATTCTTGATTTTACCAAGAACAACTTCCCCAGAAAACCCAACCTGAGCTCTGGGACCAATCTATTATGAATTAAACAGATACTGCACAATGGTATTGGAAGAAAGGAACACCTAGGTTAATCAAGAGTGTTTAGAAAAGATGAGAGAATTATTGGGAGAGAAGCTTTTTTGTATTGTTACATGTCAATGGTGTTAGTTACAAGCCTTATAAAGGCTACTGTACTTCCACTAATCACATAGGGAATTTTGTTATGAGAAGTAACATAATTACTTAACTCCTAACAGCCTCTCCCTTCCCAAAAATACAAGAGAAAACAGAAACAATTGTTTAAGGTTAAATCAATTTTAACACACTGATACGCCCTTAAGGCCCTCATTATTTTGCTTAAGAGTATTATTAGAAAATGGTGAAATCTACTTTACATAGATGTTTAATTTTTCTTTTTAAAGAATGGTAAACAAAAGGCCATTGATTTGAGACAAAAACTTACAAAAAGTACTTGATCCTAGAATATTTTGTTGTTAACCTAGGAAAATAAGTTTTCACTTCTAATTTTAAGGAAATATAACAATCTAAGTATCTAACTCATGGCAATATTTTTTGATGTGCTGCTGAGCTATGCATACAGGTTCCATTATTTGTATCAACAAAGATGACCAAAATGAAGACATCAATTTTTGTTCCAACGCCGGCTATGTATAGTAAAACATGCACAAGATGGATTGGATACGAAAAACTGGTTGAGCCATACTTCCTCCATTCTGTGCAGGGGTTTCTCATAAGGGCAATTCCTGATTCATTAGTGGATTCCTATATGCTGCGCTATTTTCTTTATTGGCGTGGAAGAGGACTCTCCAAGGACTCCAACATTAAAACATCAGCAGCATCTAATTCTGAAGAAGCAAACATCATTAATCAAGATCATACAAATTAAGTCCTAGTTCCTATAACAACATTTATGGAAAGTTGTGGCTGATCATGGAGACCCCCAGTGAATTAATTATAGTTTTTTTTTTCTCTTTTTCTTTTCTTTTTAGATTTGCCTTTCGGTAAAGTCGTTTACCTACTTTCCACTATTGTTAGTTTTATACTTATAAGTTTTATCTGCAATTGGTCAGCCTTTACTTAATCTAGTTATTCTTTGAACATTTGCTTTGCCATCTTTCTGGTTAATTTTAATGGTTTGATCGTTTGGCACCTAAATTGATGTTCACTCTTCGTGAAAAGCTATACCTGTTTGTTTGATAATCTATAAACTGTTTTTTTTTTGTTGGGTTGAACATGACTATCATTCAAACTAAAGTTTAATTTATCCCTACCTACTCAATTAAGTTGAAAATAGAATACTTCATACTTAAATTAAGTTACATTAAATTTATTTTTAACTGACAATCAAACTCAATTTTTTTAATTGAAATATAAACACACATTAAAGAATTATTAGGAAGAAATTAAAAAATTTAACTATATGTCACATAAATATTTGCCGGAATCATGATGATGATTCAAATCTATCTAATAATTTTTTGTGAGTAGCAGCAACTATTTTTTTTTTATCTGTATGAGTTGATTGAATGCGTTTCTTTGAAGTTAGAACCAAAACATATACGGCTGCGTCCACTGTACTAGAACCATTCTACCTGTTTTGGGCGTTAACCCGTCATTTGTTTTAGACCTAACATCGTACTATACACCATGTAGCATCATTAAACGTGTGGACTCACTTTATACACCTTTTTTTTTTCTGGCCCACGATAATATGCATTTCCGGGTTCCAACACAACACCTTCCAGTTTTCGTGATTTACACCATTCACTTGGCCAAACCAAATATATATATATATGTATGAACATGCTTCATTTTTTTCTATTTTTCTTCACAACATATTACTTAATATGTCTATATTTTTCTTCTCTTTCTCCGTATATGTGTATATTAGCACTACCTGTGAAGGATAATGATATATAAAATACACTTTCGTATAAGAACAATCTTATATATCAAATACTTCATTAATATTTATTATTTTTCTTACCTGTTTTTCTATTATATTATATCACAAACCACATTTATACTTCCTTTTATCTCTCAGTGTCAAATAACACTTAATATCCATGGATTATTTTGTAAAGAAGAGTATTAACAACACCCTTTTATACATTTTCCATTATGATTTAAAATTTATTAAAAATTACAGGTAAAACTCATAAAAAATGTATTAGTAACAACAATTTCTCATTTCAAGAACAAAAACGTCAACAAAAATTGGTCTCAATTAGTAAGAATCAAATCTATATCTCACAAGAAGTGAGTTTAATTCTCGTTACTCATGTGAATTTTTCCTAAATTTTTTGTAATTAACAAAAACATTTAATATTCATATACTAGTATAAAATAATTTTATTTTATCATTTAATTATAAATTACTGTTTAAAGTATTTTAAAATTATTATTTAAAAAACTATTAAACTTATATTATACATGATGAATTATAATTAAATAATTATATAAAATTTTTCATAAGGTGACTGTATAACTTTTTTTTCTCTCTCTTAAAACAAGTCCCACAAGTAACGACCCACAGCTTGTAGAATGAAACGGGCCAGAGCCAAACTACCCGTTTTTCAGTTGACTCCGCCCACCCATTTTGTTTATTTGGCGCATCAGTATTCATTGAATGCCCCTGTTATGCCCCCAACCTTTCTACTTAAATCTGGTGGTTTTCCGCTCATCTACCTCACCCACACTTCTCTCTCTCTATCATAAATTCAATGCTCTCATCGTTTTCCCTCATAAACCGCTTTCTCGTGTTGTAACACACTCATCACTCATCATATTCATTCACACTTCCCACTTTCCAATATGGAATGCTGCATAATCGCCAGGCTCAAGACCCAACCTTTATGGTTCGCGCTGCTCTTCGTTGTCGGATTGTTAACGATTCTCAAATTGGCTTTCGTTGTTTTCAGATGGGTCTACGTCAATTTCCTCCGACCACCGAAGAATCTCAAAAAGTACGGATCTTGGGCAGTGGTTACTGGACCCACTGACGGCATTGGAAAGAGCTTCGCTTTCGAGCTCGCTCGCAAGGGCCTGAACCTCGTCCTTGTCGGAAGGAACCCCGACAAGCTCAAAGACGTGTCGGATTCGATCGCGGCGAAGTTCAGAAGAACCGAGGTTAAGACCGTCGTGGTTGACTTCTCCGGGGATCTGGACGAGGGCGTGAAGAAGATTAGCGAAGCGATTGAAGGGTTGGAAGTTGGAGTGCTCGTTAACAATGTGGGAGTTTCGTATCCTTACGCGAGGTTCTTCCACGAAGTGGACGAGGGGCTTCTCAACAACCTTATTAAGGTTAACGTTGTTGGAACCACTAAGGTCACGCAAGCTGTTCTGCCAGGGATGCTCAGGAGAAAGAAGGGGGCGATTGTTAACATTGGTTCTGGAGCTGCTATTGTTATTCCTTCTGATCCTCTTTATGCTGTTTATGCCGCCACCAAAGCGTGAGTTGTTGTTGATGATTGCTCTTGTTGGTTGTTGCGTTTCCTCTTTGTGATATGTTTTGTTTATTTTATTTTTTTGTTGAGGTTTTGTGCTCCTTGTTTCAGGTACATCGACCAGTTTTCGAGATGTCTCTATGTTGAATACAAGAAGAGTGGGATTGACGTTCAGTGTCAGGTATTGTGATGTTTTTGTTTTTTTATAGTCGTTCAAGTTAACTTCTTGCTTGCTTAGTTCTCTTTTTGGGATAGAAAGTATAATTCTTTTTCCTGTTTTTTTTTGCTTAATTCCACCTATCAAGTTTCAGCAAATTAGCTTAGTTATTGATCTGTATTCGAGCTGAACAGCTCTAGTCTCAAGTATTTTAAATTGGAATTGTGGTAGCGGTTTTTGTTGTAATTCTCAATATCAAGGTTTTAAATTACGGTTGCGATTTTGTGAGTCCTTCCATTTTTTGGATCGATCGGCAAATGTTAGTCGTTAATTACAGAGAGAGAGAGAGATTAAACCCATGACCTCTCCCTCTCTCCTTTTACTCCTTTATCTTCTCCATTTACTCCTTTATATTGCGGGAAATTGCGGAGTCGATGCTGCTACAATTTATGTACAATTATGGTTATTTGCCGTTGCAGTTTTGCAAGGACCCCAAAAACTTTTATGTTAGCGGTCAAAATTGCAATAGGGGATGTCTTTCAAAACCTTGCTTAATATTGTGAAAATTACGGACATATGCTACTGACCCTCTTTTTAAAGCTTTTTCAATTAAGTCAGTTGGAGTTTTACGGTGATGAAAAGAAAGGATGTGCCTTGGTGGAGTTGCCTTTTTTTCATTATTATGGGCTTTAGCAGGCTGGGACTATTATCGTACTGTAGAACTTATATTTTATTTGGTGTAGCACAAATCCTTGCGTTATAACTTTTTTTACTTATACAAACCATAGACAAAACTGAACGGAAAAGAATCCCCTTTACTCTATCACTCTATGCTTTTTCAGTTAAGGCAGGTATGCTTATAAATCTTGCTGAAAGTTGAAGATATATTGTGATTCTTTTTTAATACTGATATATATTTCATATTTGTGTACAACTTGTTCATGATAGGAATTCTGGTCCGTGTGTTTGTATCTGTGTGTAATTTTTTTTTCAACCATTGCCTTCGGTAGGTGTTAGCAACTGCACTTGCTTTTTTCTCTTTAGCTTATTTTGATGTTTTGCTTTATTGTTACGTGGGTGGTATGGTGCGACATCCTATTTTGGTTTTTCTGGGGGTACCGTTGTTTTTTGTTCTTGAATACTAAGCTTGTCCGGTCAATGTTTTGGTCTTATTATTTATGAGTATATATAGAGCAGTATATGATGTCATCCTTTAAGGTACTCTGGCTTCAACAATTAACTAGAATCGTGATTGACGATTGTAAATTTTAGGTGGATTCACAGTGAATTTAAATATTCTTAATGGTCTTAGCTATTATCCTTTCCCTTACTCCATCCTACATTTTTCTTCTGCCGTTGGAAAACTGCCCACCTAAATAATCTGTGTATGAAAGAGTTGACTATGTGGAAATAGATTGGTTTGCTGTTAAAGTTGACGATATTTGCTATGATCTTTTTGTCATTTCTGATTGAGATTTTCCTGATGCAGATTCCATTATATGTGGCAACCAAGATGGCATCAATCAGGAAATCTTCATTCTTTGTTCCATCAACAGATGGCTATGCCAAAGCAGGTGTGAAATGGATAGGCTATGAGCCTCGTTGCACACCATACTGGCCGCATACTCTTCTTTGGGCTGTGGCATTCTCATTGCCCGAGTTTGTTGTTGATGCTTGGCGCCTGTGGTTTTGCTTGGGTATTCGAAAGAGGGGACAGCGCAAAGAGTCCATGAAGAAGGAATAAAAGGATGCTTGGTTCTGATGTGTAGGCCAATAGACGCTACTCATCTGATAATATATATGCAGATTGTTAGCTGATTAAGGATTCCAAGTACCTGCTGTGTTCCTGATTTTCATCTTACTGTTATTACTCTTTTGTTAGTATCAGTTGTGTGGCATATTCTTTTCACTCACCTGTTTTGGGTGTTTCTGTTCACTGTTTTAGTAGTGTGTTGAACTGATATCATATATTGGCATATCGCTTAACCCGGTTTTCTCTGGTGTCACTCCTCCTTTCTCTCTTATTTTGAGCTTTTAGGAAGCCCTTGTGGTTCAAGCGAAAATTTTGAGCAGGAAATTAAACTGAATAAATGATTGATTAGAGTGTGAATTGAAGTTGCTTATTCACTTTTTTTTTTTTTAATTCATAGAAATTAACCAGACCCTCTTCGTCTTGCTTGCTTATTCACCTATATTATGGTTTTGTCTAGCAGTGGCGCCTTTTTTTTCCCTTCTTCTTTTTCTACTTCTTCTTTGACAGCTAGATTCAAACGCCATCAAACAGCGGCTCCATTCCTGGAACGAAAACATGATGCACTAGATCTACTGAGGTTCCAGAATTTGTCCCTGGTCAGCTCGTTCTCCCTCAATCTGGGTCTTAAAAAAACAACACAAAAATTGCACCTTTACCGTTACCAGACCAAATTAGTGGATCAACCACACGCTGTCTTGCAAAATCAAAGCAATCCAAGATCGCAAAACCCAAAAAAATAAAAAGTCAAACCCAGAGATGCTTGCAAAGTGTTTTGAAAAAACGTCCATTTCGACGGCGTCTTCAGATTCGCCACCAGAGCTTCCTCTACCTCGCGCTGCTACCGCCGCAGATGGGTCATCGACCTCACCACCGATTGCCTTTCACGAAGTCTGAGATCTCGTCGAGAACGACGACGAGTCCTCCTCCTCTTTCGGCTTCCCAACCACTCCCATGGCATGGAGCCTCTAGAGGTGCCCTCGCATTTTGTATTCTGTTTCATCAAAAGTGGGTCTGTGCAACAATGTTGATGGTGAAGATGGTGAGGCTTTGTTTACAAACATGATTCAGCCAAAATTGCCACTTGCAATGTTTACGGAAATACCGCCGTCGGAAATTCCCTCTGGCGGTGGCGAGCAGTGGTTGACGGCAGAAGTGTTGGGGGAGAAAGTTTGAGGAGAACTAGGTTGCATGGCTTGATGTGGATCTCAAGCTATAGCGGCCCGGTAAAAAAAAAAAATCAATACGAGTTTCAAAAATAAGATTCAAACCCAGCAAAAAAAAAAATATTTTTTTAGTCTTTTGTAATTTTTATGGATTAAGTCGAAATAAGGAGTAAAATTATGTTAAAGAAATATCATACATTTTTAAAAAATAATTAAAAATAACATTTCCACGTTATATTATTAGGAAAAATTATTTCCAAGATTAAATAAATAATTCATGAAATAAATGTCCCTTAAGAAAACCTAAATTTAATTCAAACTCAAATTTTAAAATTTAAATTTTACATTTCATTAGGTAAGCTTGAATCAACCCTACTCATTTTACCATCTCTAAAAATATTCATAAATATACTAAGAAAAAACTTTTTTATTCCACTTCTTCAGACCAAATTAACTTCATTGTATGACTTTATTTCTCCTCTAATAATTGATATTACCATTGCAAGTTTAGGAAATATCCTCTCAATCCACTATATCCTATATTAAGGAAATAAAAACTTAATCTAAACCGTATAACTTTAAATATCAAATGTCTAAATCAATATATAATGATTTTTGTATAAAATAAAAAAAAATAAAACAGTTTGTGCCCTTTACAAAGTTTTTTTTTTATAGATGCCCTTTACAAAGTTAAAACAATAATTATTTACATTTTGACTATGTGGGTTAAACAATAATTATTTACATTTTCATTTCATTATACTTTGTTATTTACATAGCTGTCAAAATTGATCTGATCTCACAAAATGACGGCCTTACAAAAATTAGACCAATTTAGTTTAGCCTAATGTACCAAAATGCCGGTTTGAAAACAAACTAAACCAACCGGTTTGACAATTCTATTTAAATGCACACAAAGTTAATTAAAAAAAGATAGCTATAATAATATTTATATAGACAATTTTATCTTTCAATGAACATATTTCCTTATTTATCTGTAAAAATAGATAAAAGATGTTAGAAGATTTATAATAATTCACTCAGACATATATTAATCACCATTTGAACGAAAGTATATACTTTTTTTTCATAATAAAGTGTAAGTAAAAGGTTGAGGAAAAAAAGTTAACAGTAAAAATTACTAAAAGTTGATTAGTTTTTATTTTTTCAAAAAAATGCAAAAGTTAAAGATATTAAAGTGTAAGGAGGGAAGGATATAACCTGAAGCAGAGGCGAAGTGGTGCCGTCATGCCATAAACCCCAGAAAGCACAAGCATATGAATATGGCGACTCCCAACCCTAACGTCGTTTTCATAGACACCAACCTCGATACCCACTTGGCCCTCGTCGTTTCCGACCTTGACACTGTCTCCGACCTCAAAAGTAATCTTTTTATTTATTTATTTATTTATTTCTATCTCTTCTTCAATTTTTTAGAGACTGGTTCTGGAACAATTATGCCTTACTTCGTTCATAATGCTTCTCTTCCATTGTAGTTTATGCAGATCCTTCTTTCACCTTCTTGTCAATAGTTTTTGTTCTTAGTAGATGGGTTTTGGTTGTTTGTTCTCAATAGTGACCAACTCTTGTTTAACTTTATATGACATGAATGCATTTCGTATGTAGAGAGTATTCTGTCGGAACATCCCTTATGCTTTCCGAAAATTGGGCAAGTTCAGATTCATGGTATAAAGGTAGGTATTCACTACTGTTCAAAGTTCAAACCGTGGTCTTGTCTTGTTCTCTATATATACAATTAAACTTTATTTTTTTTTATTTGATATAGGTTGAGCGCAAGGGGTACTTTTACCACCTTACAGATTCCATGCCCGTGAGAAGTGCCTTCAGGGGCATCAATGGGAGCTGGTTTCTCAGTGTTGATGTTTCTGTGTTGAGGGAGTGTTCTCAGAATGAGCAATTATTTTCTCACGGTTCCCCTAACCAGGTGGCCACTCTTGGCATTGCAAATAATGCTTTGATTGTGGGTTCTCCATCCAAGAGGGTGTCCACCTTTGACCATTTCAAGTTGCCTCAGTTGGAGAACAGACAAAATGAAGAAATTCATGTTGCTAGTCCATGTGTTTCAAAACATACCGGCAAAGGAGTTAAATCGTCTGCTGACAATGACATGGAAACCCCATTACCTGGTTCTGTTCATGAGACAGAGGACCATTGCTTTGTAAATCGTGAACTGCCAAGTTTAAATATTGAGTGCGAAGTAGATGGATCTGGTAAAGGCATTAAGGATGATCATAATGTATGTGAAGAGACTCCTGTGTCAAGTGCAAAGAAAAAACGAAAGAATAAAAGGAAAAAAGAAGACACAGCGCAAGATGATACTGCTGTAGACAATGCTCTTAGTTTTCCATCCAAAAGGGCATCCGGTGCAAATAATGAACTTCCAGGTTCACGTATTGAACACGAGGTAGATGGAACCATTGAAGGCATTAAGGATGCTTGTATTGTACATGAGGAGGGAAATTGTAAATCTGTATCAAATGTGAAGAAAAAACTGAAAGGTAAAAGGAAAAAATTAGGCACGTTGCAGCATGACACTTCAAAAGTAAATGATGCTTCTGTTGTTGGATCTGGTGATTATACAATTCAGCAGGATATTGAGGTCATAGCAAACCCTTCAGAGGATGCAGATAAAGAAGTAACTAAGGAAACTGAAATTTTAAAGGAGCATCAGCACACTGATTGCAACAATAATAACACTAAGAATGACATTGATGTTGCTGCATCTGCAAATAAGAAGCATAGGAAAAGGAAGAGGTCTTTGGCTGTTGATTCTAAAGAAATGTTCAAGGTAGAGACAGCAATTCAGCAGGATGAAGTGCATAAGTCTAATGAAGCACATAAGGAAAAGAAAGAATCAAAAGAGCAGTTTGAACTTAAAAATGAAAAATCTAGGGATGATGTTGAATATAAGCAAGATCAGGTAACTGAAGACATTTTAAATACTGGACCTCCTGCAAAGAAAAAGAGGAATGGCAAAGAGAAAAGTGTAGAAGTAATTTTGTCCAAGGCAAAGTTGATTAATCATTTCAATGGAGACAATGCTTCTCACCACATTTTGGAGGATCAACAGAAGATTAAAAACAGCAATGCTGACCAATCAGCTAAACATTTTGATGACACAGATCCACCAAGAACTAGTGTGCAGGGTAGGAGGAAGAAAGGGAAGATAAATTCATCAAATCCTCATGAAACACCTGTAGTTACTTCTTCCAGGAAAGGTGAAGAAGCAGATTGTTCCAGCATTCAAAGAGGTGTTCAGGAGGAAATATCTGAAGATGCCCTATCATCTAAAGGTGATACTACTTGGAAAAGGGTGAAAGTATAAAAGTACCCGCCTTTTAGGTGCTAACCCTGATTCATGTTAAGATTAGTTTGATATTTTTTTTTTGAGATCAAATTAATCAAAGAAGTCAATTTTAGAATAGTGAAAGAAATATTTTATCTATTACTGATCTTTTGCTTTTTTGGGGCAGATAATAGTATGAGCAAAGCTACTATTGACAACATGGAGACTGGAACAGATGCATGCAAAGAAGGCTTTCAATATACAGAAAGAGCAACAGGATATTATAAGAACCATTCTGACATTGAAACAAATGCACACATAGCTGATGTGGATGAGCCTATGGAGCTGACAGAGAATAGTGAGAATGTTGTCCTTGATCAATGTCATAAAAATGAAGCTGGTCAGATTGAGGGAGCTGAGGAAGGAAGAGAATTATCACCACAAAATGATTCTAAGTTAGCCCTGTTGGAAAAGTCCACATCATCCAGCCAGGATAAAACAGATGCAAACATCAGAGAATTAAATGTGACTTCAAAAGGTGTGGATGCCAATGGAATGACTGAACCTATAAAGTCAGAGAAGGAAAAAAGAAGGATGAGAAAAGCTAAGAGTTCAGGTGGAGGGTCTGCACTTAGAGAAGGTATTGGCCTTGTGGATGCTTCTGAGAGTGAAACTGTTATTATGAAATCTCTTAGTGCAAAAAATTGTGATCCTATGTCAGGAAATACAGAGACAGAGGATAACCCTTTAAATCAAACAGAAGGGGAAAAAATTCATCAGGAGAAAGTACAAGGGACTTCTGATAAGGAAGATGATTTTGGTGTTGATAATGCTGGTTCCTTGGAACAAATTACAACTAAATCTAATGAACGCATGGACAAGAGACAGAGAAAGAAATCAAACGACAAACAGACTTCTACCTCAAAGATCATATCAAGTATGCTAACAAAAGATAAAGTTCTTGATAGTAAGAAGCCATCACCATCTTCTGACAGTGGAACGCATGGCAAACCTTCAGTTGCAGTGACAAAGAAAAGTAAATCTACAAGCACAAAGTCCACTAACAAATCAAGCAAAACAAATTTGGAACTGGTGGAAGAGTCTGTTAGACTTGAACTTTCTGATTCTCGATTTAATACTGGGGGTAAAGATGCTGCCCAACAATCAACACGCTCTGGAGAGAAAGATGATGATAACTTGGAAGCAATAAATGGACAAGCTCATGCTGAGGATTTAAGCTCCTCACAGCAATTATTATCAAAGGAAGAGCTTGATGTAAGGAGTCACCCTTGTAAGAAGGTTCCAAATGTACACAGGGCTGGACAAGATTCAAAATTGTCTGGTAGGTCTGACAGGGCCATGTCCTTATTTGGAGAAAACAGAAAGGCTCATGTCAATGCTTCTGGGAAAAGTATGGATTTGGAGAAACGAAGAAAACATGTTCCTGTATCAAACTCAAAGCCGGAAGGTTCCATAAAAATGGTTCAAAATAAAGCAGGAAAAGCTTCTGGGAACAACATTCATGGAGTTGCAAGTAAAATACAACAGAAGAAGAGCTTGTTATCAGGAGCAATTTTCAAGGATGATAGTAGCGGCACCTCTGTAGATGAAGTTGATAATTCTGATGCCAGTACTAGAACTCCATCATATAATCCACTGTTGTCTGATTTTTCTGATGGGGATAGCAGTTCAGGTCTGGATTCACAAGTAGATGGTATCTGTAATATATTTTAAATTTTTAATTGGGAGTGTGGCTTTATGTTTTAATAAGTTGATACAATGTGTATAAATATTCTTCAATCTCTGGGTGGCTGGGTTGTGGGTGGACGAGTGAGTTTCTGTTGTGTTAGTTGGAGTTAGCTTCTTTCTTCTTCTTTTTTTCCTTTCTCAGATCTGGAAATATTCTTTATGATCATATTTATCAAGGTTGAAAATGTTGTAATTCCTAAAGTAGAGATGAAAAGCTTGCTTGTTCCCTTGGCTAATTTTGAGACTATTTTATGTTTTCAAGTTATTACTTTGTTGGTGTTGGAAGATGAATGAACAGTCATTAGTCTTGAAATTTGGATTTAGAGCTGAACTCAACTCTACAAATCGGTTTGTAGGGTGAGTACGACTTAAGCCTTATAGGGACTACATTGATCATATCTCTAGCCGATGAGGGATCTCAACACACTCCCTCTCACCCAGGATTGGATATCTGGAGCGTGGACAAATGTGAGTGACCCAATAACCACACTTCCTTGCTGCCTAGGAATAGACATCTAGAGTGTAGATAAATATGGATGACCCAATAACATTCTAGGATAAACTTTGATACAATCTAAGAATTTGGACTTAAAGCTGAACTCAACCCCACAAAATTAGCATGTAATGTGATGACTGCCTAAGCCTTATGAGGACTACATTGGCTATATTTCTAGTCAGTGAGTGATCTAACAGTTTATAATTCAGATTTTTCTGATTCCGATTGATGCTTGTTCTTTTGTATTCCAAGAAATTATAGGCAGGCAGTCAGAATAGTTGATGTATATTTGTAGCTCACCACTTTCCTCTAGATTCGGAGAGGAAACTAACTTAGTACATTGCTGATAACCACTGGTTTTTGTATCTCACGTAGTTGTTAAGACTATGGTATTAATATCCACTGTACCGCGTTATTTATCTTTTTGTTTTCCTCTAGAATATGTATCTTGTTATGCCTTTTTATTTTTGATGTTGGAATTGATGACAAGCTTGAATTAAAGATTTATATATGGCATGTTCAGTTTATCTTGTTTCTTCATAAAAATGGTGATGATACAATTTGGAACCAATTTCTTTCATTTTTTGATCAGTTTCAAATGGTGGTAGAAGTCTGGAAAATGGTGCAAGAAGTTCCATAAAAGCAAGGTAAGTTAATGAATTGCATTTCTGCAGAATGCTGATATAAGTTGGCAAAGTCGTTTGCATTTTGGCCAGAAGTTTGCATGCTTGAATAGCCATTTTCAGCAATAAAATATAATCCCATGTGTCTCTTTTTGCTTCCATTCTCAGCCTTACTTTTTACCATTTGAAATTTCTTTTGACATGTATAAGCATTTACATTCGAACAAAATCTTGAAACTCAAGTTTTAATAATTGATTATGAGATGGACTTTGACTCTAACCTGAACTTATTGTTGACCAGTAACTGTATTTTTCACTTAGAATCAGAACATAGCTAGAATTATCGTGAGTATACTCTTTTGGCCCTATATTTATTTTTGGCAATTTAGACGAGTAAAGAAAACTAGAGCTGTAGTGTATCTTTAAAAATAAATTGGTCATTTTGTTAAGTTTATTGTATACATGTGTTTAAACGATAAGATTTTATCACTCAATTATAATGTGAAATCTTGTGGGGGAGATGCAAGCTAAATTACCTTGTTCTCCTGCATCATGGGCCATGATTTGATGCTCTACCCTCCAAATAACATGAATCTTTATCAAAAGATTTTCATCTATTTGTTTTTGTCTTTAGCCGGTCAAATTTGAAATTTTAAACTCCCACTCTTTCATCTTTAAATCATTGCAGAAAATACTAGTTTTTTGGGGCTTTTTTTTCATGATCATTCATGTATCATGTTACATATTTGACATAGCAGTAGGCGAGTTCTGAAATTGTTCTTTGGTCAGGTTGTCAGGCACAAAAGGGATGTCAATCGATCATGTTCTTAGAAGCTCAAGCAGGTATAAAAAGGCCAGAACAACGGCCTCTCAATTGGAAGAGACTCAAAGCCAGCCCAAATTTGTTCCAGACAGCCTCGCCGAGTAATCACACATTTCAGCAGAAGAAAGGAAAAAGGACACGTAACCACAACAGTGGTATTTTTGTTCATTTTTGTGTCCTTACAGAGCTCCGTCTCTCTGTTTTTGTTGCCCTTTTACTTGTAGGTTTATCTCGTTCTTAACATTCCAAAATCCAAACAGAAAACTATTTTTGCCGTGTAAGCGTGTTTACCAATCTAGTTGGTGATTTATGTCACGAATCTAGTAAAGGAGAACAATGTGATATATTCTACTACTATATGTATGTTACACTAAATTACTTATATCCCTAGTGTGAATTGTGTGAAGTATCTTTCAATTCCATAGAGGAATAATCTCTTGACTGATAACTTGCAGTAGCGTTTTCTTTTTTAACCACATTTTTTTCTATCTACCAGAATGAAACTTGAAACTTCCTTTAAGGAATATGGGCCTAGTCAATAAGAGAGATAATATTTATATTTAGAGAGAGAGAGAGCAATAGGTACAAGTTACAAGCAAGAAGTGGTACAAGAAAAAGGCATTGGAAGCGGGTGCACAAAATTCCATTCCCTTAGCATTAGCATAGCAAAGTCACTACTCTGATCTCATTCTGTTAAGCTGGTTGAGTGCCGGTTGCAAAATGTTGTACATAACCCAAACAATCGCAGGTGTAACCACAATAAGCAAAAGCTGTCCCCTGTTGTCACTGGCGGCAGCATCAGCAATCACAGCAATCTCACTAGCCGATGCATCTGAGCCAAAAAGCATGCCCGATGCGCCCAGCCCGAGCCCAAGCCCAATGATGACCCCCTTGCTGCTACGCATGCGGTTCAGTTGGTTCAGCGCTGGCTGCAGAATGTTGAACAGCACCCACACTATGGCGGGAATCAATGGCAACAGCAGTGCCAGCCCACGGTTATCGCCTTCTGCTATTTCAGCAATTTGCGACGCAGCCAAGGCTGCGTCACAGTTTGCGAGTGAGGGAGAATATTGCGCCTGCAATGGCAGTGCCTGCTGTGGAAGTTGAGACGTTGGAGGTTATTCCCTTTGGGAAGTTCTGAATGGAGAAGAGGGAGAGTGTGGGTTTTGAAGGTGGGAGCTTGGGATTGTTCGACTTGGGTGATGACCCTGTTATTGGGTTCAAACACTTGGAGTTTATCATAGCCATTGTTGCTGCTATGGTTGCTGCCATTGCGGAACATGAACGTGCAGAGTGCAGAGTGCCGAGGCAGAGACAATAGAGGGGAACTTTGCACGTACTATGATATCTGGATTCTACTCTTATCCTAACAGTGCCATTTGGAAGTTTCGGACCTCATATTCCTATGTCTCTTATCACTTCACATGTTTACACTAATGTCTTGCTAATGCATGGATCCAAGTAAATTATCCTTTTACTATGTTCTCAATCACATTAATCCAAAAAAAAAAGTGATTTAAGTGGTATAGTTAGAAATTAAAATAAAAATAAGCAGTTAAATTCAAAGGTTTTAAATAATTAAAATCTTAAAAGATTTATTTAAAATTGTCTTCATTTTAAGAACTAATGAGAACGTTTAGTACTTGGGATGACTCACCGTTTAGCCTGCAAGCATGTAATATGCGTTGAGTTGGGCTTATCGCAGCTCAAGTCTAATGTATTGACTTTTTACTCCTCTGGAGTATCGTTTTTTTCGTGTATATATCGAGATTAGATTTTTAGAGCCTCATTTTGTCACGTTACAAAGGTGATAATATGTTCGGTGCCGATGTACATCAATCATATACTTTGAGAAAAAAACAAGATAAATACTCAAATTCATCTTTGAAGGGGTAATGTAATGATAAATTAATCTTAAAAGATAAAAAAATATAAATTTAGTTTCTAAATATATAAAAAGTGTGACAAATTAGTATTGTTGTTAAAATTTTGAAATAATTTTATCATCAAGTTCTAATGTTCTAATGTTGAAGGATCAATTTAATAACAAATTATAGTTTTTTAAACATTAAGTTACAAATTTTATAATCAATTTATAGGATTAATTTCTCAAACTTTTTACACATTCACAATCTAAATTTAAAATTTTCATCTTAAAAATCAACTTATTTGTAGCTCCCACTTTTAAAGATAAATTTTACTATTTAATAACAAATAATCATGTAAAATTGAGAAAGCACACTGAAACCTTATTAAGAGAGTTGACGGAATAGAGATATAGAAAATATTAGAATTATTGTAATTCTTTTACGTTAAATAAATAATATAGCAATAATAATATAAATTTTAACTATAAATTCTTGTATAAAATATAATTTTTTTGCCACTTAGAAGTCATGTTAATAATTATTTTAATTAATTAATAGCACAGCTTTTTTTTTTTATCTAAACCCCCATTCATCAAAGAAAAAATTAATAATCTAAAATTCAATGGAAAGATAATATAGGATCAAATTCAATTATTATTTAAACAATTGAATTACTATGCCATTAACCATTTATCCACCATCACTTGGTTTATATATATATATATATATATATATATATATATATATATATATATACATTTTCTACACTAGTGATATTTTATTTTTATATTTGTTAAATATGATATGGGTGGGCCCTTTTGAATTTCTAAAACCCAGGAAAGGAGGAGAGGAACCCCCCACACAATCTTTTTCATTTGCGTTGCTCCATTTCCACTGCACAGAGCTCCTGGCATATTAGTATATTCAAGAACTTGCTAGTGCTATCTACTTTCAACCGAACCAGGGAGTACTTCGTTTTTTTTTCCTTCTTTGAACCGTCCGGTTCGTTGCGAACCGAATACTATGGCAGCTCTGTTACCTTGCGCGCCGAACGTAGTCTCTGCTCCCTTGGGGAACCGGAGCACGTGCCACTTCCCGCACCGACCTTACTCCCACGCTTTCTCCGGTTCGACCGCCAGACACTTTCTTCGCGGTTCGCTTACCGTCGCCCGCTTCGGGTTCCAACCCGGTTTCTTGCCCGAGCCGGACGAAGCTGAAGGTGTTCTCAGAGAACTGTTTGGCCGAGCGGAGGGACTTCTTTACACGATTGCCGATGCCGCCGTTTCTTCTTCCGATACTGTTGCGGCTTCCACCACCGCCAAACAGAGCAACGACTGGCTTTCCGGAATTGCCAATTACATGGAGACCGTTCTCAAGGTATTGCTCTCTGAAGCTCCGAACTCTTCGATTTGATTTGGTTTTCTTGATGTGTGGAATTGAAATTGTAATTTGAATTATCAACTCGCTTGACGGAGCTTGTGATTCTGTGTTTGGAGAGAATGTAATTAGAATCATAGAATGGAAAAGTAAGAATAAGATTGTAGCTCTCTACACTACAGTTTGCACTTATTTTTAGTGGTAGGTAGGATAGCGTTCCAGTGCGGATGGTTAGTGGTATTTGCTGTTGTAGCTGAGAAATGCGAAATATCATTATTTCCACTTTGATTCTAGCGATTTAATTTCCCGTACTAGGTCTAGTTGCCACTGAAAGGACTTTAAAGTTATGATGATAATTTTGCATGGCTAAGAAAGTAATTTATTCCGGTCTAATTTCACCTTGTATAAGTTTTACTGTTTGAACTACTGCTTTGAAGACTGCTAACTTGACAAACTTAATCAAAGGAAGTTGCAGTTTATTGTTATCAGTTATGTGTGAATTATTGTATAGAGTATTAGGATGATTAACAGGAGGATATATCATTACTTTTGATTTATTGTTATGTGTGAATTAGATAGCTATTTTGGTTCAAAATTGTACTTTTATAAGTACACATGGGTATACTTTTGCGATTATATGCTGTCCAGTAATTCTGAGGGGAAGTAATTTATGTTTTTCAGGTACTCAAGGATGGGCTTTCTGCTTTGCATGTCCCGTATGCTTATGGTTTTGCAATTATACTGCTCACAGTTCTTGTTAAAGCTGCCACTTTTCCATTAACCAAAAAACAGGTTTGTATGTAGTTGTTGAAAATGATCAATACAGGCCATGATCTTTTGAATCTCATACATTTATCGTTGTGAACTGACTATTACTGCTTTTGACATTAAAAAATTTGGTAATAGATAGAATATTGTTCCATTTATCATATTCATCATGATTCAGTTAAATAAAATTCTGAGTGATTATTCTCAGGTAGAATCTGCCTTAGCTATGCGAACTTTGCAACCTCAAGTAAAGGCTATTCAGCAGCAATATGCTGGCGATCAGGTATTTTATTTAGCTTTTATAACTGTTACTTTCTCCAATAAAATCTCTTGTATAACAATTAAACTACTGTGGGAACTGCCATTGGGTAAATTTTTAGATATTGCCTGGAAACTTTAACTGTAAAAGCATGGCTCTGCAACCTCTAACCGATGGAGTTCTATAAAATAGTTCAAATATGAAGATTTATATATTGTCTTCTTGCAGGAGAGAATTCAACTTGAAACTGCTCGGTTGTATAAACTAGCCAACATTAATCCTCTAGCAGGTATTCATTTCATTATTGGCTTTATTGCAAATGGTTTATTGATATTTCTTTTGGCTTTGAGGATGGTGCCTTGCAGAGCTTTCATATCACAAGTCTTGTTGTTTTCTAAGTTATTTCCATAATTTTTCTCCTAATGTTTCTTTGGCGAATCTATGGAACTATAAGCATTATCTGGTTTTTTAAACATGAAGTTGGTAATTCTTTTGTTAATATGTCTTCTTTTTTTTTTTTTTTCCCTAGGATGCCTCCCTACACTTGCAACAATACCAGTGTGGATTGGGCTATATCGAGCCCTTTCAAACGTGGCAGATGAGGTATGCCGCTTGTGATGTTGATTTGTTATTTGACAGTTAACTATGCCATTTTTGGGGTATACATGACTCATATCTTCCATGGCTAATGTTATGCATTTATCTGATATACAAAGGGGCTCCTTACTGAAGGTTTCTTCTGGATACCTTCTCTTGCTGGTCCAACTACAGTTGCAGCTCGTCAGAATGGCAGTGGTATCTCTTGGATTTTTCCTTTTGTGGTGAGTATCTCTCGTAGAAAGTAAAATTTCATATGTTACAGATATTAATTTTGTAATCTTGTGGTTTTCTGTTGTGGCATTCTTTTTAAGGTTATGCTGTTAGCAACTTGATATTTTTTTCAGAGGGTGTTAGGTAAAATATATGCTTGTGAAAATACTCTGAAAGCAAACTGTGGCATATACCTTTAGTATAAGCTGGTGTGTGTGTATTGGTCCACTAGTGTCACTGGTGTGGGTACACAATGAGAAAAGCCAGGATAGCTGTGTATTTACATTGCAAATATTATTAAGCACTTACTTGAAGAGTTTATATTGATAAGGGACCAACTAAAATGCATCTCTCTCCTCTCTTTTGTCAAAGTCAATAATTGAATGAATGTTTGTGTTCAGTCTGTCAAGTGGGGCAGATCTTTTAGAATTTTGAATCACCTTCATTGATTTAGATTATTGTATGAAATTTTCCATATCTTATTTTGGTTTTTGTTCACATTTTTGGTGATTTATTGCATATTCTATGTGGATTTAAATGCGAATTTTGTTTTAATGTTTTTTGCTTTACTCCTTTGTCTTCAGGATGGTCACCCTCCCCTTGGATGGTCAGATACATTGGCTTACCTGGTCTTGCCTGTGTTGCTGATTGTCTCTCAGTACATCTCTGTCCAAATAATGCAGTCATCACAGGTCAGTCATGTTGCATCATGCATGTACAATTAGATCAGATGCATGTAGGTTCTAATGTTAATTTTATTCATGAACCTTATTGTGCTTTATAAGAGTTTTATTATAGCTTTAAGTAGAATGCATTTTCAAGCTGCTTGCTAATTAACACAATATATTGGTATATTGGATTAATTTTGGCCTTTTTGTATCCATAGTGTGGCTATCTAACCAGATTACCTTTTCATCTAATGTGATTTACTTTATGTGTCTGTGAATTAAGTGCATCTGTGTATTTTCATTGGTAGCTGAGTTATTTGTCATTTTTCATGTCAACTTTCAGCCAAATGATCCCAACATGAAAAGTTCTCAAGCCTTGACCAAGGTCCTTCCATTAATGATTGGTTACTTTGCTCTCTCAGTTCCTTCTGGTCTTAGTCTTTACTGGTGAGCATAGGTAAAGCTTACAGTTGGTTGGTTTTGTTTATTTAATCTTATCTATCTTATATTTACCTATTATGTTTATGTTGTACAGGTTAACAAATAATATATTGAGCACTGCACAACAAGTATGGCTTCAAAAGTTAGGAGGCGCTAAAAATCCTGTAAGGCAAGTCCCAGATGATATCATGAAGAATGACCTAACACAGGTTCAGAAGTCAATATCTAAGCTAAATTCCACAAAAGCGGAAGAAGCCAGACAAAGTGAGAAAACATCAGAGGGGCCACAACCTGGTGAAAGGTTAGTAATTGTAGGTAGTTACACTCATTTCATATGCTATTTAGTTTAGTTTATTTTCATCTGTTGTAATTATACTCTTCTTTCTGTTGCAGATTTAAGCTAATAAAGGAGCAAGAGGCAAGAAGAAGACAACGAAAAGAAGAAGAAAGGAAAGCCTTGGAAGCAGCGGCTAGAAAAGCTAAAATAGACGAGACATTTGAGAAAACAGTTGAAGAGGGAAATCAAACTGGAGGTGATCTAGTTGTTGAAAAATCTCGGTTTGTGGCTTCAGATACTGATCCCTCCATATCTGGAGTAGTAAATGGTAATCCATTAAGTAAAGACTTGGAGGGAAATCAGAATTCTACGTCTATATCTGAGACAGAAAATAATGATGGTTCTGCTCATTTCAACAATGTTGAGATAAACGAGAAAAATTTAGACAAGGTATTATTGCACATATGAATATAGGGCACTTTTCCTAATATTTATTTGTTAAAGATACATTTCCTTCATTCATAGATATGCTAGAATAAGTGATTATTTCTTCAAAATAAATTGAACTAAACATGCATATTACTGTAAGGGCAGACAATTAATTATTGAGTGACTTTCGTGCGAATTTTATTAAAAACAATAAAATTTTTAATAATTCTTAATAAAATTTACAATAATGAAAATATATTAAAAAGCAGGGTGCTAATATACTCCAATAATAACCTCTTTTAGTTGGAGTATATTAGCATTATACACCAAAATTTAATGACCAAAAACCTCGATTTCATTTAATGCAACAACCTCACTAAAGGGGCATTTAAGTAAATTCTTCTTCCCTAAATTAAAAAATTGAAAGCTCTGCATTTTCCCACTTCCTCCCCAATATTTACTCCTCTTCCCCCCCATAGCCCTTCATCATCCCAGCATGAACAATTCATTTTTTTTCGAAAATTTAAAGAACAGTCTCAGCATTTTTTTCTCCGTATCTGGAGTAGTAAATGGACAACAAAAAGTTGGCTTTTTTGATTTTGTAGCATATATTTGAAATGTATATATACAAAACAAAATAAAATGAAATATATGAGGATAAATACTGAATCATTATTTGGATTTTCAAATAATGGAACTGACTAAATTATAGTGTGCAATATCATTCTACTAGTCTTGAGTTATGATTTGTTGATACAAAGTCAGTTGATAATAAGTTGTATTTTTTCTTCTTTTTTTTTTCCTTTATATTGTTTCTCTGTTGCTGAAAGGAACCTTTCTTATATTATCAGCATTAGAATAATTACCTCATAAATTGTACAATTCTCTATGTCTAATCCACATTACAGGAACCAAGAGAAGTATTAACAACTACAACCGCCACAAACAAACAACCTCCTGCAGAAGAGACAAAGGATTGACCAACTAAAAGAGATTGATCTGCTTGGAGATTGACTGGCCCAGTTGCCATCTATATGCCATATTGGAAGCGCAGCCTCCCTTGCAATTTGGGGTCTGCCTGGTTAACACTGTACATTGCCACAGAAATGGTGGAATGAATGAGATTCAAGGTTTCTATAGTGGCAGAGGGAGTGATTGGATTTGATGGCTGATTTTACAGCCTTATAGTTTTAGTTTGTATAATACTTTTTTCATCAATTTTCATTGACAAAGATGGATGAATTCCCATTAGAACAGATGTTTCATAATACCCTTTATAGTCAGCTTGTCATCTTTGATACTATTTTTTGTTTGTGACTGTAATGGTTCAGTAAATGCAGGCCTAGGTCTGTATATCCCGTAGAAACCGTGATCGGAGAATATCCATAATGTTTTTTTCTACTCTAAAATATCGGCACGTAATAACAGGCTAAATAGTGGGCTTTTTATATTTTGTCGTGATATTTTTAGCTATTGACTTGCACGGTTGTACCAATTTTGACGATTTAAAATGATCAGGTTTAATGCGACTTTATCCAAGCCATACCTTTGACATGAAGTTAAGGTATATTTTCTTTGAGACGCTAGTTTTAAGAAAGTAATAAGCTCATTGTATTTTAGTTCTTTAAGTTGTTGATATTCTTGGCTGCTTAACGAATATATGGTTTCGTTCCAAGTTATTTGCCTCAGCAAAGTGAAACTTTTGAATGCCATGTTTCATTTGATGACGCAACTTGTTCAACACTTTCCTTCCTTGTTAATGTGGCCCATTGTGTGTTCAGCACACGCACTTTTAAGGTGGACGTTGCGTGTGCGCTACAATTTCATTAGTTTTGTTGAATTGTACCATGTTCTGGTTGACATCTATATCCTGTATAATAAAAATTTTAACTGCCCTATGCTCCTATCCCCCTGTTATATTTTCAATTTGGAAACCTTAATATATGATAACGACATCAAGTGCGTATGGCCTAAGTTCGAAAGTAGGCTAAATTGACATACTTATGCATACGGCATCCCACGAGTATACACAATAACAGTATTTGTCATTGGATTTCAATTAGTTATTCTTTTTGTAACATGCCTACGTTTCTTATTCTGCTATTTTGGCTGTGATTTTAAAAGTTAATAATATAATTATAGCTTTTAATGTCAAACGTGATTCTTTTATTATCATTGAGTTTTCAAACCCGCTATAAATTGCATGTGGGTGAAGTCATAGATCTTAACAAAGTAACTGGCAATGTATCATTGGCATCACCGTGCAGTACTAGCAGCAAGAGGTCTTTTACACGCTAGAAAAGTAGAGCAGTTGGCAGTTGGCGATTAGCATGGTTTTAAATAGCCTTCCTCAACCGCAAGTGTGTTCATAATATCAAGGTATTTTGACTCGCCGCAAAACAACCACGACTACAATTGGGTCGCATTTTCCCGTAATATAAAAGTTTTCAGACTCACCATGACAATTGGTATACATTTGCGTGCACTTCAGGATTAAAATCTTGGTGGTTGATGAGGATGAGTTGCAAAATGGTTTTTTTTTATCTGTAAATATTAATTTGTTAGATTTGATAGAAATGTCTGTTAAGAATATTTGAACCCGTGACTTTTCTCCCTTCATCATTTACTTGAGTCAACCTTATATCTTTGATGGGCGGCAAAATGTGTTTCTTACAGAAAGTGTAGTCCATAAGCATGGTATTAGAACGTGTCCAACATTCTGAACTCATGGCCCTGGAAAGGATAAATTAGAAGATCATGTATATAAGAACATTCAAAAAGGGGATTTGGTGTAATGCATAAAATGATAAACAGCTTATGGGTAAATGAAGTCCCAACAAGAGCATGAATCTATGATGGGTTGCGTAAGAGGAGACAAATTTGAGACTGATCGAGCAGGCCTAGCACGTTATATTTTATTTGGTTCCGAGGATTTTTTTTCCATACTTTTTAATTTGATGGAACATTTTGTTCATTAAAAACAACAGTTTGCTTTACTGATCTTAACTCATGAGTAGAATGTAAGTTATTTTATGAACTGAACTGATATATATGGTTTGGATTTTGATTAATGTATGATTGCTAGTGTTTCTTTGTTGGTGACAAGTGACAATACACTGAACAAAGATGGTCCACGATTGTAGGACAGGGCCCGACACGCATTCTTCAACCGTAACAAATATTTGATGCTTCACCTTTTCTTCTACAGCTGGCACACATGCTAGTTATTGTAGCCTGAGAATCCATGTTCATGTTCCATTTTTAATTTCTTATATACGACCCGTGTAAAGCATTTTCATCTCTTTCTTCTGTCAACATTTCTTTTTCATCTAAAAGAAACAACAAATATTAATTTTATTAGAAATCTCTGTTAGAAAATTTAAGCTTACAACCTTGTCTTTACAACTTTTTATGTCTTATTTCACTAGTAACGAGGATAGATTAAATTACACTCCTATAGTGTTGTATCTTATTTTTTTATGTCTTCTGTCAACTTTTATATTTGTTGCTATTTTGATCTTCACTAATTTACATGAAGTTTCTTTTTATTTTTAATTATAATGAGTCTTCCTAATTAGTGTCTTATTGGTTAAAGAATCTAAAATAGAAGTTTTTTTTTTTTAAATTCACACTTAGAATGCAATGGAAATCACATTAAAAGTGTGCTAATGGCACTTTTTATTAATAAAATCTTTCTACTTTGAATTTCATAACAGGACACTGGACACTGATTATCACTTGCCTAAAATTATATAAAAAAAAGTATAATTATTTTTGTTTTAAAATACTATTGTTAAAAATTTATTCAAATATTAAAAAATGATTCTAAACAGTATAAGCGTATTTAACTAAACTATATTTTATGTGAAAAGGAAGAAAACACATCATAATAAACAAAAAATGAATAAAACAACTACGATCATCTATTATTTTCAAAATTAATATAATCACTATACTTGGAAAAAAAAATCATTAAAACTCATCGGTTTCTTTATAATAGAAATTTTAAAAATTATTGTCCTAATTTTTAAGATCATAAATTATTAAATATAAATTCAAATTTAAAAGTGATGTGATGTATACTACTAAATAATTAAATATGTCATGTTACATTTATTAATTAACTTGTTAAGTAATCTCACCAATATTTTCTATTTACTCAAGTACCTTACAAACTTTTAAAATTTTCAACTCTAATTTATATGTTTTCAATTAGCTTATGAACTACACACCCTTCTAATATAGTCAAATAAACTTTTTAAAATAATAAAAAACACCATAAACTATCTTAAAATATTTCTCAAAGATACTCAAAATCAAAATGCATTTGACAAAAAATCTAAATTTAAATGACAAAATTGTAAACAAAATAATTTTGTTCATTCAATTGGGTTGCTTAATACCTTTTTTTAAAAAAAATTCTTCCTCAGTTTTGCCGATCAAATGAATTTGTGATTATCGTATTTAACGCCATTGAATCTGTGATATTCAAAGGTGATGGAAAGGTCAACTTTGACCACACCTCAACTCACTAATCTTTTTCACAAATTAAAACACCGAAATATGAATGGTGAAGATGCTAAAGCGTGCATTTAATAAAAGATGTGGGAGACCAAGATTTGCCAAAGCAAGTAACTGGTCGAAATCATATCTAAGCCTTTTAGGTGCATAGAGTAAAATAAATTACAGTTCTTAATCTTCACCGTGGCCAAAAGGCAGTGTTTTTTAGTTTTTGTACAGCTAAACCACTTAATTGATTTATGTGTGTGGCTATTGGCTAGTACTATTATGTGAGAAAATTAAAATAAAATAAAATAAATAAATAAGTAGAAAATGCAAAGCCTTAAATTAAATAAGAAAATAACAGTAGCAAAATAATTTTAATTGGCAGAACATGAATCAACCATGCATTATATCATACAATAAGTACAAAAAAAAAAAAAATAGGAGAAGAAATAATTAGCTTGAATTGAAGCGCACAAACGTTATCTTTAGAGAGAAAAACCCTCAGATTGTTGTTGCTGATTTGCTTGGGTAGAAAAATCTAATTGCTTCTGAACACCAATGTTTTTACTCTAAAAAATAAGTTTTTATAAGAGAAGGAAGAGAAAATTTTAGGGAGAAAGAAATCAGATTGTTGTTACTAATTTGCTTGTATTTTCTAAAGAAGATGAAAGAGATATATATAAACATAGACCTATACAACAACAAAAGATATGATAGTTGGAAAAATATCAACACAAACTTAACCAATTACATTGATCCAGTCAAACAAAATCTTAAAAAATAAATATTTTTTTATAAAATAGAATTAATATAAGTAATATATATTTTAAATTTTAGATTATAAAACAAATATTTACTAACATATTCTACCATATTTCTCTATCACTTTGTTCTGCTTAGTTTTTAGAAACCATAAAATTTAATATTTAAATTAATAAAAAATAGGTTATGCAAAATTACTTTCAATTATATATTATTTATATGAAAAACTTATTATTTTTATAATAATTATGTTAAAATGATACCAATGGATAATTTTTAATTGATTGATATATACTATAAAAATAATTTCATTGACAGGCATTAAACTCAAAACTCTAGAATTAATCATATCATTCAAGACAACTGACCACACCTTATAGACATGCTGTCATTGCTGAGCAACTTCATGCGTGCATGTTTATTTTCTACCTAGCTAGGTCCTTCGGACGTGAATGAAAGTGCCAACAGAAGAAAATTTACAGGGACATTTGGTACAGATAGTGCGTGTGTGAGCATATATATAAGATTTCCTTGTCACGCTTTGGCCAGCAAATTACACCACACCATGAGGCATGCATGAGGTAAAAGCTGTAAATGATTTCCTTAGTCCTGAAGTGACCCCCTACCTGCTATAATTTCAACATGTGGGTCTTTGTCCATGATAAATTACCTTTTTTTTCCAACATTGAGGGGCAAAACAATTTCTTTTGTTTAAAAAATAAACAACAGCAGGAAAATGGAACTTTCGTTCATGCACTACTTTTGGGATTTGAGTAAATTTACTGTTCCTTGTGGCTTGAAGAATAACCGGGCAGGGAGGGGAATATACATATATATACACATTAATTGCAAAAATGAAAGGTTAGAAGGAACTGTACAAATTTAATTATGTCAATGATAGTCCAAGATTGTTTTTCTTTTTGGTGTGAACCCTATATGAGTAAAATTACAGTAGTCTAGTCTCTGTTAATTTTACTTCTCCCACGCCATGTCAAGCCAAATATATCAATGTCGTTGTGTCTCACTGTCTAATGATCAGATGATCTCATCTGTTGAGCATTCGAGAGTAAAACCAAGAAAATTTAACACCAATGGGATATGAGTAATCCCATAAATTAATTTGATATCACACCTTAACTTAATAATAGAAGAATCTCACACTTATACTTTAACATATCCACTCAATTCTTGTTAGATACACATATATATAAAAAAGGATGATTAACATGTTTATGCATATTAGCAGTTACCAATTTAAAAACAGCTTAGGTCCTGTATTATTTGATTTTATACCGGTGCATTTAAAAAAAGAAGTTACAGTGCGATCGGTATTTGATGCAAATAAGTCACCCAGAAATAGAATTCCGAAATAGCTCATATCAAATTTTAAGAAACACCATGATGCCTAAGGCTATTTTCTGACTTTCCATCCATCTACAGTCAATAAAATGAATCTATTCACCTTGTCCAATCTTTCATTTACTTAAATGGACAAGTAAAATTGATTTGTTTTCTGTGTTTTTGCTAGAGTAACAATTGGAATCGGACTTTATGTCTCCGAGTACACAAAATAAGTATTTAGAATAAGCTGTTTCATTAATGTCTATCACAGCATAAGTTTTGTGAATGTGTTGTTTGATTAAATGACAGTATTAGAAGACATTAATTAATAATGAAAAGATTAAATTGATTGATGATTTATAATGTCATATGTTATTTTGTCTTTTTTTAAAAAATTTCATATGGACCAATTTGCTCTTTACTATTAAAATTTCAGAGATTAAATTGGTTAATAATTTACAATTTTAAAATAAAAATATACATTTTATTAATTAATTTTATACACCAATATAGCCGATTATAACAATTTTAAGACTAAATTAATGATTCACTCATATTTTATATTTTATCTATCAAATTTAATTAAACATAAAATATAATGATATATGTTATTTAACAATTTATCTTCTATACATCAAAGATCAAACATTATACAGTAGAGGAGTTTATTATATACTTTCATCTTATCTTACTCTTATTTAACTATTACATCATTTCCTATTTATGTATAAAAAAATACCATTTTCTATCTTATTTATACTAATAATAAAAATAAATAACTATACTTAGTATACACATTTTTGGACTGTTTTTCTTTTTAACTGATTTTGAAAATTCTCTCTCAATCGTATTAGTTATTGTAAAAAATAACTCCTCGATCATCACAGTTATTTATATAAATAGTTATAATGAAAGTGTCAAAATGATAAAAATAAGAAATCAATAAAATTGAATGACTTTATTCTCCCCAAACTGACTTGATTTAACTGGCAAACACTCTTAATAATTTTAACCGCTTATTATACTGAAAATATAATTAATTCTTAAAATCAATGATTTAACATTTGAATTGAATAATCAAATCAAATATGCATCATTCGTCACCCATTCAATTCCTTAAGCTCTATGCCGTGTCTTTTTTCAACGAGTGCGGTGTATTATTATTTTTATCTATTTATTTAGCACAAACGACAAAGCAAATAAATAGAATACATTTTGATATATCATCTCAAAAAAAAATTCTATGCTATGTTTAACAAATTTAGTTAATACTATAAGTTAGTTGAAAATTGGAAATTTTATTAATAGTTAAAAATTATTTACTGAAAATTATTAAATTAATTTATTGAATTATAAAAATTTAATAAACATATCTATTAAAATATTTGATAAATATAAAATTATATAAATAGAAATTTTCATAATATATATATATATATATATATATATATATATATATATATATATATATCTTCTTTTTATTATAAATTATAATTCATAATTTCTTCCTTTTTATGATAAATAATTATAATCATAAAATTTAATATTGGATTCGACCCTACAACGCGTGGGCTAAAATACTTGTCATATATTGAATTTTCGATAAATAATTTATATCGAGACATAATGTTATTTTAATTTTTAACAATTCTTTTGAAAAATTTATTAAAATTTAATTTAAAAATAAAGATGAAAAAGATAAATTAAAAGTGATAAGTGCAAGGTTATCAAAGAGTCTATGTAGATTCGTAAGAGTTCTATAGACTTAACTCATAAGAATCTATTTCATATAAAAATAATAACAAAATATCTATAATTAATATATCAATTAAACATTCCAACAATGTAAAATAATAAATCATAAATTTCACAATACTTAAATAATCAAGTTCAATAATGTATCATTATTAGATAATAACTTGCCGATATGATACTAGTGGTAGAACATTTCCATTGAGGATTTAATGTTGTTAGAAGTGAAGGTTCTTCAAATCAGGAACAACACGTCAAATGAAGATATGTTGAATCTTAAGAGCATCAAAAACAACACAAAACGACATATTTTAGTCTAATTTTTTTAACTTGCTAGCTCACTGATTCAGTGATAAACTCGAGATTTTACAAAGTTTGTATAGAGTTTACCAAGTTTACATAGAATTACTAAAAAGAGAATTTATACACAAGTCAACTCACATGTTAAGTGAACTTGTAAACTTGTAAAAATTAACAAGTTAATTTGAAAGTTTGATAAACATGAATAAGTGTGAAACTATCAAAATAAATGTTGCTCAACCTAGCATGCCAAAGTGTGGAAAGAGAGTTGTGCCAAGCTAGCCCAAATTTCTCATAGGTTACACTTTTGTTGACTCGACCCACCCGCTGGCTTGTCAAAACAAACCCAAACCACATTTCTCATAGGTTATACTTAAATTTTACAAGGGGAAAGGAAAAAAAATATCAAACCAAATAGGTATGTTAGTTTTCGGGCCTATATTTCTATTATTTCATAGGTTTGAGTCAATTTGATCGATGAAGACAAATTGACCTGGTACATTTTAGGTCTAATGTTTAACATTTTGCTTGTTGTAGCTTATCGAGACGATTCAAGTTTGACAGCTCTAAATTAGTGGTTAAAAAAATCAAGGTGTTGGGTAATTGAAATTGCTAAGAAATAATTTGTGTGCTTGTTGTTAAATTAAAATTTCTTTTTGTACTTATCCAAATCTAGAATTGATTGACGTCAGGGTAAACGTAACCTAGATGAGTTCCACGATTTCACACGTCGGACGGACTGTAGGTTTCCTTTGTCAGAAGAACATGAGGGAAACCTACAAAATAAAGGATTCCGACACTCAAAAAAATACACATGAGTGAGTTTAAAATGAATTGAAAAGGATGAGATAGAACATGATATTTATATGTGGGATAGGAGCTTTGGGATCCTTGATTGTAGGAGTTGTTATAGTGGTGTAACAACTCTTGTAGATAATTCCTAGCTTGTAGATAATAGCTAATAGATAAATTGTAACTGATAGATAAGTTGTCTCTTATAGGTAAGTAAGTATCTGCAACTTGATAAAGGAGTTGTAACATGATCATGAATTCAAATATTGAAGCATTTATTAATAACATGTCAGCCAAGTAATCCGACTGCTAAGGACGATGCATTTGTGTTCTTATATCAGGACTGACGTGCTTATTGGAATGACACATCATTTGTCACGTCAATTTTGTGTATCCCAGATGATGCAATTTTAAAACGATTGAGAAGTGACTATACTATCTCATGATTAATTATTGAAAATTTATTTTAAAAAAATATCAAATCAAAATGAGAATTATTTTTTAAAATAATAAATTAAAAGAGATAAGAAGTTAAACTAAATCATTCATAAGATGATATCTCTAATACGTGTTAAGAGCATATTTAAATTGTGAAAATAATATTTAAAATTAATTTTTAATATTCAGTCATCACTTGTCAAACATATTAGTTTATATTTTTTTTAACAAACAGTAAGAAATCCGTTTATATCAAAAGCATACAAGAGTATATCAAATGCATTTAAGGAAAGTGGAATTCATCACATTGATATGAGAATATTCAAATGAGAAAGGATATGAAGAAAGAGAGTAACAAAGAGAACATAAATAAACCTAAACAAACACTCGTGTGTGTATATATATATATATATATATATATATATATATATATATATATATATATATATATATAAAAGGAGATATATTTATGTATTCAAGTGTGTTTATTATTATGGAGTTTAATTGTATAAGATAAATACTAATTTATGAATCGTACAATTAAAAAATATTAATTTATTATATAGAAATAACTCAAATAAGTAGAGTTGAGATATGGTTAATGCAGAAGGTGATTATTTATTTGTTAGAAAAATGCCAAAAATATACTAAGTTAGAGTTTACTAAACCTGGCTTGAACCAGGGTTATGGCATAGGAAAGCTAAAAGGGTTAGCTTACGTGTAAGATACCTACACTAATATAAATATTAATAGTAAGACGCATAGCATTTCCTACTTCATTGCCAAAGCGACACATCATCACCACTTCATATATCATATAAATAAATAAAAAATAAAAGAAAGTAGATATAATAGAGAAGAGAAGAAAATAAAAGCTAATACCATTCATTCCATTTCCTTCATTCATTCTCTCAACAAACAAAACTCTCTCTCTCTCTCAATCTCCTTCTCTTGCAAGCACCCTCCCACACACTGTCCAACGTTAACCGATCAAAAACCCATCTCTGTCTACCTTTATTTGATCCAAAGTTGGCTCACAAAAACGTGAAAAATTTCATTCCCGTGAGATTTTCCTCCACCGATGCAGATTGAATTTCAGGAATCCTGGGTGTCTGCGATACGTAATCACCCTTTCCATGTTTTTATTCATTCGATCTATGATGATCATAATGCCACTCATCGGAAACTTGTTGATCGTGTGATTTTGTTCTTCCTTCCCCTGAATCCCCTGTTTTTTTTTTCTTTTTTCCTTTTTCTTTTACCTTTTTTTTTTCCTGGTTGCGTATTCAGCAAGTGTACTTGTTGAATTGGATTAAACTGATAATTCTCCGATCTGGGAAAGTCACACCCAAAAAACAAAAGCAAAATATATTATATAAAATGATTTTTTTTCCACCTACCTTTGAATAATTGGTTGCAAAAGCGGTTCCAATTACAAGCCCCTGTTTCTGGGTGTTTGGCCATGGACGATGATTTTGCTGGGTCGATTATTCCTTTTGATTGGGGTGATCCCACTTTGATGAATTACGATGACTTCACGTGAATAGAGATTTTTAACTTCGATTACAAAATTGGCAAAATTCCTTTCTTTTTGTTTTGGAATATCCCACCGTTGGGGGAATGAATACCATACTTCCCCTCAAAGTTTTTATCTTTGCATTCACCTTCAAATATTCTGTTTGTTTTCTGTTTTTGAAAGCTTTTTTCTTCATCTGGGGTCATCTAATATCTAAATCAAGCGTTTCATACAACGATCGGTGTGGATTTCCTTCTCTGCCTCTGATTTTTTCTATTTGGTATTTTTTTTTTTTTATTGTTTTGGTCTTGTTGATCCTCCTCTTTCATAGGAGGTTCATGATTTTGTGGGTCTAAATGCATGCCTTGTGGTGATTGTAGATCATAATTGATAATGTCACAATAAATGGAGACAGTTGGTCATATAATTCAGTTCTTTTTTTGTGTGTGTCACATAATTGGTTTATGTAAGTATGTTTTTGTTTGTAGGTTTGAGACCTGAGATTTGCTAGTCAGTTATATTTTTGAGGTACACACTTTTTGCAAGAGTTGCTATAAATTAGAGAAACAAGAGAAATGAATGAATGTAGTAATAAATTTGCACATATTTTTCATAATTCCCAGAACAGTTTAGATCTTTTCTTCTGCAAAGTTAGGGCACTGCATAAGGTTTGGCAGTGCCCATGGATGCCACAACCAGCGGAACCCCAACTGTCCAATACCATAACATCCCTGACCAGCCAATTACTGCCATTATTGCCACTCCACTTCCAACATTTCAAAGGCAGCAACGCCATTGCTTTGGGGACTCCACTCCTGGAGAGTTTCCCTTGTCTGCTAATCCCTCCATTGTCCTTCATGTCCTCACTGCATGCAATTTGGAACCTCAAGACCTTGCTAAACTAGAGGCAAGTGATACTATGTTTTGCTTATGTGAACTTGTGAATAGCATCAAACAAAAACAACCAATGTGGCAATAATGTACACTGGCTTTGTTTCTGTTGCAGGCAACATGCTCCTTCTTCAGGCAGCCGGCAAACTTTGCTCCGGATTTGGACTTGTCCTTATCCGAGCTCGCCGCACTCGACATGTGCCAGAAGAGAGCCATCTTCAAGCCAATGACAACTGAACAACGCCAAGATTTGAAGCTAAGGTGTGGAGGTTCATGGAAACTGGCGCTGAGGTACTTGATGGCTGGAGAGGCATGTTGCAGGAGGGAGAAGTCTCAGGCTATAGCAGGTCCTGGTCACAGCATTGCTGTGACATCAAAAGGGGTTGTTTATTCATTTGGTTCCAACAGTTCTGGACAACTTGGACATGGCACCACTGACGAGGAATGGCGACCTCGACCAATAAGGTTGGAACATGCGATCATATTGCAACTTAAGGCTAGCTAACTGCAAAGTGGACTAGTTGATTTTAAATAATTAATGGAACTCCATTGTGTTTCAGAACTTTGCAAGGCATTCGAATTATACAAGCTGCTGCTGGGGCTGGGAGGACAATGTTGGTCAGTGATTCTGGGCAGGTTTATGCATTTGGAAAGGACTCATTTGGGGAAGCTGAGTATGGAGTTCAAGGTTCTAAAACGGTTGCAGCTCCACAGATAGTGGAATCTTTGAAAAACATATTTGTTGTCCAAGCTGCAATTGGTAACTTTTTCACAGCTGTGTTGTCAAGAGAAGGCAGGGTTTATACATTTTCTTGGGGCAGTGATGGCAAACTTGGTCATCACACTGATCAAAGTGATGTGGAACCTCATCCCTTGTTAGGTGCTCTTGAAAACATACCAGTAGTGCAAATTGCTGCTGGATATTGCTATCTACTTTGTCTGGCTTGTCAACCCAGTGGAATGTGAGCTCCAGCTATATTCTCCTTTTCTTCCTGTTACTATTTTTTTTTTGTTATAAAGAGAAACTCTATTTGGTAGTTATATGATACAAATTAGGAAAATTTTGCATGCTCATTCTTTAAGCATACTAAGGTGCTGGAGGGAAAAGACAATTTCTTTTCATTAATGTATTCTTTAACTGACGAACATATCTTCCCTCTTTCTTTAATTTTCATTTGTTACATGTATATGCACGAGAAGTATGGATCATCAACCTCAAGATTCATGACAGTGGTCAAACATTGTTGATTCTTATGTCTAGCTTCATTCTTACTGTGATAATATTTGAATGTTCATTATGTTGTCCTTCCTTGTAAATTTACAGGTCGGTATATTCTGTTGGGTGTGGTTTGGGGGGCAAGCTTGGACACGGCTCGAGAACTGATGAAAAATACCCTCGTTTGATCGAACAGTTTGGGCTGCTGAACCTCCAACCCATGGTTGTTGCAGCTGGTGCTTGGCATGCTGCTGTGGTGGGGCGGGATGGCCGTGTTTGTACGTGGGGATGGGGCCGATATGGTTGCTTGGGGCATGGGAATGAAGAATGTGAATCAGTACCTAAGGTGGTGGAAGCATTGAGCAATGTCAAAGCTGTTCATGTTGCAACAGGAGATTACACAACCTTTGTCGTGTCTGATGATGGTGATGTGTATTCATTTGGCTGTGGAGAATCTGCTAGTCTTGGGCATAATGCTGCTGGAAATGATGAGCAGGTCTGCTTTGCTTCTCCCTTTTTTCCATGTTTTATTTGAGTTTGTTATTTAACTTGGTTCAAGTGACGAGTTTCACATATTTTCTCCCCTCTTCTTTCATTTTGCACAATCATGACACCATGAACTCTAGTCAATTAGGTATTGTAATAAGAGGAATTCTAGCAATGCACTCTCTAGCACAGTCTTTCCGCCAATAGTACAGATTGTGTTCAAAGTTATGTGTTAGAGAGCGTTGTTGTCAGCATTTCTCTTACTATAAATTGAAACTTGTTGAAGTTCCACTTGTATTATGTGCTAGAATTCCTCTTATAATAAATGATGGACGTAAGCATTAGGCAACCCTTAGAGCCAGAGGACAAAGAGCACAAACCTATATGAGATGTTAATATTAGTGACTTATGATACTCAATTATAAATTAATCTCTATACAACAAAATATTAACTATGTTGTGATTGTAAATATACAGGGCAACAGACATGCAAATGTGTTAAGTCCAGAGCTTGTCACTTCACTGAAGCAGATCAATGAACGGGTGGTACAGATTAGTCTAACCAATTCCATATACTGGAATGCTCATACCTTTGCCCTCACTGAATCAGGGAAGCTGTATGCATTTGGTGCCGGAGACAAAGGACAGCTAGGAATTGAACTTGTTGCTAACCAGACTGAAAGGGGAAATCCAGAAAGGGTTGAAATTGATCTTGGTTAACTGTCTGTGTCCTTACACCCCCCAGTCCTCCACAATTCTTTACACCATGCTGTCCTCTAATTTATGGTCATCATGCATAGCATTTAATATTTAAATTCCTTGTCTATTCTGTAAATATAATCAAAAGAATGCATCTTGAAGGTCCAAGGTAAGGTAACAGCTAACAAGGGCCTTAGTAGCTTCTGTCTTATGGTTGTTGATATCATCATCACTCTTAGGCTTTCATCTGGTTGTTGATAGTTGATACATTGGTGAAGGTTCATTTATAGCCTAGTTGTCTTGAATTGTTTTCATAGATCATTTGCTTAGATACAGTTTGTTAAATTTGGTATTCATTCATCATAAGTCAAAACCCTCATGGTTTGAATCATTTACTCCGTGTCCCAGTGATCAAGAACCGGTAGCAATTATTATTGAGGCAAAACTTAAGATCGATTTTTTGTTGTCAGTATTAAGTTCTCAAATCAAACGATGATTTGCAGATTTTTTGAAAATAAAATTATATAAAAATATTCTTATATCGGTATTTGATTTTAGAACATGATAGATAGCAGAACATAATAAGGAGTTTGATCCATTATTTTAAGTGGTGAAACTACGTAAATAGAATGTGGGTGATTCAACCTTCCGCATTTAACACCACAATCCGCAAAAGAGATTCTTTCATAAAGTTAAATTACTTAACATTGGTTCACTAAAGTAGTAGCACATTACTAATTTTTATCAAGCATTGATTTCGACTTATTCATGATCATAAATATAAGACATTTAAGTCCTTGGTTCGATTCAGTTAATTTTTTAGAAGACCTAAATTACATTTAAAGGTACTAGTCGTATTAAAAATAGAAGGAAAATGTTTGCAAGCTTGTAATGCGGTTTGTATTTTTCATGGATTATTTATTTAAATCAGGACTATATTTTGGAAATTAAATTGTGATTTTTTCAGAGCCCGGATTAGGTGTTTATTCTGATCATAAAGTGTTTGACATTAATTATGATTGATCCTTGTTGGTTGTGCACTTGTGCTTTGTTGGTATAAACTTCGTGCTTGACTGGTGAGTTAACTCTAATTTCCATTTTGATTGAGAGGTGAGTAAGATTATGATTTATGGGGAATAACTCATACCTTGGCCTTGGGTGTTCTTGTCTTTGTCCTGATGGCATTGTGCCTACGACTTCATTTTGATAGAACTCATGTAATCGTTCCTTTACTTCCTTGGACATGGGATCTTATTCAATCGTGGTTGTTCAATGTTGTCCTCTTCCAAAGTGAAATGGGAGCCTTTTATGAGTTGGGTTAAGTTATTCCGAGCTTTTAATTGTATGAAAGGGTTAGATGTCTTTATCTATAATCTATAGTCTATGGTTAAATATAAAAGGATACGAGGTTTTGGTGTACATATTGTGTGTTTTATTTTATTCTTATTATTATTCTCTCTTTTACGATCTTACTTTTCATTTTGTTTTTGTTTTCTCTCTTGCTCCTTCATGATTACACTCCTTAAATCACTCACACTCTTCAATTGTACTATTCAAACTACTTAGTATTATTTAACCTTTATTATCTTTCTCTTTAGCTTTATGTGATTTTAGTTAATATTGATGAGACATAATTACAGTTTTTTAATTTATAAGATTTAATAAGGTATTACAAGATTACATGGTCTTTAATCATAGAATAATTAATCGCAAGTAGTATATTTTTCTGTTCAAACAAATGGGGATAATTAATTTTCGTGTCACAATAAATTTATTGATTTATTGAGAATTAGTGTTTTGTATTTATTGTTTTCAAGAGTAGTCATGTTCTGTACTAAACTTATTGTGTTCAACAATAATGTAATTAATGTGTTTTTTCTTTCTTTCAAAGATTGCTTCAATTTTAAAAATATTTCTAACAATAATGTATGTATGTATCTTATAGGAATAAGGTAAATGATTCTTTGATAATTTATGTATATTATTTAATTATTTTTATGTTCATTTTTTTTATAGAAATAAAGTATAAAAAAATTGATATTTTATTTGCAAATATTGTTTAATAAGGATGTCACAAATACTTGTAAAGGCTCTTCTAAAAATTATTTTTTATTAAGCAAACCATTATTTTTTGAAGAGCCTTTTTTTCTTTGTAAAAAATAAGGCTCTTAAAAAAAAAATACATGTAAAGGAGTTTTAAATCCTGCCATGCTTGTTGAAGATGTTCACAGCTAAATTGAAGATCAAATGTAATAATGGTTTGCTTTCTTACCTTAGCCTCCATATGCAATTGCTAGTTAGTTTTGGTTTTTCTTAAATTTTGGAACTTTACACTGTTTGGATTCGCTGATGGGAGGGAGAAAAATGAGAGAAATTGTGTGATTTTTATTGGACTGTTTCTATAATTTTCACGTATTTGGTTAGACAAGCGTATGTTGTCGTTGTATTTACTAAAGTAAATTCAAAAAGTTAGGAAAAAGACGGAATTTATAAAATAAAAGACTAAAACTTATAATTCTCCAGTTCTCTCCGTTTTCCTTCTCTGGCTTGATATTGAATCAAATACTGCATCGTAGAGAAGGCAGTCTCCATACAATGAACGGTATACCATAATAGCATAATACTTTTTTTTCTAAGTTTATCTGTGACAACGATTAAATTTTAATAAGAATTTTATTATTCGTAAAATATTTTTTTAATAATACTTATAATACTATTGTTTTATTTCTTTCTATCACTTCAACCGTGTTTTCTCACACTTTTCTTTTCATCTTTTTTTTTGGCTGAATTTTCTTTTCATCTATATTTCTGTTGTTTAACTTTAATATGATAAAACTGTATAAATATAATTTCTCTTTTAAATAATTAGATATATCTGCAATCTCACGACAAGCCAATGAAAAGAGAGCTTCTTTAATTTATTGGGAATTGGGACAACGTTAGGGTATGTATTCTTTCCTAATGCACGTTTGAAGCTTTTGCATTGAACGAGAGAAACATGCTAATGTTTTAATTACTTGTATTGCCTAGCACTTGATCCAAATCATTAAAGAGAAGTTTACTTTTCTATTCGCATGATTTTTTTAGCACAAAAATTACTTTTTGTTATAGTAATGTATATGTTCGACAAGTTGCAATTTGCATTTATTTATTTATCTTTGACATGAAGTCAGTTAGTTTATGTTAGTTCACAAGCAACATCAGTATATAATTCATAAATTATTCACACAAAAAAGAGAGTATACAATTCATAAACTTGCTCGCATTAAACTCCACGGGAAAAACCAGAAAAACTCTGTTAAAGCTAAGATCAAAGATAAAACAAAAGAAAGAAAAGTCACTACTCACAACAAAACGAATATATATACTTAATCCCTAATTCCCTCAATTAGGATCCGTGGATATCCCCTCCATTAGCTTATATCTTCTTAGTTAGCGATATTTATAGATTAAGATATTCCTTTATTAATTGTTCTTCTTTACGACGTGAGTAGCATAATTTGTCAACATTATGCTTTATCCAAAAATATTTCATATATGCTCAGTGATTTATCATTTCATATAATAATTTATCATGGATTTGTTTACTTTAATTTATGCTCAGTAAGCCATAATTGCTCACTTTTCATCACCCCGATATCATTGTTATATATCATCATAAAAGCCGCGTGGTATCTTTGGCAGGCATATCAATGGAAAATCAAACCAAAAAAAGGATATTTGTTCAAACATAACTTGTGTACCAACTTCAAATCTTACAAAAAAATTGTAAGTTTATTTTACTAAATTTAAATTATAAGGAGGTAACTGGTAAGTCTGTCATAAAATAAAAATGACTGTGGAGCCTCTACCAATATACATATTGTTCATCAGTGGAAATATATTGAATTGGATCGACGCTGAGGACATATGCATGATGCCATGATTGCTCATTAAATATAGTAACAGTTGTATCACTACAAAAGAATGAATATACATACTATGAGATTTGGTTGCATAATGGCCAATGGGAATGGTAGCTAGCTGCGCACATGGTTTGCTCATGATAAGCTATGTGAGTTATATATCCTAATCCATATCTAATAATGCCATCACATGCACGTTTTGACAAAACTCATCACCAAAATGTGTACACGTCTAGGGTACGGTGCTGTACGACCCCATTAATCCTTTGAATCAATAACAATATCTTTCTTTTGTTAATTAATCCATGTTATTAAAACTACGCTCGTTCTGAAATCGGGAAGATTTACACTGAGATGATATACATTATGAAAATAAACACACCACATTTTAATTGAAAATTTCTTAAGATTTATGAATTTTTTTTATTTATGTGATACTAAATCTTTTGATTTCTATCTGTATCCGATGTCAAATTTCACCTTACATTTATTTTTTAAGACTCGTCATATATGCATCCAAAGCACATGATTTGTACAAGAATCTGAGACCAACTACCTCAAATTTTCGTAATGTACATACCATTGCATTTGCCTTTGTACACATACTTGCCAGCGCATTAATTGCAATTGCTTTCTGTATTTCTAGTTTAGAAGAGATGCAGACAGACACGGAGAGTAAAGTGTTGACGCCAAACCAATATCAATCCCAGTCAATATACTCAACCATCCCAAAAAATTTAAATCTGGATCACATGCATTATTATTCCCTATATTAACATATTATGACAAACTCACATCGTTATACTATTACACAAAGTCACGAATACATATTTGCTTATATAATCCAATCATGCAAGTTAATAATCAAATTGCTCTTTTCTTGACTTGACTGAAACACATCCTCATCAGATTGATGAATATTGGCGTATGACAGAAGAAAACTTTTCCGTAAGATACCTTTCTTGCACTTATGCATGCCATCAACTAATCATGCACATATGAAAGCAACCAACCTGTTTACAAAAAAAAAAAAAAAGTCAACTAATTTTATTTTAATTTCTTTCTTAATTCAATTACTTGAACAGAATTTCCGTCCAACTAAACAACGTGATATTTCTGTTAACGTGAAAGAAACCGCTACTATAAGTACTTTAACTAGAAAACAAATTCTTCCGATGATGATCATATTAAGCAACCTTATATTTTCCAACTTTGGAATTCATCTAAATTATAGTAATTATCATATTTTAACCACACCATTTTATTTTATTTGTAGAAATACTGTACCATATGGCTAAGCTTCGTTGTCCATCATCCAATTGGAATAATCTTGCTGGTAATGGTCAGTTTTGCCGAAAAAGCTTCCCACCCAAACTCCAGAATGGGTTAGTTTGGCCCAATTTGTGGAAGCTCGTCTGAGCTGAGATGAGGTCAAACAAATGAGGGGCAAGGATTTCACACTGAACCAGTAGGCCCCACTCAGAGAAGTATCAAAAGTAAACACAGTCCACATGGGCTAACATGCATAATGCTGCGTGTCACCACATTCACGGATTCTAGTACGGTCCTCCCATGTGTCCTCTTTAAGTGTTAGTGTCTCATATATGATATGATATACCTCTTTTAATTTACTCTTATTTTTCTTTCCCTTTATGACCAAACGTAAATAAGTTTAGCCACTTTAATTTTGAGAATGCAAACATTTCATGTTGTATAGTATAAAATTACAAATGACCATTATGTTAAAAAGTTAACATCTGATCATGTTTAAATATTGATGTGTTTGATGTTAAATTTATCATAGATCAATTGAAAACTTTGGCTTATCTTTTTATTTATTGTTGATAGGAAATATATTATAAGGAACAGTAGTCTGAAAACAGAAGGTCAGAAGCAAGAAGGAAAAAAAAATCAGTTAGATTCCATTTAAGCACATTTCACTTCCCTGCGCAGTTAACGCTTATGCATGTGTTCTGGTCAGATCATTAAGTGTGCATCATTTTCTTCCTTGTAAAAAATTTATGATTGTCACAATTAAATCTCATTCTATCCTGAATTCCTGATCCCATCACTTTGCTAGATAAGGTAGGGTGTCTAGTCTTTTTGCGTACCTCTCATGGATCATGGCACGGAAATAAATGAGCATTTTTCATTTGATATAAAGCTTAAAGCATAAGATTGGAAGAATTGCAAAGCATAATTGTTGTTGTGAGAAATGAAATCTAAACATATAAAATAATAAGAGTCTTGTTAACTCGTGTTTTTAAATTATTGGTTGGAGAATTAAGAAAAAAAATATATTTATTGTATAAATCATAAAAAAGTGTAAAAAAATTACGTGTAATATGATTTTTCACTTCTCAAATAAAATAATTTTATTTTAAATTTTTTTAATTAATATCCTTAGAACACTAATTAGTATTTTTCAAATACTAATATAAATAGTGCATGGAAGAGTTGAATTGCAGGCGGAAGTAAAGTCACAAGAGAAAAATGGAACAGGAATAGGTGTGCAGGGATATATAAAATACTAGTACATAGATATTGGTAAGAGAATGACCCATCATTAATGATGTTAATTTATGTAAGTAATGTGTAGAAAGTAGAAACCTACTTCAACGGCCATAGCGAAATCAGATGCAGCTGAATGAAAGTGACCATGAGTTGAAGCGGGGTCCAGTTGCCGTAACTATTAGAGTAGCTCACTGCATATAAACCAAATTACCGACAAAGATTTCATCTACACAAATGTAAGTGTCGGCGCACAGTTAATTGGTGATTAAACTTTTGAAACAACATTCCAAAACACTTAATTTCGAATAGTGGATTAGACGTAGCACTAATGCACTATAACAAATTGAGTGTTTTTGACTAAACATTAAACAATGAGTAGCACACTACCTAGCGTTTGGAAAGACAGATTACAGAGAATTAGAGAGCTTACTTAAATAGTTAGCAGAATACTAATAATAATGTGTCGTATTAAGGATGATTGGTGATTACCTTAAATCATGGAAATCTCGGATCTTATGCACCAATATTTCATTTACTTTAATTTATAAATAAATGTTAATCAATGTCCTTACAACATTAATTAAAAAAGAAAAAATATTTTTATTAGAATACATAAAATTATATTTTTCATAATTTTTTATGTTTTCTCATGTTTTATATAATAAATATTTTCTTTGTATTAGTATTTTTTATACTAGTAAAATACTACAAAAACACTGATTACCAACATCCTAATGTATATACTATGAGGCACAGTTTTCCGGTTTGTTCCCTATATATAGTCTAAAATGTCCTCACCTTCCTTCACAAGCGTACTATTCCTTTATCCTCCTTGCTTATTAGTAGTACTACTACTACTCTTAAGTTTTTTATTCTGAGGGAAGATCAAGCAGTTATATATGGAAATTCCAATTCCAATTCCACTCTCATCTATGTTACTCTTTCTACTTCTTGTACCTTGCTGCATTTGCTCTTCCCCACTTCAAGATCCTGAACTAGTGGTCGAAGATGTACAAAAGTAGGAAACAAGTTTTTCTCACTATCAACATTTTTTAAGACTGCATACATGTACTTGTGTATTTATTTGAGCATCATAGTGAAAAGGGTAACAAAACTTATGTCCTATTTTATTTTGTTTTTATTGCAGGAGCATTAATGCCTCAAGGAGGAACTTAGCATTTCTTTCTTGTGGGACGGGGAACCCCATTGATGATTGTTGGAGATGTGACCCCAATTGGGAAAAGAACCGGAAGCGTCTGGCAGATTGTTCCATTGGGTTTGGTAAACATGCTGTTGGAGGAAGGGATGGAAAACTATATGTGGTGACTGACCCTGGTGATCACCCTGTGAACCCCAAGCCAGGAACACTTAGATATGGTGTGATCCAAGAGGAGCCATTGTGGATCATATTCAAACGTGACATGGTGATCAAGCTCAAGCAAGAGCTAATGATGAATTCTTTCAAGACTATTGATGGTAGAGGAGTAAGTGTGCACATTGCTGGTGGCCCTTGCATTACTATACAATATGTGACCAACATTATCATTCATGGGATTAACATCCATGACTGCAAGCAAGGAGGGAATGCCTATGTGAGGGACTCTCCTACACACTATGGGTGGAGGACTCTCTCGGATGGTGATGGAGTGTCAATCTTTGGTGGGAGTCATGTTTGGGTGGACCACTGCTCTCTCTCCAATTGCCGTGATGGGCTAATTGATGCCATCCATGGATCCACGGCCATCACCATATCCAACAATTACATGACCCACCATAACAAGGTTATGCTTTTGGGTCACAGTGACACTTTCACTAGGGACAAGAACATGCAAGTCACCATTGCCTTTAACCATTTTGGAGAAGGGCTAGTGCAGAGAATGCCAAGGTAAGAAATTAAGATCTTTATTTGGATCACATGATACTTTATTAGGGGTACCTGCTTAGCCATACCTATAGGCCAAACTTTTATAAAAACGCAGTGCTTTTGGTCGCAATGTCAAGATTTTTGATTCTGTGATGGCATCAATTACATTTGTCTACAATTTCTCTCAATACCAAAAACTGTGACAAAATTACAAGTGGAATTTAAAACCTTGTCTATAGGCATAGCTGTATAAGTGTTTTTCACTTAATTTTTGACTTTTTACTTGAAATCATGTTAACTGATATTTGGATAAGATTCCATCATTCAACCAACGTAAATTCAAACACGCACTTATGTGGACAATCTTGATTTTTGCAGATGCAGGCATGGATACTTCCATGTGGTGAACAATGACTACACCCATTGGAGAATGTATGCCATAGGGGGGAGTGCTGCCCCAACTATCAATAGCCAAGGGAATAGATTTCTTGCTCCCAATGACAATACCTTCAAAGAGGTTAGTTGGACAAAAAAAAGATTTTTCCTCTGTTGAATTTTAATTATTGCATACTGTATAAAGTAGTAAAATATAAATTGTCACATTCATTCACTTTGTGGAATGAACATGATTAGTTTTAGAAATTTAGGTAGACATTATTATTACAGTTGTTGGTAATTAATTAAGAATGGAACTTAATAACTAATTTCAGGTGACAAAGAGGGAGAATTCACCACAGAGCAAGTGGAAGAATTGGAATTGGAGGTCAAATGGAGATTTGATGTTAAACGGTGCGTTTTTTACGGCATCTGGAGCAGGCGCATCTTCAAGTTATGCAAGAGCATCCAGTTTGGCAGCAAAATCATCTTCACTTGTGAGTTCTATAACAGCATCAGCTGGATCACTTAGATGCAGAAAGGGTTCACGCTGCTGAGCTGAATGAATGACTCATCAGAACACACCCCAAATTAATATTATATGATATATTACATAGTAATAAAGGCAAATAATGCATGCCAAGTAACTGTATCTACTTCTGGGGGAAAAAAAGTGATTCAACTTTTTTGTATATGCAACTCTTTAGACATTTTTTTTTGTAACGACAACCTTAGCTTGTGTTCACAACACAAAAGATCCGTTTTGTGGTATCGTACATTACTAAATAGTAATGCAAATACCGAGTTGGTTGATGAGGTTGATAAACACAACACAAGCGAAAGAGTTGATTGATATAATTGAATGTTCAATGAATGGAGAAAATTAAGTAGGTTCAATGAAATGCTTAATTATCTTATACTACTACTTTCCCTATCTAGTTGTGTCTCTGCCTCGATCTGATTATCATCCCATACTGTATTTTATCATACGATTTTTCTAAGTGTATCTATAGATATTAGTTTAAAAAGTTAAATACATTTTATTAAGTTTTTCTAATTATTTAAAACAACTTGATTAATTTTTTAAAATATTGTTAATGCACTTCACTATAATTTTTTATACAACTTAATATAATTTCCAATAGAAAAATTGGGTTGTGGTCACACCTAAATATAGAGGTGTGTTGAAAGTCCGTCATGAGGACAAAATGGAACATGTTGAAGTTTCGTATCGAATGAAGATTGTGTCGAGATAAATCATATAAGTGAGGAACAATCTTCACCTTATAAGTTGATTTTGTAGGATTGAGCTAAGTTCATGAAAAACCCACTTTCATGGGTAAATGATATCTTAACATATGTAAAATCTGGTTGGAGTCTGACTCTATGTTGGTGATTCAAGTGCTGAGAAACTCGTCCATTGTTCCTTGGTCCATCTGTTGGCATTGGAAAAATTGCTTAATTTTTTGTAAATAGAATCATATAGTTTTGCTTTCCTCTCATATTTTCAAAGAAGGAAACTTAGTTTTCCCATTTTGTTTATTTTGCTTTGATATCTTTTTAATGATATTTGGGGTTATCTGCTTTGGGTTCTCATAAGAGTATCAACATCCTTGGGATGCTTATGTTTTTCCATCGATTATCGCTCTAATTTTTAAAAAAAAAGAGTATAGATTGATGATAAATTAGTATTTTTTTAAAAAAATCCAATTTAGTATTTTGATTTTAATTATCGCATTTTTTTACATATTCAGAAATTAAACTAGGATTTTCTTTCTTTCAAATTACTAAGGTTTTATAGATTTACATATTTAGATATCAAATAATCATTTACTTAAAAAAAATATTTTTAATTCTTCTACAGGAATTTTCACAAGTGTAACATTTCATTCTTCGTAAAATAAATAAATATTTAAAAATTAATAAAAATTTTAAAAATTAAATAAATGAGAGAAAATGGTTTTTGTTAAATATATAAGGATTTCATAGTATTAAAAAATGAATAAAGTAAAATGATATTTTAGAAAATAAAGAAAGGTTTTACTTGGTTATTTATTTAATGAAATAGTAAAATAAAATTATTTTTTATAAAATAATAAAAAATAAAGTAAATAATAGGCTCAAAATATCCAAACTATAAATAGAGACATATTAGGTAAGTTTTCATATTTACAACATGTTTCTACGCTTTCTCTTCCTCTCAAATTCATTCTCTTTTCTTCCTCTTCTAAAATCCTCTCTTTTTTCGCATACACTCAAGCATGTCTTAGTAAAAATATGATCTTGGACTTGTTAACTGTTGGATCACCTTGACATTTGGACACCACCTTAGAAACTCAATTTCTCTTATTCCCACCGTTGGGATTTGTGAAAATTAATATATGTAAAGAGAGAAATTTTCCTCGCACTAAGACAGTGAAACTGAGGCTTCAATCCCTTCTTTCTTTCTAACGCTTGGAAATCCTAGTAGAACAATCAGAGGAAAAGCTTGAGGAATCTTAAGAAATCGCTAAAGACGCCGCTATCACTTTTGGACTACACACATGAGCCCACTTAGAGGTAAATGATCAATTTATTGCAATTGGAGTTAGAGTGAACAAGTGCATGGATCCTTAAAGGATCAAATTGAGATTAATTTTAGAGTGCTTTATGCGTTTTAATTTTGCCTGTATAACAATAACTACAAATTTTTCATGTTTGACGGGTCAATTGATGCCCTAATGCGAATTAAATGGTTTAATTAAGTGTTTGGATTTAAATGTTAGAAACCTAAAAATTTGGAAATTCTTGATTCTTGTATGTTTTTTTGAAATTGATTAAGGGATTTTGTTCGGTGAGAAGGTGTGATGAGACATGTGTTGTGAACAAGTGTAGGATTAATACGTTCCTCAATGTGATTATACATGTTATTGTGAAGTGTAAAGTGATGACATTAAGTTGTGAGCTATGAATTGTACAATCATACAACAGTAAGATCTTTTAAGAGCGATGAGTTTTTGCACAACGAGTATTGTGATGGGATCCATTGTGGAAACTCGACGAGTTAAATCACTTTGAGACGCAATGAGTTAAAATGATTTTGAAAATAATTGAGTAGTTGTGTGCATTGCATAGTTCATAAGTAAAGTTTGTATTTGTGCCATGTATATGTTAATATTGTGATTGAGATTAGATGTATGTGATAAGTTGAGTATGTGTTAAATTGTGAGATCACACATGTTGAGATGTTGTGTGTATTGAGTTATGAGCTATGAACTATACAATCACACGACTGTAAGACCCTTTAAGAGCAACAGGTTAATGCGCGATGAGTATTGTCATGGGTCTACTGTGAAAACCCAACGAGTTAAAATTATTTTGAGAACAATTGAGGAGTCGTGTGTTTTGCATAGTTCATGGATGGAGTCTGCATGCTAAAATATTTTTTGGGTAGGACCTGAATCAAGAGGGAAAGACCCTAATAGATTCTTCGGAGTCTAGGCCTTGGAGTAAATACACCCAATTTGAGTATTTCTTTAAGCTTGTACTGATCCCACATAGTTGAAGCATTCTCACAAAACAGTGTGACCCTGACTGGTTTCCCTATAATTTTATCTAGTGAGAGTGATTTGACTTACCAGTGTGTAGTTTGTCTTGTCATGTACTCTTAGGCACCTGATGAGGTTTTTTACTGATATGGTACAACATTGCATATAGGATTGAGTCTTAGTATATCTGTTGCATAACGTCTGTGTAATGATCATTGTGATTTGCTACGTGATGGTGGATAATGAATTGTGTGAGTGTGAGATGTTGTATTATACTTGAGATTTGTTGTTTTGAACATGTGATTAATGTGAAGGTGTGGAATGTGATTTTGTGATTAAATCCATAGGATAAATGATGTTACACAATGAGTGATAAAATGATACAAATTGTGCTAAATTGAGTTTGTTATATTGTATATGTGTGTCTTCGTTTATCTCTACCTATTTATGAATGAAATAACTTATTTTCCGTGTGTTGTTTGTGTTTGGATCCTATGATGATCTCGAACCTTGTGTTTGAGGGAGCAGATGACTAGATGAATAACTTTAAAGAACCTTCGTTTAAAGAAGGACGTTGAGACACAATATGATAGGATGTGATATAAGAACATGAATTTCTATTTCAACTGCATGATGTTTTAAATATGTTATTTTATTTTATTTTATTCTCTTATTTAATTTGAGTTCTTTTGTAAACTTGAATAACCTTATTTTAAGCCAGATATATTTTTAATAAATTTTATTTAATAATAATGAAGTAAATGTGATATTTTTATTCACACGAATTTATTTTTATAATTTAAATAAAATTATTTTAATTAAATTTCATATTTTTATATATTTTTCTTAATTATATTTATATCAGAATAAAAAATATCACAACAATAACTTTTCATCAATGAATATTCATGTGCACGTTAGAAAGATCGTTTATCATATTGTAGACGATAAGCCTCACATGGAGTGGAAGGGAAGGGAAACAGGTATATCGTCATTGGTAATTGGAACGTAGTTCAAAGATAGGGCCATTATATGGGGACAAACATCTTTAATGACTTGTGAATGCATTGATGAAGTTGACATACAACTTCTATTGTTCAGAGGGATTGATTGATTTTCTTCTCACATGCAAGGCAATGAGTTTGAAACGCAACAAATAATTTTTCTGGCACTTAATTATCGCATTACAAAGTGACAATAGTTGAAGTTTAATTTGTGTCTCCGACAAGATACTGTTGCTATAAATGTCATCACCAAACACTGATTTTCAGAATGCATTGCACAATGAAAGGTTTGGCATTTAAGCAAATACTATAAATTTGTCATTTTTTGTCCTCTATTTGACACTCTCCTCTAATTTACTCCGGATTCAAGTTTAGCATCTGACTTATTTTGCTGTTATAAAGTTCAATTGTCTGTGATGATTATATAATAATGGCACAGTTTTTATATTATATCTGTTTATTCATAGTAATACTATCTAAGTATCTAACAGTATATACAATGTTGCCTCAAAAAAAAAACTGTATATATAATGTTAGGATAATTCTAATAGAGTATGCCTCCAGTTAATTAGTTGGGTAATAAAATCCTTCCTTCGTATTATAGCAGGAGAAAGAAAGAGTTTCATACAAATTTCACCTTGTTTATATCACATTTTATTCTTATTTAGGGTATTTATGTCAAATTAATTACATATATTTTTCCTTTCTTTTATTTTCTACACACTAAAACACAAAGTGGAAAGAAAATTTTATTTTTTTCCTTTTTATCTCAAACTTTTTTTTTGGAAAGCATCAAACAACTTAAAAAATCGTCTTACATTTTACTCTTTTCTTTTCACTTTTGTTTCCTAAACCAAACATACTATAAAGGGGTTGGTCAGCATTTTCCTAATACTTATTACAAAATGATTATAAAATAAAATAAAAAAAAATCATTACAATAATGACAAGAAAAACAACTACTAGAAAAATGTTGTGTTCGAATTGTGTAATAGAGATTTTATCAAACCATCAATGACCAAGCACAAAACCATTTTAGATATCAAGAAGTTAAGCCAATAGTTGCGGGGAGTCACCTTTCATTGAGTTATTAGGATGAGATTGAGAATCAGTGTTCACTGTGTGCATTTTGGTCACTAGATGCAATATGCTCTCATCCTCGAGGACCTTGCTTCCTATTTTCTTCACTTTTTTGGGGCCCTAATTCCTTTGGCACTTTTTTTTCTAGGGGAGTTCTCACCTTCTACAATTTACATGTAGGACCAAAATTATTATAAACCCATCCCAATGAGGGGCCCATGATTTAACCTCTAATAATTTGCTCACATGAACAAATGAGGGGTTTCAGTTCAGACACAGTCGCTTGGCTGTTTACTAAAGATGGCTTACACGTACACTATGCTTATATATTCATAGTAATTGTTGTAAAGCCTTTTAAACTGTCCGGTTTTTTTTAAGTCAAAAATTATGTGTGTTATCCGATTTATTGAGTCAAAAATTAATTTTACTTGTGATGTATGATTATTACTTATTCAAAGAAATTTTATATACTGTAAGAATTAAATATAAATTCTTTTATTAAATAAATTGTTCTCAATTATATAAATACAATGAAACCTTACACTAATGTATCAATCCTTTGAATTAAAATTACCTATCCCTTTGAGTTCTTGACATAAAGGGTGTTTGTTGAATAATTAATAATATGATCGACAATATCACTTATATAAGTTCAACTTTAATATATATAAGGAAGAGATAATCTTCCCTCTACCAGTCAATTTTTAAAATTTTAAGAGAAATGCTCATAATTTAAAAGAAAATTAATAAATGTATTCAAAATTTGCACATGTTATATATTATTCCGTGGGTTATTTAACATCAATTCAATAATTAAGTTATGGGTTAAATATATTTTGTCTATATAAAATGAATGAATTTTAATTTTGATCCATATAAAAAGAAAATATTTTTCATCCATCAAAAATATAAAAAATCGTTATTTTATATCCTTGCTGTCATGTGACATTCTTAACTGCTTATGTATTTAACGAAATGCCAACTTATTATCTCAAATAACACCCACTAGTATTTGTGGTACAAAATGAGTATTAATTATCTACCTTAAAATGAACACAAACGCAGGGAACCAACAATAGTTATTTCAAATTTGGATGGATAAAAAATAAAGAGTTTTTTTACAAGTACTAGAATCAAAATTCAGTCATTTTAGGGGGCCAAAATAAGTGACTTAAAATTTTTGAAGGATAAAAATTAAAGAAAAATTTTACAAGATCAAAAACAAAATTTTCTCATTTTATAAGAGCTAAATACATAATTAAACATTAAAAAAAATAAATTAATAAATTTAACTTTTCACTTGGGAGAATAAGATAACTCTTTTAATTTTAGTATCAAATTAATTTTAACATAAAGAATTTAAGTAATTTTTTTGACAATATAAAGGATCTTTATAGTTCTATCTAATAATAAATTATCATAAAAAATAAAATAATGACATTTATAATTTACTTATAAATTGATTTTAATTGATTGATAGTATATGAAAACTAAGACGCGACTTGACCAATAAATCGTTAATTCAAGTGGTTATAAATTTGGTCCATTGAGTAAGGTTTTAACTTCGAATTTTATAAATAAAAAAATATAATTAGAAGAAAAGATCTCACTAAAGTTAATGAGTTAAATTTTTTGAGGAAAATTAATTATCAATGAAACTAGTAGATATTCCACACCAATGTCATGATGAAAAAAAAACATAACTCCTCTAAATTAAGTAACTCACTTTAAAAAGTAAAATAAATAATCTTTTGTCTCCCTCAAAAATAATAATAATCTTAGTCGTTGATTAAAAAAAAATCAACAACCTACGTTATATATACATACATAATAAATTATAAAGATATTGAAATATCAATAGTTAATTTTCTTGAGATTGCTCTTTTTTTATTGTTCCTTTCCGTTAAAATGGGAGTTTGTGAAAAAAAAAAAATTTATTATAATCAAAGGTTGCGTTTTCGGTTTTTCCTTCCAACAAAAAAAAAAAAACAAAGGTTGCTTTTTATCCTGCGAGAGGCAGGGAACAAAGAATTTCTCAACTATATGCAATGCCGGCTTTTCATGGTTCTTAAAGAAGACGTTTGAAGTTTGAACTATTTAAAAATTTATTCTTTCTGGTTATAACAATGATTTGTCCATCTAATTTTATTTATGAGAAGGTTTTATAAATGGAAATAAATACCATAATAATGTGAGACAATCTACACCCACAGCATACAATAGTCTCCTGGAAAATTATGCGCCAGACGGCAGTTTAGAAAGTAAAAAGACAATGATTTGTTAATTATTATAAATTTAAAAACAAGACAGCTATGGGACTCTTAATCATCCAGAGCAATTCGATCACAATCCGAGGATTACATGTGAGTGTGGACGTTTCGCTAAGAACCAAGGACACAACAAATTAGTAGAATCGTTTAGCCGGAGGAATCTGATATGAAAGCTACATGTAACTTTTCTTGGACCAATATTAGTATTCATCAAAATAAAATGATAGGTCAATCATCAACTAACACACAGGAACTCGAAGAACTTTGTTGTCCATATTAATTCGAGCAAAATTGTTTCAATAAAAAATATATGTTTGTGAAAAAAATTATTGGATGGACATATTACATATATGATATATGCGCCGGTGAGAGTGAAAATGTGAAATAGATCAATCATCAATAAAAAAAAAAATGTACCTCATTTAACGACCAATACTACATGCAGCATAATTGATGGATGATAGACAAAGAAAGTGCCAGATTCTGATGCTGTCAACTACAACGGTACCTCTTAGGCTCGAATACAGACAGATACTTCATACTATATCTCAAATTTCAGTGTATTGTAATTTTTTTCTTATCAGCATAATTTGCTAATTAAAGTAATGTGTCTATACTCTATAGACTCTATAATAGTGAGTAAATTGACCTTGGAATTTATAATGCACAAATCCCGGACATTAAACAAGGTTTTCTAGTTTAATAAGGAATTCAGAACCCTTGATCTATTTCAGTTTAATTACTACCTATATAAGCTCAACTTCTATCACTTTTAAATATAGACTGAGGAAGTCATATATAACTGTATAGTTTCTCTCTATTAATGTATTCTTTCCTCCATTTAGGTAGTGCAAGAGATTATGGCATTTTCATTCACATTTATGTTCCAGTTCTTGCTTCTTGCCCCATCTGTGATCTATGCTTCTCCAGTTCAAGACCCTGAATTAGTGATCCAGGAAGTTCAAAAGTATGTTATATATATTCAGTACTTTGTTTTCGACATGTTACAGTCTTACACACTCCCTCCCCCGTGGCATCTTTTAAAATGTTCTATCTTCAAACAAAATTACGCTCTGTCTTATTCCACCAAAATCTAATGTTGGAAAACAGAAAGATCTTGTGTCTTTTGTTTTGATTCATTTTTCTTCTTTACCACATAAACCGCATCTTGCATTACCAGTTGGTTTGTACTATTTTATTAGTCCATTACCATGAAATACGACAAAAAGTATCTTGAGATAATACTTCTTGTGTTAAACTTATTTAGATGCTATATTTTTTTTTAAAAGTAACAACTATTCATCCCTATATATTAAATTAACGTCTTAAGAATTATTTTTTAGTTGTAATTTTTCCTTAAAAAATAACGCTATGATTTTTCACATTTATATATTATCTTAAATTTTAAATTCAAATTCTTTTAAACTAATTATGTGTATTACTTTTATAATTTTGAACATTTTTCTCTTTTTATATACATCAGCATGATGCAATTCCACAAAAGAATAAAGTAGAATATTCTCCGAATGCTTTTTGTGATGAAGCATGTTACAGTGACAAGAAATAATTGTAGACATTAGCACTAGGAATAGAACAAACACATGTTAGTGACCGGCCACTACCTTCAACGATGAAACATATGTGCTAGCGACCTCAGCACATTTGTATACTTTTTCTTTCCATAGGATCATCGATTACCATAGGAGAAATTTGGGTTTCCATTCTCATGAATGATCAACATTTTTTAAGACTAGAACACACATGCATCATGTTTAAGAATGACACTGAAAGGAGCATGTTCTTTAATTTTACTGTATAGGAGCATCAATGGCTCAAGGAGAAACTTGGGGTATCTTTCTTGTGGAACGGGGAACCCCATTGATGATTGTTGGAGGTGCGACCCCAACTGGGAAAGGAACCGAAAGCGTCTAGCTAGTTGTGCAATTGGGTTTGGTAAGCATGCCATTGGTGGAAAAGATGGGAAAATATATGTGGTGACTGACCCTAGTGATAACCCTGTGAACCCCAAGCCAGGAACATTGAGACATGGTGTTATTCAACAAGAGCCTTTGTGGATCATTTTCAAGCATGACATGGTGATCAAGCTACACAAGGATCTCTTAGTTAATTCTTACAAAACCATTGATGGAAGAGGAGCAACCATCCACATTGCTGGAGGAGGGCCATGCATTAGAGTGCAAAAGAAGACCAATATCATAATTCATGGCATACACATCCATGATTGCAAAAGGGGTGGGGTGGATATGTGAGTGACTCTCCTAACCATCGTAGCTGGAGTGCAAGATCAGACGGTGACGGGATCACAATCTTTGGTGGGAGCCATGTTTGGGTGGACCATTGCTCCTTGTCAAACTGTTTTGATGGCCTCATTGATGTTGTTCATGGCTCAACGGCCATCACCATTTCCAACAATAACATGACACACCATAACAAGGTCATGCTCTTGGGCCACAGTGATTCCTATAAAGCTGACAAGAACATGCAAGTCACCATTGCCTTCAACCATTTTGGAGTAGGACTAGGGGGAAGAATGCCGAGGTAATTAGTTGGTTGTTCTGTACTAAAACATAAATAAGCCTTGTTTTTGTTTAGCTTGTCCTATTCTTTTCATTTGTAAAAGGCAGCAGCTTGATTTAATTTCCTACACAAATTTGCAGATGCAGGTTTGGATACTTTCATGTGGTGAACAATGATTACACAAATTGGCAACATTATGCAATAGGTGGGAGTTCATCCCCAACTATTTTCAGCCAAGGCAATAGATTTCGTGCTCCAAATGATGAAGACCACAAAGAGGCAAGAGATACAAAATAAATACGACGTGTTAGTTGCATGCGTTGAATAGAATCAATAAATGGCCTTTCATGGCATTATTTTCAATAAACTGAGAAAGTCATTGGATGATTTCAGGTGACCAAACATTTTAAATCATCAAAGAGTGAGTGGAGGAAATGGAATTGGAGGTCTGAAGGAGATCTAATGCTGAATGGTGCCTTCTTCACAGCTTCCGGGGCGGGGGCAACTGCTAGGTATGATAAAGCGTCAAGCATGGCAGCACGACCACCTATGCTTGTGGTTTCCATGACAGCAGGGGCTGGAGCACTTAGATGCAACAAGGGCAATCTATGCCACTAGACTGCTAGTAGTATCGATAGTTCTTAGAAAACAATTAATTTATTTAAGTATGGTACAACTTTTTGGCTTGCCAAAACTTCCATTGTTCTAGTGAAAGTGTTAAATACTATATCAACTGTGACATCCATTCCCATTAAGGGGCAATGACAGATAGAACCGTGCTATTGAACAGGGAATCGAACAGAGTATTGTTGATGAATATGCAATAGCCTATAATCAATAATTTAAATTCGAGCTGCTGAAAGGCCACTAACATTTGACACTACACTTTAATAGACTTAATTCCTCCACTCATTCGCTACAATAATGCGTATTGCATTTACACCACCTCAGGGCCTAAAAACTGCACCACCACCGTTAGATTAAAAAATGTTTAATCAGGTTGCCACAATTAACTGATTTTTTATTTTTGAAAGGGCCATAATTAACTTTTTCTTCAGGGCCATGATTACTGCTTTTAACTTGTTATTAACCATTCCCTCAGTTCCGATTAGTTTTTCGAGATATTTTTTAAAAATAAATTGCACTCCCATCGGACAAACACAAGGTCCACGACTACATTAAAAAAAAGGTGGGTGTTTCCTGCACCTCCAAGTTGTTTCCTGGGCTCTTTTCGAAATTTGTTTTTAACCTTCTAAATTGGTCATTCTGGAAGCCAAAGTTTGTAACCATTCTGGAAGCCAAATTCGTCATTCCAGAAGCCAAAAAAGGAGTGCAGGAAGCAACGGCCTAACAAAAGGACTTTAACGCCCTTAACACTTTCGCCTAGACTACAACCGCTCAGTCGCACAACCAATCAAACAACCATTTTACAAGAGCCCAAAATAAGACTACGAACTAAGACAAATTTTCATTCCGCCTACAAACAAAGATTAAAACATCTACAAAAACAACTAATCCATAATGATCAATATCAAAAGCATAGCAATTGCAACAAAACAAAAACACCCAATTCCGATACAAACCGGGCCAAAATCTTACATTTCAAGTGAGCGTACGGACTGACTACAAACAAACCAATTGAAACAAAATACTATCACCAATTAGCATCTTGACGTATAACATGACTGAGTTTAAAAATATCAGTACTCATATGGGGAAATGACATCATCGATTTTCAGTATCATCTTGACAACTTGAGTAGCAAGTAAGAGCTGTTGCTGCTTTCCGATCAAAGTTTCGAAGACATTTTGCTCACGCATGTCATTAGTGCCAACATCATTACAATCAATGCCAAAGTGAGGGTTATTATCCTGAAGGAAGAGTTAAGGTAAGCGCCATGATATACAGAAAAGGAGATGATGTTTAACATAGTCAAAGCAATCATCATGTTCAATCTATTACCTTTATTTGCTGAGACTTAACAGCAGATAATGTTTCAATTGGTTGCAGCCCACTATTTTCAGCAAGGGCCATTGGGATGGCCTCCAAAGCATCCCCAAATGCTCTAATAGCATACTGCACGTGAAGAAAAATAAGCAATCAATAATGCTTTGGGTTGGGAATACACAAAAAATAAAAAAAATTGTTTGTTTAAGCAATGACATTACATTGGATCCATAGTCAGTAACTCGACATCACTCCTATACACTATCCGTGAATAACAAAATGATTTTTAATAGCTTCTTTAAATAGGTGGGTTCATTGGATTCACTGAAAATGTAAAAACTCTGTTTATTCTGACAGAATAAAAATTAAACCACATGAGTTTAATAATATCCATACCTGTTCTACTCCAGGGTATCTATCAGCAGCTGCCTCCACGGCTATAGAGCAAGAAATCTCAGCTGAACCACCACCATATACAATAGAATTGTTGCGGATAAGATTCCTAGCCACGCACAAGGCATCGTGAAGGCTGCGCTTTGTCTCCTCTATGATCATTTTGTTACCTACCAAAATAGAGGGATACTTTTAATTTGTCAAGGTTGATTAGACATTTATCAGTCTTCAGTCTATTTTAAAAAGCTCCACAAAATATGCATAACTTGAAAGTTGCAAAGCCTAATAAGGAAATATTTAAGGCTATGTTTTAGATTGAAAATAAAGAATGGAAGAGAAGGGCAAGTGACAGAACCTATCCATCTGTTTCCATCATTTTTTTTGTCTTCTTTCTTACCACTCAAATCGGAGGTATTGGATGGAGCTCATAATTGATTTCTTATTTTGATTTTAATTATGATATTACTGTAATTTCATTGAGTTTGAGTAATCACTCGAACCATCTCTAGCAACTAAAAGCCTACTGTTTTATACTCCATTCCACTTCATTCCATCCATTTCTTTCAATCAATCCAAACATAGCCTAGAAGTTCATAATCAACACCCAATGCAATAAAGAAATAAATACAATATTGAACAACAGTACACTTAAAAAAATATTTTTCTCCAAGTGGGTAACTAATTACATGAAATTCAAAGAAAACCAGTTGAATGAAGGAATCAAACAGTATGTCTTTACCTCCACGAATGAATATGGTTACAGCCCTTGAATTTGCACAATGTTCAATGTACAGCATTCGGTCTTTTGTTGTACCAAAGGACTTTTCTCGAACCATACCAGCCTTAAAAAAACACAAATCAATGTTGCTTTGCTTGTTGTCAAATGCACAAACAAATGAAGCATGAGACTTTCCACCCCCAACAAAGGATACAGTTAAAATGTTACCAATGCTACATATTCTGAATTACTAACCCCCACAATTGCATGTAAATTGAAAATGACAACAGACTGCAAAAAAATAAATTTTGCAGGTCCTGTAATCCCACAAAATGAAATCATCAAGAGCAAGATTATACCTTTCCCAACTTTTCTGGAGATAACTCCTGGAACCTAGGAACAATTCTTCCACCTGTATTCACAAATAGATCGTTGCTTTGTTAATAGGCATAGAAGAATATCTAAAACCCACAATGTACATCCTTACAAAGAATCCACAAACTTTCAAAGCATACATAGTTCAACTAAACCATACCAGTTGCTATAGCTATCAATTCCAACTCTACACCACCAACCCATCTGACAGCGGGCAAGTTCCTGTGCATTAAGAGATGATTTGCTTCATCGTCAAAACCCCATTGGCAAATGACAAGGGTTGCACCCACATCCTGCACATCCATTTGTCAGTTCCTAAATACAAACACATTCTAATTTCTAGGAAGACAAAAAGGGTGCCGAGGGGAATAAAAAAGATCAATTCAAATTTAAATCCCAAAAGGCTTACACACCAGGCTATAGTAAGGAAACATGGCACTTCAAGTAGAAGGTTAAAACCAAAGTAAATTGAAACCCCACCTTGCATTTCTGAACCATGTCATCAAAATACTTCTGTTCCTGCAACCTCAACGTCTGAAACTTCTCCACTGTATCAATATCAACCTTATGCTTGGTCTTTGGCTTGGGAGGCTCAAAGGGGCAAGTGAGGATAGCAATTTTAGCATCCTCAATTTGCTTAGGCATTTGAGGATGACTCATATCCTTGTCCACAACAATTCCATAGATCAACTCGGTATCCTCCAATTTACCCCCAACTTTCCCTTCCACTTTAATCAGATCCAAATTAACATCCTTCCTCGCCAGATCAGCAACAGCAAGAACAGCCTTAACAGCAATCTCAGCCAAGCTACGCTTGCAGCGATTCACACTACACCATCAAAACAATAATAAACACGTTATCAATGCAAGTTATGCACGGAGCAATTAGGTTTAAAAAAAACACAATTGCAGTTACATTTTGGAGGAGAGTGTGGTCATGCAAGTTTGAATGAGGGGCTCCAAATTAGACTCGTCGAACTCGAACTTGTTGGCGACGCGCTCGAGATGCTCGACGGCGATCCTGGACGCCATTTCGTAACCCTCGGCGATCCTGATGGGGTGAATTCCCCGCTCGAGGAGGCGCTCGGCCTTCTCGAGAAGCGCGCCGGCCATGACGACGACGCCGGTGGTTCCGTCGCCGATTTCGTAGTCCTGGCTCCGCGAGAGCTCCACCATCAGCTTCGCGATTTGGTTGTCCACGTCCATCTGGTCAAGGATCGTGGCTCCATCGTTCGCTGCAAAACAAAAAAGAGAGTGAGAACGGCACGTGCGAGGAAGGGAGGAAGTGAGGCAAGTGCGAGGGGGAGAAGTGAGAAGTTACTTACTGATGGTGACGTCGCCGTCGGGGCTCTGGAGCATCTTGTCCATGCCTTTGGGGCCGAGGGAGGTTCGGAGGATGCGAGCCACGGCTTTGCCGGCGGAGATGTTGGCTTTCTGAGCGTCCAATCCTCGGAGTCTGCTCTTCTGCTCCTGCTCCTTCAGGATTATGAACGGCCTTCCGAACTCGTCGAAAGCCAACGCCATTTTCGATCTCTCTCTTCTTTCTCTCGCACAGAACAATCGCGATTCAACGAAGAAGAAGAAGAAGAAGAAGAAGAAGGAAGAGAAACACTGTAAAGCCCTAACTCCACACACCTTCTATTATGCTTCCCACCTTTTTCTGATATTTCAATTACAGAACCCCAACCCGAAACCAACATAGGGCTCACCCATGCTTCTGTAAACTGGGCTGGACAGTCCAGGCCCATTTATCTATTATTAGCTAATTATTTTTTATTATTTGGAATTTGTAAATTTTTAACATTTTAATGTCATCTATCGAGTATTTTTTAAAAAAAATAAACAGTAGTAGTGGTAGTTTTTCGATGATAACATTTGGTTGACTTTTATCAAATTGTAGGAACACTAAAAAAACTTAGACACATTCTAAGAATCATAATTTTTTGGGACAACACATGGTTAAATAAAGTTTTGCAATTTAACTGAGTTTTCAACATGGCCAAACTTTCCTCTAAAAAAAAATGGCCTAACTTAACACAAGTTAATAGATATTAATGAGTAGGACAAGTTTAAAAATTTTACAAGTATAAAATTTGTAATATATATATATATAGGAAACCTAAAAAAATCAAGTAATTTGAATATCTTAGTACTAGACAAACATAATACACTATAGTAGAATAGCGTATTTTTCTTCAGCAAAAAAAAAAAAATTGCATACTTTATACATTATTAGAATTTATGGAATAAAATAACCCAAAGTTTATTTGTTTTAATGAAATGTTGTGTTATGGAATGGTATATAATTTATATATTTTTCTAAATGAATAACTAAATAAAAGATAATGTACCAACAAATTGTTAGTTATATGATATTAAATTTAATTTTTTTTAAGTAAAATCTCGTATTTAAGCAATGTATAGAAAAATTATGATCAACTAACAGTACAATATATGATGGTGCATTGATGATGTTTGCACATTTTTATTTGTTTTCTATATTTTTATTTTTTTATCTTATGGCATAACAAATTTTTTTACTAGATAAAAATTATAATTAATCAAAATTGAAATCAATTTGTTTTTCAAATGAGGTATAAAAAAGTGTCTCAAATTGAGGTTAAGAGACCAAACAATGATTTTTATTTTTTTTGCTCTACCTTCTGTGAATTCACGCTAGTAGTGTATCGAAGGATAGTTTGTACAAGTGTTACAATTATGGCTAATTTGGGTTATAATTTAGCAAACATCATTAATTAGAATTCATAAAATTCTTATACCAGGAATATGAGAATAAAAGAGAGGGCTAACATTTGTAATGGTAGCCTTAGCAAGAACATAAGCTACCATATTAGCTACCCTTTTAACAAACTTAACTTCAAAGTTTTGGACAGCAGGATATGATATGTTTACATCATGAAATTATGGACCCCAGCTTAAAGGCATCTTGAACTGAGCTACTTATTTTTTCAACTACGCTTTTACAGTCCATTTAAAAAATGACATGGGACATATCAAAGTTAGATGTCCACATTTATGATTATCAAAATCGCAATTTAACTTGTAAAATCATACGAGTTTTCGATTTCATAGTGCCTTCATGAGTTAAATCGTGAGTAGAATCACAAATCGAGTAAAATCGGCAGTAAACTCGATAGAATCGAACCAAGCTCAGAGTTAAGCTATGAACTTTAGTTTTCTATGTTATTTATAGGTCCATACAAAGAGGAGTTAGCACTTGCATTAAAAGATGATGAATGACTTAATTTATGTAATATATAACTTGAAGCTGAAAAATAGATCGATAAGAAAAATTGTTACTCGATCTTCCATTTGAAGATACGGAATCTGATGATGAGTGGATAACAAAAGAGGGAGATGATATTTTTGATGAAGGCAATGTCCAAGTTGAGCAACTTCTAGGTGAAAGTGGTAGTGGAAGCAATAGTGACTTGGTTGGAGGAAGTTTAAGTGATCCAACTTTAGATACATTTGATATTGACAATTTGGTTTTAAATGATAATGTTAAAGATCACTTCTCAAACGAGAAAGACTTTGAAGATGATGGTAGTGGGGGTGATATTGGAGATGATTTAATTAGAGAATTGATGGACATTTGAACTATTTATATATTTTTTTAATGCTTTTATTTCAAAAATTTATGTTTTGTATTATATGAATTTATGTTTGATTGGGTGTGGACTATGTTGGTTTATTGAATTAGTGTTAAAGTTTGTTATTTTGATTTATTTTAGGTTTAAAATATTTAGTTGTATATGATTTTATATATAGGAATATTAATATATTTTTTATATTGAGTAAACTCTTACGAGTTTACGAATCGATTCTATGAGTCGAGTTTACGGAACCTCTACGAGTTTATGTAGAATTGTGAGTTTGACAACCTTGCCCACATCAAAGCTTGAAGAAGCTCGTAAGCTTCCCCTTCCTCAACAAGCATACATGCCCAAGTGGAACCAACATACGCATCAACAAACTCTCATTTTTCATCACGAACAAAACACCCCCAACTCATATTGGCATTATGAATATTGAACATTGTATCTATATTACACTTGAAGAAATCTTTATAAAAGGGAAACCGCTTAATCCTATCAAGGTATTTTTGCATTACATCAGTTACCTCCCTTGGTTGTCCTCCAATCATGAAGAAACTATTTAGTGTTATGGACAATCTAATTCAACGAGATAGTCTTATCTTCCCACCGAGTAGTGTTTTGACTATTCCAAATATTCCAGAGTCATGCAAAAAAAAAAGCTTTACTCAATTCTTTGAGATTCTGTAGCATTTTAAAACACACCTCAACAAAACTATCTTCCTCCAACATAAAATGAGCTAGCATAGGCCATATACCAATTTACTCCCAACAATGTATGCTTCCTGAACAGTAAAAAAATTAGTGTCAAGCATGCTCTAATTGATTACTGCACACAACACCCACAATTGAACATTAGACTTCCTTTTGCTTTAGTCTCATCCTAGTTGAAATTCACTCCTTACAAGCCTTCCACATGAGAAGCCTTACTTGGGGAAGAACTCTTAACCTCCAAATCAAGGACCATTTTCTATCAACTCTCAAATGAGACAAGTCAACCATATCATTCATGATTAACCTATATGCAAAACGAATTGTATATATAACATTTTTCTTAGACCACCAGACAAGTAAAACATCATTTACACAACTAAAGAGGGGAATTTTCATAATATCCCTACTACTACATCATCAAATAGTTAATGCAATAAGTGTTCATTTCGGCAACGTACCTCAGGCATAATTAGATCCTTAACTATCATCTAATGCACTATCTGATTAGCATCTTTCATAATCCTTATATTCTCCACATTCCTTAGCCATGGCTTGTTCAAAGCCTTTCTTTTCATTTTGTATCTAATGCTCCACCTGAATCCTTTCTTTAGCAACGCTTGTGTATTTCAAATGCTTTTCCAAACATAGGATAGATTGTGACCAATCCTTGCATCCAAAAACTTCCCTCCGAAAAAGTATCTAGCTTTGAAGAAACGAGTAACCAAAACATCTTGGTTGGCTATGAACTTCCAACCTTGTTTACCAAGCAGAGCTAAATTGAATCCATGCAAATTTCGAAAGCCCAAACCTCTTTGATCTTTGCTAATTGACATTCGCACCTAAGGCATCCAGTGCAAACCTTTATTGCTTCTCTCACTCTAATCTTCCATGGATTTCTTCACACATAGATGGTGGAAACAGATACAAACTCATACATATAAAAGGAAATTGACTCTACCACTACTTTAAGTAACACCTCTCTATTACTTGGGAAAGCATGAAAAAGGGTAATAATTGAGTTCTTAACATTTGGAGAGTGCATAGCTCTTGATAATAACCTATGTTATATATAGATGTTATTAGGGTTGTAAGGACTCGAATTGGGTTGATTTTAACCTTTTTTTTTAACTCAATCCAATTAAATTTAAATGGATTGGGTTTACTTTTTTTATATTTTGCAATCTTCAACTTAACTTTTGATTAGCTCAGGTTAAGTAAAAAAAAATGTTATCTCTTTCACTATTGAAAAAAAAACAGCTTAAACTCAAACAATAAGGGGTGCTTTCAAATTTTATTTTACAACTACTATTTGAAATGAGATCCAAGAAAGAAAGTAAAATACAATCTTGCTAAAACATTGAAAATCACTTGTAATGGTAGAACTTAAAACATCTAACTAGTTTAACAACTTAGTATTCATAAAACAATATTATTTTTTTATATGTTTATTGTATATTCAGGTTGGGTTTGATCAGATTCATAACTCCAAACTCATCTTTTAACTCAATTTTAATCAGATTTACTAAAATAAATTCAATCAATAATTCAATTTAATTCAAAAATATAATTGAGTTGAATTAAATTTTGTGAGTTTGGGGTTGAGTGGAACATATTTCTTACCCTAAATGTTATAATAAGATAGGTAGAACTTACAAGACAGTGAAAACATTTTTGAACAATACATCTTGAAAATAAAAAACAAATAAAATAATGATTTTAAAGTATAAATTTAAAAAACCGTAAAAAGTCTAGCATGATTTCTCCATGTTAGGGTCGGAAAACATTACAAAAACTCAATGAAGAATAATAATCTTTTTTACCATACTAATTCGTGTCGATTTTTTTTTAAAACTAATGCTTTATAATAATAAAAAAATCAGAAAGTAAGACTAATGCTTCATAACTAAAAAAAGCAATACTACACCGAATCAAATTGAACCGACCATGTTTCTACGTCAAACCAAAGTGATTAATTTAATGGGTCTAATGGGTATGACTAGTTTGGTCGAGTAAGTGGTATCAGGTGGAGCAATTAAAGCCCCTTAATCTCTTTGGTCCCACTGAAAAGCAATTGTGGCATTCAAAGTTCCAAAAAGCAATAGAAGAATACATTTTTTGGAGGAGGTGCAAGTGCAAAAGTCATTAAATCCAATGCCAGTTATAGGATCTAGGGTGTTGGGTCAACGCTAAAGAATGGCATGTCCCACGGTGGATATTAGTATTACCCATTGAACAAACCCAAACATGGTCTTAGGATTTAGGAGCACCAAAAGGTTCGGCCTCAAATTGACCCCAAGTGCAGAAACGTCATTTCACGTGTCCCCCCCTCTGATCATGGCCATGGGCCTGGCCCAAAGAAAAAGAGAGGCGTTTTCCCCTCCCCTGCGCACAAGGGCGTACGTTAGCTGTCCCCTCTCACAATTATGGTCTCTCTCTCTCTCAATGGCCTCGTTCATTTCAGAGAAAAAAGCATGATGCATGCATTTATTAAAGAGGCAATGTTAGCTTTTGTTTAAGGGCTATGGGGGAATGGTGTGATAAGAGTGCCTTAAATGGTTCAGCTCTTTATAGCTAGCCAGCCACACTCATTCATTTCATCCCATTTAAAACCAACAAAACGACGTTGCGCTTGCATCTCCAATCTCCGATCAGCTTCTCCCGTGTTTCCATCTCAATCTGAATCAAAGCCGTTGCTCGATCATGTGTTGTTGTGAATTTGTTTGATCGAGTGAGAAGATGAATCCTCTGTGCTGCATTGCTCCGGTTTCTATCGATCGGGACCGGGCGAACCCTGTGGTGGCCAAATCGCCGAGTCAGTGTCAGCTAGGGCTCGATGCGTCCATCAGGACCGTCAACTACGCCTCCAAATCGAGCTTCTCCACTCAGGATTCCTCCGTCGGCGCCGATTCCGTCAAGGCCACCGCCGCCGCGGATCTCGAAGAGGAGGAGGAGCCGCGCGATTCCAAGGCCTTCGCCGGCGGGAACGGTGGCGGAGTGGCCGGGAGTGTGGCCGGGATCCTGTACAAGTGGGTGAATTACGGGAAGGGGTGGAGGTCGAGGTGGTTCGTGCTAGAAGATGGCGTGCTTTCGTATTACAAGATTCACGGACCGGACAAGATCTTAATGAGTCCGGCGAGGGATAGGAGCGTCAGGGTGATCGGAGAAGAGTCATCGAAGTTCGTGAAGAAGGCGAATTGGAATCTGAATCTGAATCGAGCATCGTCTGGAGGAGGAGTAGGAGGAGGTAATAACAGTAACAACGGGAAGCAATGCAAACCGTTCGGTGAGATACATTTGAAGGTTTGTTCTTATGATATTATTTATTACATATAAGATGCTGAAAAAGTTATATATATATATATATCTTTTGCAACACTTAGTTATCTTACTTACCATAAGCGTAACTAAGCTCCATCATGGATGGATACACACTTTTTTGTTTTTTTTTTCTGGTCCCAATCACTTGCACTAAAATATTGAAATGCCTTTTTGTACTTTATGATTTTCCTGCTGTTTTGTTTATCTGTATCATGAAACCGTTTTAATTTTTATTTTATTGTTTTTTCTTGTTTAAAATTGTATTTTAACGGGTTCTTTTGTTCGGACTTTATCAGAGTTTAAATCACCGCTTTAGTTATGTGTGTGTATGTTAGAAGTGAAGTTTTATTAGTTCTCCATGCTATTTGGTAAAATTTTCTAGAAAAGTTGCGAGAAGAGGGAGTGGGTAAAGGGTCATCCGTTATCAGGTCAGAGGACTAGGACATTGATTGTTCCTATGTCAATTAATGCAGGGTGTTGAATGAAACGTCTGTAAGACTGTAACTGACGCTTACACGTTTTTGCATTTACATGCAAGCATGCACCCACTCTGAAATGTGTTTAAAATATGTGTTCTTTATGGGTGTTTAATCGTCTGTATCATTTCTTTTTACCACAATCGAGCAGTGATGTATTTGAAATATTTATTAAACAATCCTTATTTATTTGCCCATATAACTTGATGTGTTTGAGTTAAATTGAGTAATTGACTCTTGGTTAAATTATATCTGGGTCTTACGTATCTGAAATATTGGGTTCAATGTCTTTCACTACCTGCTGCTGAAATTGGCATCTGCAGAAGTAGTATTACTGGGTTCTGATTGTATCCTTTCACTTTTATCATTGACAAACAAAAATGATCCAATGGTTTTATTTTATTTTATTTTTAAATTTTAATACATATACCAGCTTTCCTTGCTTGTCTGTTCCAGTGAGTGCTAAATCTAAATATGTCTTGTTCACAGGTTTCTTCTGTTCGTTCCAGCAAGTCTGATGATAAGCGGCTTTCCATTTTTACTGGGACAAAAACTCTTCACTTGAGGTGTGTGTCTAGAGAAGACAGAGCCATGTGGATTGAGGCCTTGCAGTCTGCAAAAGATCTTTTTCCTAGAGCTCTAACAAGTAGCGATCTTGCAACTTCTGAAGATATCGTAGTTTCGACAGAGAAGCTGCGATTACGATTGTCTCAGGAAGGCATAAGTGAAACAATCATTAATGACTGTGAGTCTATTATGCTTTCCGATGTCTCTTATCTTCAAAGCAAGTTGAAGTTTCTTCAGCAGAAACATGTTATGTTGCTGGACACCTTAAAACAACTGGAGGTATCAATTTTTCCTTTTGAACACATCCTCTTCTAATTGATAAGCTGAAGTTTTATTATAGATGGTTGTAACAAAATAATGGTTTTATTGCCTGGCCATGGAAGCAGTTTAAAAGTTTTCCTCTCTCCTCTTGTCTGGCTTAAGATTTTAAATATGATTGTTGGAATTAGTACCTAATGATGGAAGGATGTTACATTTACATGGCTTTCAGTTCTAAATTAGCTTTCTAGTGTTTTAGGTAATTCAAAATGTGCAGAAAGATATATAGATGAATATTGACATTTTATTCCATGTAAAGCACATTGCAGGATTAGGATATATATATTGTTTGAACCTCCCTCAGTAGTTTAAAGTAATGTTTCTGTTTACACCAAAAAAAAGTAATATCTCTGTCACTGATGTGGTCATCCATCACATGGATTACTTAGATTTTGCTTGCCCCTAGGGTCAATCACTGTATTCCCTACTTACTATGAAAAAAAGCACAATCAATGTATTAATTTATATAGTAATGCAAACTGGAAGACTTGTTTTCCTCTAACAATATCTCACTTCAACTTGTTGTCATTATTAAATGAGTGCATAGTGTTGGTGTTCTGGAGTTGGTCATGGAATTTATTCAATTCACATCCCATTTGCTACTATATATGCTCTCAGTGCCATATTAAATGATGAAATTCTTATTAGTCTAGTTTGATTTTTCTCGTAAAAACAATTCATGCAGACAGAGAAAATAGAGTTGGAAACTACTGTAGTGGATGAAACAAAGGAACGTGAATCATACTGTGGACAAGGAAATAGAAGGTTTAGTGGTGAGTATTAATTGTCCATTGTCATGTCTTTTGCCTTGAATTACCATTAAAATCTGTACCTGCAAAGGAAGTCAATATGAATTCCGTTTTAGATTGTCGTGTTTAATCTGATGATTATATATTTTAATTCAAAGATCTTTCAATGGTAATGCCATTCTTAGATTGAATAACTACCTATCATCTAAAGCATTCATTTTCAACATTATTTATTTGTGGTGATTGTATCTCGTATGAATGAAGCATTAGGAAGTTGATGATGTATTTGTATCCTGTTTTATAAACTGGTTGTTTTGATTATGAAGTTTCCATGTTAGTGGCAGTCCACTTACTCCTTGATCCTTTCATGTCTCAGATTTCTATTCAGTCATGTCAGAGGGCAGTGTTACTGATTCAGTGGCGGATAATGAAAGTCAAGATGGAGCAGATGGTGAAACAGATGATGAGGATAGAACATACTTTGACACAAATGAGTTTTTGTATTCCGATGCCCTAAGATGTGCTTCCTATCGAAGTAGGGAAGGTATGGGCAATGCCAGTATATCCGATAGAGATTATATTTGTTATGATGGTGTGCATGGGTTTGAGAAGGAGATCAAAGATGTAAGTTATCCATATGTCAAAAGAAGGGATAACCTACCAGAGCCAAAAGAAAAAGAGAAGCCTGTTGGTTTGTGGTCAATTATTAAAGACAATATTGGGAAGGATCTTTCTGGAGTTTGTCTCCCTGTCTATTTTAACGAACCACTGTCTTCATTGCAAAAGTGTTTTGAAGACCTAGAGTATTCATACCTGGTTGATAGAGCATTGGAGTGGGGAAAGCAGGTCAGGTCCTCAGCTGTGCTTTCTTTTGTCACAAAGCAGTTTTAAAAGCATGATCTCCTAAGTTCATTTTATCAAGGTAGATAATATGCTTGGTTAAATTTAAGGAAATTGCTGCTTATAAAGATTTCAACATTTCAATAGCTTGATAGTCTGCACTTGATCGACATGTTCTAAACTAGTATAGTCGGAGTTCATCCTGTCTAGTAATTAGGCCTATCAAATCTGTCCTCACTTCTGTTTTAAAGTTAGTCTCTCTCTCTCTCTCTCTCTCTCTCTCAATTTGCTTTCTAGTACCATTGCCAGATTTGCCATTTCTACAGATGCTATCATAGAAGAAAGATATGAATTTGCCTCACATTTACCATTATATGGCTGCTGCCTGGCTATTCCTCTTCTTGACTTGTGCCTCAGACTGAAAACACTTTTTTGTTCTGTATTTCTTGTTAGTTTTGAATGCCCATAAAAACTCGAGTTTTTATAGGATAAATATGTTGGTCAATATAGATTCAAAATTGTTCTCAGCTGCTATGTAGCCAAAACATAGGGATTAATGAGTTGGTTTAGAATTTTCTTGGGTAAATTAAGGGTATAACTTTGTTAATTATGGGTTATGGTGGATAGGATAGGTAATGGCAGGAGTGGTCTGTGAGCTAGCTACTTGGCTGTGATCAGTGCCTTCCAAATTACGATTTTTGGCTTGATGGGGTTTATGAATAAAATGAAGCTCAATTAATGATATAATAAGGTATTTTGAATATGACAACTAGGCCTGTGATCATAAGTCATAAATAAACAATAATGCTTGGACAATTGGATCTTTAAATTTCACAATGCCAATACATCCTGCTTCACGCTTGTGTTAAAGTTACTTAATAGTGGGTGTCTTTCTACTTTGAAGTAGCTCAAGCATGTGGAATAGGCTTATAAGAAGCAAAATATAGTTTTGTTGCATTGTGTTGGGTAATCAATTCCCCCAGGAGAGGCATTGGTAGGAAAAATTATCAAACACATAACACATTAACCATATCCATATATAATGTAGGCTTATAAACTGCTACTGGACCTAAAAGAACTTAAATGATGAAACTAAACATTTTTTGCTATTAGATACATATTGCTTGAACTAGGAACTCAGAGCTAACTTGACATTAAAACTTGCTCTATGCTGATATTGGAGGCTTGAGTAGATTGTTTCTGCATAGTTTCTGATACTGCTTTCTACAAGACTCTGGTTCCATATAAACAAAGTATGCTTTGCTAGTGCGTGTACAATGTTAATGTGAAATGTAGTATCATCCAGCTATCCAAGTTTACTGTTGTAGAACAAAGTTGAGAAATGAAAAAAAAACATTATTCAGCTTCATACTTTAAGTGCATGCTTTATATGTTTCTAGTTTATTGAATTAGCATTGTTTGAAAATTATGTTTTGCATTGTGCAGGGGAATGATTTGATGAGAATTCTAAACATTGCAGCTTTTGCTGTGTCTAGCTATGCGTCAACTGAAGGTCGACAATGTAAACCTTTTAATCCTTTACTCGGGGAGACCTACGAAGCTGACTATCCAGATAAAGGACTTAAGTTTTTTTCTGAAAAGGTAACTGGGTTTTTCCTTTAACTTTTCAATCAAGGTTAATGGGAATGAGTCAAAATTTACAGGCAAATGCAGCAACAATAAACTAAAATATTTGTTGCTTCATTATTGTGTTTTGTTGTTGAATCTGAAATAGGGCAGTGATTTGTGTGTCTTATGCTGCTAATTTTCTTCTAACAAGAAGCTTGCTCCAGGTTAGTCATCATCCAATGATTGTTGCTTGTCACTGTGAGGGAAGGGGATGGAAGTTTTGGGCAGATTCTAATTTGAAAGGAAAATTCTGGGGGCGTTCTATCCAGTTAGATCCTGTGGGTGTCCTCACTCTACAGTTTGAGGATGGTGAAACATTTCAGTGGAGCAAGGTCACCACTTCGATTTACAATATCATACTAGGTAAAATTTATTGTGACCACTACGGTACCATGCACATCAAGGGCAGTGGCAACTATTCTTGCAAACTGAAATTCAAGGAGCAGTCTATTATAGACAGAAATCCACATCAGGTAGGATTGTAAATGCAACTAGGACTGAGACTGCATGAATTATTTGTTGTTTACATTTGGATGATTTGATAGACAAGTAATACACTTTATTTTCCTGAAATATATTATGGTTTCCCTTATTTTATCCGGACAAAACATCTTTCTTTATCCTTTTTTCTCCCCAACTTTATCATTCAACTAAATTCACTATCAAAATTCTGTTTGTACTTTCTAATTAAGTGGAAAATAAAGAATTCTGTCTAGCAGGATTTTCTTACCTGCTGCACTTTCATTTCAGTTAGCACATTTACCATGGCTAGAAATCCTAATACTTTTATTTTATCGTAGCATGAATGTATTGTTTAAATTACGTTTTGCCTCTTGTATGTTAGAAATTTGGCAATTCCAAATGAGTAGTTTGGATTCGTCTATCCGCTTTTCTTGTTCTGAGTTTTATGAGACTGAAAGAACTTTTAATCATATATAACAGGTCCATGGGTTTGTTCAAGACAACAGAACTGGAGAGAAGGTAGCGATGTTAATTGGGAAGTGGGATGAAGCAATGTACTATGTACTCGGGGATCCAACCACCAAGCCAAAAGGTTATGATCCGATGACAGAAGCTGCATTATTGTGGGAAAGGGACAACCATGTACCGAAGACAAGATACAACCTCTCTCCTTTTGCAATTTCCTTGAATGAAATATTACCTGGTTTATTAGAGAAGTTGCCTCCAACTGACTCAAGGTTGAGACCAGATCAAAGACATTTAGAAAATGGAGAATATGAGCTGGCAAATGCAGAGAAACTAAGACTTGAACAGTTGCAGAGACTGGTAAATTACCCACAACTCTCAACTTTTGATCCATGGTATCTAGAGTTTATTGGAATATGCTATACGCCAAGCTTTTCTTATTGTTGTAACTTATGCTTGATTCATAATAATTCAGGCAAGAAAGATGCAAGAAAGAGGATGGCAACCAAGATGGTTTAAGAAGGATGAGGATGGTTGTTTCCGATATATTGGTGGCTATTGGGAAACAAGAGAAAAGAATAATTGGAACGGAATCCCTGATATATTTGGACAGAGTTGTGATTTACCTTCATGTTCGGAAGAGACTGTATCCTACTGAGTACTGGTTTTCTTTTTTAACAGCCCTTAAAAATATCATGTTTTGTTAAATGTGAATTTGGTTGTAGGTTGTAGGTTGTAAGTTATATAAAGATCCTTTCAAAAAGTGTTAATTCCTTTTCTGGCTGCGCGTTTTGGGTATTTGTCATTAATCTCCGCAAGTAATTTATGTTGATGCTTACTTACTAGTATGTTAATAATATCAAGTCCTCAGTGTAACAAGTCTCTGTCTTCATCGGTCATTAATTCTGTCGTAATACATTCTAGCCAGCCTATACGCGAGTTTCATTACAAAACTGTGTCTACCATCGATATGTTTCTAAATTTTTTTATGAAACCTGTCTAATTTCCAAACAAGGAGTCATTTTACGTTGAACTTAAATTTAAAATAAATACGTAGAAGATAAAGTTTTTAATACTATTATTGATTTTTATAGTTTGTGTAAAAAAAAATGTTCACAATGTTAATTAATTTTTGTAAGAGTTTAATCATCTGATAATGCAAACTATTTTTATAATATCGTTTTATTTTTATAATATCGTTTAATTAGTCATAAAAGTTAATAAATTCATTATTCATGATGGATGATGATATAAAAATTTTCATTGGTCTTTTTTCTCAAATTTTTTATATTGATCATGCATAAAAAATAAATTTTATATTATTTTGACATGATTTTTTTAATAACAGAAATTTAAATTTTGCATGTTAAAAAATATATAATTTAATTTAATTTTAACATTGATAATTAATCACATTATTAATATAAATTTGTTGATTTTTTATAATAATCACTTCAGTTGATATTTATGATTAATAATTTTTTTAAAGCCCTTTTAAATTTATAGATAGTGAAGAATTGAGTTTAATTAGTAATTATTGTTAGTATTAACCAATTATAGTCATTAATAATTTTTTTCTTTTTCAAAAATAAAAACCCAATTAAACTTTTGATATCATTAAAAAAAATCAATTGACCAACAAAAAATGACTGTAAAAACATTTACACTTCAGTATATAAATTATTTATTTTAAAAAACGGTATAACTTATAAAGTAGTTTCTTTTACATCAACTTTTAAAGTGATTATTGCATACTTATTATCATAATAAACATATGATCATCAACACGTTCTATTCCGTACTTATTATCATAATAAACATGATTATTTAACATTGTAAAGTCTGATCAGTATCACCTACTCAAATTTTCGGGTTACTGTTTTGCCATTGTCAGGAGTTTTCTTGTCAATTGTCATGCGGATTATGCCGATGAAATGGGAAAAGAAAATTTTCTATAAAATAAGAAGCAAGCAACCATTACCATCAACTACCGGTTTGAACTTTTAACCGGATAACAATAAATCGCTGATTTTTTCTCTTTTTCTCTATCCGAGTTCTTGATACCTTATCTCTCTTTGCAGCCAAGGGCATTTTCTTCTTGTGTTCCTTTTGTCTGTTGCTTCACAGCAAACAACAACACTCCTTCATTGGATTTCATTACAATCTAACAGCAAGATCATTATTATACAATATAGTTATTTCTAATTTGAACGGATAAACAAGAGGAGGGTTTGCTTTCTGAATTCAAGAAGCATTTTAACATTGACTTTATTGACCACAATCTAAACAGCGAAGATGCAGGGATTGTGAACTGGGTGGAGCATGGCCGTCCAAGAAAGTAAGATGCAACACACCTTTGTTTTTTTAATACTATTATTGAATGTTGATTGTTACATGCATCATCATTATATTGGTTATTGGGTTTCTTAAATGCCAAATAGACTAAGCACCCAGCAATATGAAGACAAATGACTTCTAGTGTTAGCTGCAACAATACAACAGTAGTTAATAAAGCTCTCTTGTGATGATATCTTGATATCAGAGAGGAAAAATAGTTGTTGCAAGGAATCTTATAATGGCAATTTATATCCTGGTTCCCATGCTCACCTCCTGCAGTATTGTCATGTGATTCGATGGGAGCTTTAGTTTTCTGGCAACTCAATCTATAATCTCCTCAGATTAAAAATAAATATGTATAATTGGGACACATTCAACTCCTTTTCTTCCAATTCGAAACAAAAATAAGCACAACTCAGTTTACAATTGGACTGAACTGAAAATCAAATAAGGGCCTTTTTCAGCTTTACTTTTTGAATGTACCTTGGGGTTTCCCAATTAAAAGCCAAACATGCCCTTCATTATCTGGTCACATTGATTTTGGACATGAAACAGTTTCCTTTTCTGGTCTGAGAAACTAATTCCATGAACTGGTTGAAGAACATAATCTAATAAAAAGTTATTTTCCTGAAGCTGACCCAAATCTAGTTGGCACAAACGTCACGTGCTACTTGCTTCTGTAAATGGAAAGCCTGAGAAAATAAGAAAGTTGGAGATCTTATAAGCCTAGTTATCAAAATCATGTTAGACACAATGTTATGAAAAGGGCCGAAGGCCCAATAAAGCAAGCAAACTAACCTTAGGCCCAAACCCAAACGGTAAAGATCTCAATATGATCGCCAGTGACAATTTTTTTTGTGGCTCAAATACGTCTCTGTGATTTTACTTCCTATCTAATTTTGATTCTTAATTCATGTAAATTTATATTTTTCCAATTTTAACCTTTATAAACACAAACTTATGGAAACTATAAATAAAAAAAATTATCTCGTCAGCCTACCATGTAATTAGCCAAAAATATAAAAGATTGAACTTCGGCTCATATAATTTGAAAAATTAATTAATTAGATTTTTAATTCATTAACTCAGCCACCACCTTAGTCGCTGAACTTGGGTTACCCAATTGAGTCAGTGATTAAATATCCTCATAAAATGCATTAACTATACTTGCCTATCTATCTTAGAAATCATTAATTTAACACTATTTGTACAGTTAAAGCACTTTTGCTTTGTTTTTAATTGAATTGTACAAACAGCAGAGAGACAGAAGAATACAGGAGCTAGATTAATTAGAATTTTACAGTGGAAAGATAACAGAGTGAAATCTATGCTTATGGCAACACGTACGTGAAGATTGCGAAACGATTTGCCACAGTGACCCGACAGACATGGTAAAAATGATATGTTGGTCCCAAGGATCATTGAGACTCGAGACTTGAAAGTTGAAATCAACTCTTCTCCTTTCTATCTCAAATACAAGAAAAATAAATTGATTTATACTAATTATTCATTGAATTTTATTATTAATAATAAAAATAGGTCATTATAACTAAACTTAAATTAAATAAAATATATTTTAAAAATATTAACATTAAATATGAATGATAAAGTTAGTGTTGAACTTTTTTTATGTTACTGAAGAAAATACTTGTGATTTATAATTAATTGTTTCTAACTTCACCTTAGGATTATATAGTTGGTAAAATATAATTGAGACTTAAAAACATTTATGTGTGCTTTTTTAGAGATTGTTGGAATTATAATCTAGACATGTTCATAGTCGATTAAAATAGAAATTGAGGCATATATATAGGAGTAAGTCTGTTTTAGTTTGAAGTTATAGCCATACATTCCTTGTAACAAGGTCCAGGGAGCAAAGAAGGATGGTTCCTTCCACTGGTGTTCAAAATCCCACTTCTTTTTGTCTCTAACTAACTTTTCCTATTTTTTATTTTCATGCACTGAACTTCGTGTTCTTGCTGATTAAAACAAATAAAAAAGTGAACTTCGTGTGCTGAGTGTAATGCTGCCCATCCTCACACAGTCACGCACTCTCTCTCCCTTGCATATGCTAAAAACTGTCATTTTGCAAAGTTGGTATTAATTTTTTTTATAAGATGGCATAATAGTTAGCTTTTCTGTAAATGTAAAAATAAAAGCCTAAATATAATTTTGGCATCCTATTTTGCTCCATTTATCATTTTGATCTCTTTATTTTCAGTTCGGAAACCTTGTCGATTTGGTATCCTACAAATTATCATACGGGAATAACAGGATAATTGAAAAAATTAAATAAATTCACCGATAATATCTTTTTACTTACTATCTCTTGTTTGGCAGTTGCCATTTGTATGAGAATTGTTGATTTTTATATATATATTTTTAAGACATCAAATATATTTAATTCTTCCTTTAACCAATACTTTAGATTATGCATGACATAATATAAGTATTTATTTTATATAATTAAAATTTGTCATAAATGTTTTCTTTAATCTATAAATTATATTATAATTAAACATATTTAAATATATAAATTATTTTAAGTAGAATAGGATAGGTTGACTGTGAAAAGTAAGTCGAGAAATATAATTCATCACATTTAAAGGTAAGTTGAATCACTTAACTTCTCCACCAATTTTTTTTAGGTTGAGTTAACTTGTGTTCGACCCAGTTTGTCATTCTTACAGTTAATAAACTATTAGGGTACCCTTGACTTAGTAGTAGCTTGTTATATTAAGAGTAACATTCTTTTTTTATATAATTTTTCTTATTATTATGTATAAAAGATTATTAAATAGAAAAGAGATATAGTTAATATGTTGAAAATATAGTATATTTAATACTTATTTTACCGAGAAAATAGGAGACTATCGTAGGATGATTTTTTAATACCCTTACATTAATGTCCTCCTACGGTTCTACCGGGAAATGGAAATCTAACGGGCAAAGCAGAGTGCTACAATAAGGCGCCTTTGATGAAACTATATTTTGGCTGCAATATGATTGTTATAATACATACAAACGGAACTTAACTGGGTTTGGATCACTGATAATAAAATTAATTTTAAAGTGATATGATTTATATTTAAATATTTTATTAAAAAATTAAGTTAAGAATAAAATTTAATAATAAATTTTGAATTTAACATAAAAGTTATTTAAATTTATTTTAATCCATAGTTAATTTTAAATATAATTTTTTTTTTAATTTTTTCAATAATGTAAAATTAAATTTTGAACTTAAAATTAATTTTTTAACACCAAAACAAACATGCAGTATCTTATTTAGAAGAGGACAACAAAAGATGGAGGGAGCAAGCAGGAAACAAGAAAGAACGTAGTCCCTTCTTAAAAATGGTGAAGAGGCAGGGAAACATCGCTTTCACTTACTTTTAGTGCCACATCAAACGGGTTTTGTTTGTTTAGTGGCAACTGCCAAACAAGAGATAGAGTCATTCATAGAGGGCTAGAGATTAGAGAAGTCACGGTTGGCTGCTGGCCTGTTCAAATGGTACGAATAATGTGGAACAATTTAAACAACATGTTACATTTTTTTCTATATTTTCCTATAAATCTTTTTAATAGTTCATACAAAATATAAATAAAAAATATAAATAAAAAATAAATATGTTCAATATCTTAGATACATAAAAAAAATGCCTAATAGTACTTTTTATCTAACAAGTTAGATAATTAATAAGAATTTTTTATAGAAAAATTAAAAAGTAAATGGGATTAATGAACTAATATTTTTTTTTAATAACTAAAATCAAATTTAACTATATTGTCAGAAACTAAAAATATATTTTGCTCATAAATTTATATAACTGATAATTTACTTACTTATTACTTAATTCTATATTTAATCATAAACATTAAAGTTACAAACATCTTAATTAATTGTAGGTAATTTATTAGTTAAATGAGATTAATATATTTAGTTAATATGGAAAAGGTTGTGTAAAATTAACATGTATTAGGAAAAGTGTGTGAGAAATTAGTGAAAGAAACAAAAAATACTTGCATGGAGATTAGAAAAGGATGGGACAATGAGAGACGTGGAAGATGGAGGCAGTGTCATTCATGCAAAGAATCAAATGCTTAGAATAAAATAGCATTGGTGTGGTGTTGAGGCTAGGAGAGCTTCAAAACTTGAGAAATCTCACCTTTCACTGCAGATTGGAATCCTAACTCAACTCAATGAGACAATTATTAAACTTATTGTAAGGCTATCACCAACCCCCCGTCATCTCTCCCAGTATCTTTAACCACAGTGACAATGGGAACTGAAATTCGTTTTTCTTTATTAATAATCCAACCACTATTTGCAGAAGAGCCATCCGGAGTTGTCTGCACATAACAAGACAAATAATATACCAATACAAATTATTGGGAAAAACTTAATTACTACCAATAATCAAACGCAAGGCAACTTGTGGCTATGTTTTGGGCCTAAATTAAATTAATAATGAGATGAGAAAGGAGAGCAGTGAAAATAGCTAGATAAGAAAAACTGTCACAAAATTCTGTGTGTGTAAGGAAGTGTTCACAGATGAAGCATTATGAGCAGTAGAAAAATACAAAAACATGAAATAGTACGGTACCCAGGCTGCCAAGCAGGCACCGGAGCCATTTATTGTTGTCCTCTTTTGGCATTTGTTGTTTTTATACAGAATTGCAAATTCAACGTTGAATGAAAATTGCCTAAATAGTTGGATTAATCATCATGGTTTTAAAATGTGAATGAAAAGGTGTTACAGGAAATTATATTTGCAGACTCAAATGGAAGATATGACCCTAGTCAAACAGTCCATTTACTGGGTTCTGATTTGACTATTGGACTTGTTAAAGAAATAGACTTGATATTCTTTTAAATACTAGGATGATATTTGAAAAAAATAATACTAGCTATAACTCAAAACATATTGAATACACCTCATTGGATGTTTGTTTAGAATAGTCTAAATTATAACAAATAATTATTTGTATTTTAAGTCTCTTTCAAAAAGCTAACAAGAATATGAACTCTTTTTCCCCTCAAAATAAAGCTCATGCCAAATAACTTAACTTTTTCTTAAAAATAATAATAAATATTGTTTATGTTTTGAATATGAAGAATGCTTTAATATCTGACAATTTTTTTTATTAAAATTAATTAATACTAGATTAAGTGGTGACATAAATTAAAACTATTTTTTTTAGATGAGTGATAGGAACACACTTTATAATATAGTCTTTTTAATATATTTTTTTATTGATTAATTTATTAAAACTATAAAATCAAGAAAAATAATTATTAAATAAAATATGAGACGTATTGAATTTTATGATTTCCTATAAATTTAAGTTATGATATTCATATACATCATTTTTGGATGAAATAAAAGAGAGAGAGAAAGAAAAAAAAGAATAGAAAGAGAAAATAATAAATGTGATAAATGATATGATAAAAAGGAAAGAGAAAGATAGAGAAATAATTGGAGGAAAGGTGGAATGAAAGAGAAAATAAAATATTTTTGTATTTATCTAACTAATATGTTTATATTTAGCCAATTGTTTGAAGACATTAGTTAAAGAACCTAAAATAAAAATAATTTATTGGAAAAAAATTGAATTATTCATAATCTATCTTATATTTTCTTATAATTTAGATAATAAATATATTTAGATAAGTATTTGTAGCATATAAATAAAGAATGAAAATGACAATGAAGCAAAACCACCAAAATGGTGAGTCCTTAGTCAGTAGCTGTGGTGTGCAAAGGGAGAAAAGAGAGGGGTAATAAAGTAAAAGGGGATGGGGGCATTAGGTGGGAAAGTACTTTTTGAGTAAGTTTTTGGGTTAGGAAAGTAGAGAATGAGGAAAAGAGGCGAGTGAGTGAGATTTGAATGGGAGAAACCGGGATCATTGTCAGCTTCCAGGGTAACTTAGACCCGAGAGCAGAGGAGTTCAGACCCCTCAATCTTCAATGCCAATGGTATCCTCTTCCTCTTCCCACACCCCTCTCCACCTCCTCCACCCGCTCCCTCCTCCTCACTCCGCTCCCATTCACCTCCCACTCCGCCCTCCGCGCAGAACTCCAGGCCTTCGGCGACATCAGAGCCCTCCAAACCGACTCCCTCCGCCACGGCATCCTCACCGTCCACTTCTTCGACCTCCGCCATGCAGAGTCCGCCTTCGCCGCCATCCGCTCCATGCACCTCCATTTCCCTCAATTCCTCCTCTCGGCCCACCCCATCTCCGCCCACTACGTCCTCCCTTCCTCCAACGCCTTCCCCGACGCCCACAACCAAGGCACCCTCGTCATCTTCAACCTCCACCCCAACCTCTCCACCGTCCAACTCCGTCGTCTCTTCCAACCTTTCGGTACCCTACTTCTCTCTCTTTTCTTTATTATTATTGTTATTTTTTTGTTCGCTAGCTGTTAGCGGAGGAAATCGTGTCCGCACCTGTTTTCTCTTCTCTTCTCTCTTAATTCATACATGTTGGAGGAACTTTTTAAGGTGATGTTTGGTGGGATGATACTAATAATAATAGGATTGTCATGTCTTTGTCTTGGACTTTTTCTGTCTCCACTTTTTATTTTAAATAAAATTTGTTGGTGGTTGGTTCAATCAAAATCCATATATAGGTCCCATAAAGGAATTGAGAGATACCCCATGGAAAAAGAATCAGAGATTTGTGGAGTTCTTCGACATAAGAGACGCCGCCAAGGCCTTGAAGCACATGAACGGCAAGGAAATTCACGGCAAACAGGTTGTGATTGAGTTCAGTAGACCCGGTGGTCACACCCGCAAGTTCTTCCATCATTCTCCTCCTTCCGAAACCACACCTTTCAACGTTCCTCCGCCACCACCACCGTTTCCTCCTTCCCCGCGACGTCGTTTTGCTGCTCCTCGCTTGCATTCCTCTCAAAAGAAATCACCGGGAAGCCACAAGAGTACGGGATCTATTGATGCGGAAATGGGATCAATGAGTTTGACCGGAGAAGTTGAAGTTCAGCATTCTTCACATGGCCCCACACAGAGGAATCTTAGCAGAAAGCACAATTGCGATACCACTGTAGTAGTAGGAACCACCACCAAGCAGCAGCAGCAGCAACAACAACAACAACAAGTACCTAGAAGTAGGCACTGGAAGGGAAAACAAGCGAAGAAACAAGAAACTAGGTTTCTAATCAAAGAGGGTGCCATTGTAGAATCTGGTCCCAAAGATACTAGAACTACTGTCATGATCAAAAACATTCCCAACAAGTATAGGTCCGTTTTTCATTTCTTTATATTTACTTCTATACATTGCTTCATTTTCTTCTTCTATTCGTGCTCCTGTTACTAGAAACTAGAAAAGGGTGAGTTTGAGCAATATGACCAATCGAGCTTCTCTCTCTCTCTCTCGCTATGAAGATACCCTTTCTCTCTCTATAACCAAACAAACAAAACAGTGCATAAAAGCTTCAAGAGAGAGAGAGAGAGAAAGGCACTGTAAAGTGAGCTAAAGTATGATGATAGTATAAAAAATGAGTATGAAATTAAATTAAAGTATAATGTAGTATCTGAGAACTATATAATGTAGTATAAAAAGTTTTGGTTTTGACTTGTTGCAGTCAGAAGTTGCTATTAAACATGCTGGATAACCACTGCAGACACTGCAACGAGCAGATTGCAGACGGCGATGAGCAGCAGCCTCTATCCTCCTACGACTTCGTGTACCTTCCCATTGATTTCAAGTATTTTTTCCATTTCCATGCGTGCAATCCCACTTATTTAACTAATTAATTGATTTACCCACCAAGCAAAATGTATCAATTATTATTATGTTTTGAAACAGCAACAAGTGCAACGTGGGATATGGTTTTGTGAACATGACTTCCACGGAGGCAACACTCAGGCTCCACAAGGCCTTCCATCTTCAACATTGGGAGGTTTTCAATTCAAGAAAAATCTGCGAAGTCACCTATGCTAGAGTTCAGGTACTACTATTTCGCTATTCATATTAGTACATAGGGAAAAAAAAATACCTTTTCTTAATCTCAAATATAAGAAAATTGTAATTAACTTTTATTTATTTAATGTTATTATCTCTAAAATATTTTTTTTATTAAATTGAAGTTTCAGTTTCAATAATAATACATTTTTATTCCTTACATTAATTTCCAATAAAGGATAAAAAAAATTATCAGCGTGAATATTTTCTTGTTCTTTTATTTGATAATTTGAGATGTAAGTATTAATTGTTAAGTGTGACATACAGTATTATATATTAATGAGTAATGCCAAATTCTCGTGTTATATTCTCATGCATATTTTCCTACTATTTTTTTATGTATTGGATGAAAAATAAAAGCATTTATTGTCTTGAAAATATAAAATATATTTAAAACTTATCATAAAAGATAACAGGAGAATTTATTGGAGGATATAATAGGAATATTAAAGAATTATTATTTTTCAATGAAAAATATTTTTATTTTAAGATTTTTAACTAATATTCTTAAGATATTAGTTAGCATTTCTCGTAAGTATATACTGGAATTAGTACAATAAATTCATATTGTTGATTTAAAAGCAAATGAATAATGAAATGAAGGGATTGGAAGCATTGAAAGAGCACTTCAAGAACTCAAAGTTCCCATGCGAGATGGAGCATTACTTACCAGTGGTGTTTTCGCCGCCTCGAGATGGGAAAGAACTGACGGAGCCACTTCCAATAGTGGGGAACAAGCAACAACAACAAGCCATATCAAGTGGCGGCGGCGGCAGCGGCAGCGTAGGTGATGATGATGAGACAAATGAAGAAGTGGGTAGTAGTGTTGTGATTCTGAAAGACAGCATTTAAGGTGGTTGAGCAACGAGCCACACCTGTGTTCGTCTTCGTGCCTTAACCAGCCAACCAACCTACCTACAACTACAGCAACCATTTCTCTATCTCTCAACTGAACCTGTTGCTGCTCACTGCTCACCTTTCCTCCAATATCTCTTCACTTTTTTTTTTATAAATATTTTCGTTTCCTGCTTTTGTCTAGTGAAATTGAATTTGTCGCTTTTTTTCTTTTTTCTTTTCAATCACTTGTTTGTAGACTTGTAGTTGTAGGTTCTGCTGCTTCAGATGTACTGTAGTAGTATTTAGTTTGCCTATTTAATTTTCAAGAATTTCGATGTATCATTTTTTTTATAGATAGAAAACTTTAAAGAGAACATAGAAACTTTAGTTAGTTCTTGACGATTACTAGGTTTAGACTGGGTTTGATTGTGTAGTAGAGAAAAAGAGCAGAAAAGAATTAAAGAAAATATTTAAATTAAAGTAGTAGATAAAGAGAAGAATGGAATTCACACCTTTTTTTTTTTTTCATGAATAGTATTTTCTCCCTTACAACCAAACTAAATATTAAGCTAGTAGTAACTAGGAGTGGAATGGAAAGGTTTCATGAACATATACGATTGTGTCTTACTGTAGATAATAAACATCTATTTGAATAGGATCGATGTAGGAGATTTAGGTAATAAACATGAAATATAAGTTTTAACTTCAATGTGAAAACTGTAAAAAAGAAATTGTTCGTCTCTTAAGAACTGAACTTATCAATAAACTATTCAGATTAGAACTGGAAAAGCAACCAATTTTTCATTTCATAATATATTTAATTAAACTTGAACTTTCTTAACAAGATTAGTTGGATTACAAAATAATTTCTCCACTGCAAAGGGAGTTTTCTTTGATTGGTATTTTTATATTTTCCGTTTAGTTACATCATAAAGGGCATGTGAGACCTGAAAATAGCTTTAGTTGAATAATATAGGTGTCTAAATTATTTGAATTTTTTTAAATAAGTCTGTTTATTTTCAAAGTTTGTAATTGGGTCTTTGAACTTTTAATCATTGATTGGGTTCCTCCTAGATATATTTTTGTATGAAGTTACATTAAGGTAATTGAAAATTTTCAAATAGTCAAGCGATCAAATTGTCAGTTTAATTATTTACTAGGTTCCTAAACTATTTAATTTTTTTAATCAGGTACTAATAATGGTTTATTTGGAATAGATGAAATAAAGTATAAGGGGAAAGAAAATTTTGAAAATTAAATTGGAGAGAAAGTGAAAGAGAATAGTTTTTTTTTAAAAAAATCGTTTTTTCCTATTTTTCAACCAAATAAAAGGAAATACATTAGTTATTTGTGTTTTCCTTAATTACATCCAAAAATAGCTTTTCTTTTAAAAAAATAATCAGAGACTTACATGTGTTTTTTTTTACAGGCAGAGACCTACATGTTAATGTAAGCTAAATAGAAAAATCAAATAAAATAGTTTAATTGTGTGATCAAATAGATAATATGTTTCTATCAAAAAGCAAGGAATGAAGTCGCAGAAGTGTTGGGCGAATGCATGTACTATTAACAATATCTGAATTTTCAAAGATGCATCTGAGATGAGAGGACAGTCAACTCCCAAGTGACAACCTCTTAAAACAGCGATGAGTGATATAAGAAGTGTACACTTCACTTTTTAGTGACTATTTTTTTTTCTTTTTCTTATATTCTATCTTTTATCTTTATACATTTTTTCATTTTATTTTGAAGATCGATGTAAATTTCATTTCTTTTCCTGGCTATAGAAAATTACATCCTATCATTTTATATAAACAACAAGAAATAAAATAAAATAGGTATAAATAGAACAAGAGAGCAGGGGATAAAAGAGAAAAGAGTTTTAGAAATCTATATACAAGTCATCCACACCCCTTTTTTTAGTTTATTAATGGAATTTCGTTTGTTGATTCGAGCTAAGTTTCATAAAAACACCAGTCCTTTTTGAAATATCCTGAACAACCTATAGGTTGAGCGCCTCGTTCAATGAAATATAGAATAACAGAAATATTTAAATAGGTTTGATTCTTTATTAGATCATAAAAATCCACTTTCTGAAAATCAAAAAAGAGAAAGATATTTCTTTTATATATATATCAATATTTTTTATATGTACATAAAAAACAATTGGTTGATCATTTTTAACAATACCTTCTTTCTTAATTATGTTTTTTTTATCATTCCTTTTGTCACTAATTGCCAGATATTCAAGGAAAATATTTTTCAAATTTAAAATATTTATAAAAAGTACTAGTACTACAAGTAAAGGAGTATGGTATTTTAACAGACAAGGTCTAACACGGGAGTTTGTATTTTTAGCAATAATTATAAAAAAATTATCAAAAAAGACAAAATTTATTTCGATGATGCTTATTTTTTTTTTTGGATAGATAGTCTTCTGACTTGTTAAGAGAATAGTCAAGTTTAAATAACACTGTTTTTGTTTAGGAGAGGGAAGAAACATAGGAAAAAATAATTTTAATTATATATATATATATATATATATATAATTATATATATATATATATATATATATATATATATATATATATATATATATATATATATATATATATATATATATATATATATATATATATATATATATATATATATATATCATTTAAACCAAACATAGCATTGGAGAGTTGTCCTTGTGTTGGAATTGGAACAAGCTGCTGGAGCCTCTACTCTAGTAGCCTTGGGTAGTGTTGTGTTGTGTGGTAAATGAAATTGGAGCTACTGTTGTCTTTATTTATAGAGGTTGTACGTAAGATTAGGATGGGTTAGGTTTTGGTTTGGTTTGTTGTGGACCATGATATTCTCCACACCTGTCCTGCATTGGTCACCCATTTAATGCTCTGTCAGTTTTTCACCTGTTATTTCTTTGATGCTCTGGGGTTTTGACACGTGGACCACTTGATTCCACCCACGTCATCACCGGTCCCTCCCCTCTTCCCAACTCAAACCTCCTATGCTTAATATCATAACTCAGTTTTATTAATAAATGCTAATATGTTAGAATGTTTATTTAGTTTTTTTTTAAGACAACTTTGATTGTGTGGAAGAGTTTAGAATGAAAGAAAATTAACAAAAAAAAAAAAATTTGAATTAAAATAAAAAAGAAAAAAAAAGTGAGATTCTCCATAACTTTGAAAATTTCTCTTCATTTTTCTTTTATTTCTTCACAACCAAATACACATTTAAAGATGGCACCTGTGGCTTCCACCACCGGGAAGGAGATGGAGACGGCGGAGGGGAATTGGTATATGGAGTATGAAGAGAGCTAGGATGGATGGAGAGAGAAATAGGATTTGCGATTTGGGCTTTTTGGTTCTTTAACTAAAAAGTTAAAGAAGAACTATACCATGATGGAGGAGAGATAGAGCTAAGTATGTTTTCATATTTTCATATTCTGACAATTTTTAGCTTCTAGAAACCGTATTTAAAGATTAAGTTATAAAATATTACAGACTCCTTTAACAACAGTGTTTGATGAAAGGGCTAAAATAATATATTGATCAATTTTAGAAATTAAAAAAATAACTTTTAATTTAAGAGATTAAAAAATCATATTTCTGAACTAAAAATATATTTAAATGTTTAATTAATTTTGTATGATAATACTAGTTCTAATGGCGAGAAGGAACTATGGAACAAGGTCCGTGGAAACTGTGGCTGAGGCATGCGCGGATGTACTTTTGATGCAATCAAGGTCACACGGTTGGCCACTTGGACCAATTCCATAAATAAATACCTTACTTTTTAGAAATCGATAAAAATGGTAAGTTTAATTTAACTCAAAGCTTTACATACTTGGACACCGAACTACTTTGGAAACATCATTTGTACGGATACCCCGTCTTTTATGTGCCTTGCTCATTGCCAAAAATTATTCCACTAAACTACACTAATTATTTTGAGACTTTGAATAATTATTTAACACTTTCTATTTTTTTTTTGGAAAAAATATAAATTATATTAAATTCAAAATGATACAATAATAAACGGGGCATACCCCGCGGTTAAAGAAAATCAAAAGTCTCCCTAATACAAGAAGACATATATCAAGATGCTAAAACAAATGCAACACTATACATAAGAAACTTAATCTATTTTTTTATACTAATATCATCAAGCTTTTTTTATGGTTAGTTATTGAATTTGGAAACTTGGTCGCGAGGATACACCTCTTCGTTATTTCGTACTTATTTTGCTTATATAAAAGTACTACTAGTAGAACATAATGGTGGTAATTAAGGACGAAGAAGGAATAAACGAAAGAGGGAGAACTTTCATTCTCATTATTCTATAATAATAAAATAATGAAAGAAATGTACTATAACTCAAGACTCAAGAGTCGATTTGTCACCGAGTGAGATTTGATTATATTATTCATCAATATTACATTCAGTCTAGCAGTATCAAAAATTGTGTAGAACACTACAAGACACTATCTTGCCAATGACATAGTAGTCCTAGTTTTCAATTACACTTCGATTGGTTCAATGATCATGATTTGGGGTAGATTCCTTTTCTAACTTATCTTCCTCGTCGTTCATGTCTGGACATTATATGTGTTCGTTGTGATCAAAACCATATAAGTAACGCCAAAATAACATAAGCAAAAAGAGTTTCTTGTTCAAACTATAACGATGTCTCATATAGTGACAGTAATTGATGAATCCATGATTAGCAAACAAGTGCCGGCAAATGTTAAAATCATGCGTATAGCTCTCAATCCATTTGGCAAATGGCAATAAATAAGCTCTAAATAGAAAATTATAATAACTCAAAGAAAAGATACCTATTATAAATTTATAATAAGGTGTTCAAGAGGTCGAGAATTTTGAGGCATAGAAATCCCACCTGGGATATGGGAAGCAAAGATGGATTTTTCCGTTATGCAGATGGCTTTGACAAATTGCTATTACTCTTTGGGACTTTGGGTTGCATTGGAGGTGGCCTACAAACCCCTATGACAATGCTTGTTCTTGGCAGTTTGATAGATGATTATGCTGGTGGATCTGGACATTCTGTGTCCAACCATGTTATAGACAAGGTAATTAAATATTAGTACATGAGGTCATTCACTGAAGCCATTCATTCTAGACACATGATAACAGAAGTAAATGCAAAAATTTCAAAGTCATGGTTTTGTTATTTTTCCTGCTACTAGTAGTTATGATGATATTCAACAATAGTATAAATTATAAAATATAGTTTTTACATTCCAAAATTTCATTTGCTTAAAAACATCTGACAAAAGTTCTGTCATGATTCTTTCAGTACGCTCTAAGGCTGCTGGGTGTTGCTATTGGGGTTGCTCTATCCTCCTTTATAGGTAACTATTGCTGCAAATTTTGGATATTTGGTTTCCAACTTTCCATTGTTAATGATAACGTGGGCCGTTGAACTCTACCCTTTTTTCTGTCTCCTCTAGCAGATTTATCATGGATATGTGTAACATCATTAATGATTTTTTCTTGGTGTAAGTAAATATATGAAAAAAAATCCTTGTCCAGCTAAAGTAATTATTACCTTTTTCATTTTTTCTTTGGTTACATTGACAAGTGGATATCATGACCTGACTCAATGAACTGACAATTGCCTAAATTCATATCCCACCTTAACCAATTGAAATATGCTCAGTCAGCAAAATAATTACTTTTCATGTAGTAAGAGTTCAATATTGATTTCAAGAGAATGCATGCATGATATTTGTCCTGCAGAAGGGGTATGTTGGACAAGAACAGCAGAAAGACAAACTTCCCGCATGAGAACTGAATATCTTAAATCAGTCCTAAGGCAAGAAGTTGGTTTCTTCGACAAGCAAACTGACTCTTCCTCAACTTTTCAAGTTATTGCCACCATAACTTCTGATGCTCAAACAATACAAGATACCATGGCTGATAAGGTATACTTATTACTTAATTATTTATAGAATAGAACTTTCCTCCTTATTCTTTTGAATCCTTTGTGGTAAAAATAATTTGTATGTGTTTGTTGCAGGTGCCCAATTGTCTTGGTCACCTCTCAGCATTTTTCTCTAGCTTTGTAGTGGCACTCTTCCTTTCATGGAGACTTGCACTAGCTGCTTTTCCATTTTCAATCATAATGATCATGCCAGCTATCATATTTGGGAAGACCATGAAAGAGCTGGGAAATAAAATGAAGGATGCATATGGAGTTGCTGGTAGCATAGCTGAACAAACAATCTCATCAATTCGAACTGTTTATTCATATGTAGGTGAGAAGCAGACACTAGAAGCGTTCAACTCAGGTCTTCAGAAAAGTATGGAGATTGGCATAAAACTAGGTCAAACCAAGGGAGTGATTATTGGTAGCTTTGGGTTGCTATATGCTACTTGGGCATTCCAATCTTGGGTTGGTAGTGTTCTGGTCAGGACAAAAGGAGAAAGTGGTGGCCCTGTGTTTTGTGCTGAAATATGCATCATTTGGGGAGGACTGTAAGTATCATCAGAATTTCCCCCCTTTTCTTTTTCTTTTTTTGCTAAGTAATATATCTAATAACTTTGTAGGAGATATTCTGCTAAGATAAAGACTCTTGGGGAGAACATGTTGATATTACTACATGAACTGAAATATATATGAAATGAACTAATATTGAATTGGAAAAAAATGTGCTTCTCTTGTCCATGGGACTTCACACTTGCTATGACTGTTAACTTCAATTTAAAATGCACAGGTCTCTGATGAGTGCACTCCCAAATCTTGGTTTCATATTAGAGGCAACAACAGCTACTACCCGAATTTTTGAGATGATTGACCGAGTGCCAACCATAAATTCTTATAAAGAAAAAGGAAAGCTCTTAACACATACAAGAGGAGAGATCACATTTAACGAGGTTGAGTTTAGTTACCCATCAAGGCCAGATGCACCGGTTCTCCAAGGACTCAATCTGAAAGTACAGGCAGGTAAAACAGTAGGCCTAGTTGGAGGGAGTGGTTCTGGCAAATCTACTATCATCTCTTTGCTTGAAAGATTTTATGATCCTGTATATGGTGAGATATTGCTTGATGGATATGATATACAGACACTCCACATTAAGTGGTTAAGGTCCCAGATGGGACTGGTAAATCAGGAACCAATTCTCTTTGCAACATCCATAAGGGAGAACATTCTATTTGGCAAGGAAGGAGCTTCAATGGAAGCTGTTATAAGCGCAGCAAAGGCAGCAAATGCACATGATTTCATTGTTAAACTTCCTAATGGATATGAAACTCAAGTAAGATATGAATTCTGTCCCATTCCATACTTCTTATCCCACTTAATTTTGATTAGCAAGATCCTAAACACAGTTATTTGATATTGTTCAATTTGATTACTCAGAAAATTGCAATTTGTTGTTCAGGTAGGACAATTCGGAGCTCAATTGTCTGGAGGGCAAAAACAAAGGATTGCCATTGCAAGGGCTTTAATAAGAGAGCCAAAAATTCTCCTACTAGATGAAGCCACAAGTGCATTGGATTCACAATCCGAAAGACTAGTGCAAGATGCCCTTGATAAGGCTTCCAGAGGCAGAACAACAATCATCATAGCGCATCGGCTATCCACAATTCGTAAAGCTGATTCAATAGTAGTTATTCAATCTGGAAGAGTGGTTGAATCTGGTTCCCATGATGAACTACTCCAACTGAACAATGGGCAAGGAGGGACTTACAGCAAAATGCTACAACTGCAACAGGCAATAAGTCAAGACGAAAATGCATTGCTTCAAATAAACAAGAGCCCTTTAGCTATGGTAAATCAAACAAGTCCAATTTTTAGCAGGCAAAGTAGCCCAATTGATCATGCATTTAGCTCCACGCAACCGTTTAGTCCCATATATTCAATCAGTATTCCAGGGTCCAGCTTTGATGACTACAGCAGCGAAAACTGGGAGAAATCTTCAAATGCAAGCTTCTCTCAATGGCGTTTACTTAAAATGAATGCCCCAGAGTGGAAACATGCATTGCTTGGGTGTTTAGGGGCCATTGGCTCTGGAATATGTCAGCCAATTTACTCCTATTGCTTGGGAATTGTTGCATCTGTCTACTTTATAAAGGACAACTCTCTCATCAAATCAGAAATCAGGTTGTACTCGTCCATCTTCTGCTGCATAGCTGTTGTCAACTTCCTTTCAGGCCTCATTCAACATTACAATTTCACCATTATGGCAGAACGCTTGCTAAAAAGGGTGCGAGAAAACTTGCTAGAGAAGGTGCTGACTTTTGAGATGGGATGGTTTGACCAAGAGGATAACAGCAGTGCGGCAATTTGTGCTCGTTTGGCAACTGAAGCCAACTTGGTTAGATCCCTTGTTGCAGAACGAATGTCATTGTTAGTTAACGTTTCTGTTATGGCTTTCTTGGCTTTTGTACTAAGTTTAATTGTCACATGGAGGGTGGCTCTTGTTATGACCGCAATGCAGCCGTTGATCATTGTATGCTTCTACTCAAAAAACATTCTCATGAAAAGTATGGCAGGCAAAGCAAGAAAGGCTCAAAGAGAGGGTAGTCAATTAGCAATGGAAGCTACTACCAATCATAGGACTATTGCTGCATTCTCATCTGAGAAAAGGATTTTAAATTTGTTCAGAATGGCGATGGAAGGCCCCAAGAAAGAAAGCATCAAGCAATCATGGATTTCAGGTTCCATATTGTCAGCCTCATATTTTGTAACAACAGCATCTATAACTTTGACTTTTTGGTATGGAGGCCGGTTATTGAATCAAGGGCTGGTGGAATCAAAACCTCTTTTGCAAGCTTTCCTCATTTTGATGGGCACTGGTAGACAAATTGCAGAGACAGCAAGCGCAACTTCTGACATAGCTAAAAGTGGAAGAGCCATTAGTTCAGTATTTGCGATACTGGATAGGAAAAGTGAGATTGAACCAGAAGATCCTAGACATAGAAAGTTCAAAAATACTATGAAGGGCCATATAAAACTGAGAGATGTCTTTTTCTCATACCCCGCAAGGCCAGATCAAATGATTCTCAAGGGCCTCAGTCTTGATATTGAAGCTGGCAAAACAGTTGCATTAGTGGGACAAAGTGGCTCGGGAAAATCCACCATCATTGGCTTAATTGAAAGATTTTATGACCCCATGAAGGGATCTATATCCATAGACAATTGTGACATCAGGGAATTTAACTTGAGAAGTTTGAGATCACATATTGCCTTGGTGAGTCAGGAGCCAACCCTTTTTGCAGGAACTATACGTGACAATATTGTGTATGGGAAAAAGGATGCATCAGAAGATGAAATAAGAAAGGCAGCACGTCTTTCAAATGCTCATGAGTTTATAAGGTACAGTTTCTAGTATCAAGATTCGGTTAAAATTGGTTTTAGTCCATGCATTTTAAAAATGGTGAATTTCGTCCCTGGCTAAGTCAAAATAAAGTATAGAGTCGAAAACCAAATCCACCACATGCACCATTTTCAAAAAGTAGGACTAAAACCAATTTTAACCAAATCTTGAAGGACTTAAAACGCGTTTTACTTTTTTGTATTTTCCTCTCACTCTTGCAATAGGAAAATAGAAGAGTAAGTTGCATTCAGTGACACAACTTGTCTGATGTAGTTCAATGAAAGATGGTTATGACACTTACTGTGGAGAAAGAGGAGTGCAGCTCTCAGGAGGACAGAAGCAGAGGATAGCAATTGCTCGAGCAGTGCTTAAGGACCCTTCAGTCCTTCTGTTAGATGAAGCAACAAGTGCTCTAGACAGTGTATCAGAGAATCGGGTTCAGGAGGCACTTGAGAAAATGATGGTTGGAAGAACGTGTATAGTTATAGCTCACCGTTTGTCAACAATACAAAGTGTAGATTCCATAGCTGTGATAAAAAATGGGAAGGTGGTGGAACAAGGGTCACACTCAGAGTTATTGAGCATGGGATCAAATGAAGCTTATTACTCCTTGATTAGGCTACAACATGGCCACTCAACTTGAGGTGATATGTACAAATATGCATATGAATCAATGTGCCAAGCATTATGCAATTTAAAATAAGATAAACAGTTTTGTACCCAAAATATATATTAAAAACATTAGCTTAAAGTAATGAATACTTCTTGGGTTGTGCATTTAGAACAAAGGAGGACAATGTTTCTTAATAAGCGAATACTTCTAACAACTCCAAAATTATCATATACTTCTTGGGTCGTGCATTTGGAAGAAATGAGCAATGCTTCTTAATAATAGTTAGATCTAGCATAAAAAACCAACTAACAAATAGTTAGATCCTATTCCTCTATCTCGTACTTTTGAGATATCACTTTTTCTTCTTAATTGAGTCACATTTGGATTGGTATCACTTTTTATTACACACTTCAGAGATTTTTAATTGTGAAATTCGCCTTCTCTCTCAAGTCTTGCCTAAAAAAAGAATAAAAAGAGATCAAGACTCACTTTTTTAACTTCAAGTTTCATTGCTTATCGAAGTAACGCGTAGTTATATATACCTGGATATGATATTGTTTTTTTTTTATACGTAGCAAACACAATAGTAACATTAACAGGAAAAATGTGAAATTACTATTTTGTCTCAGTCATTAGTATATAGCATTGATACAACTCCAAAAATTGAAGTACTCAGCTAATACCATAAAAAAGAAATAGAGACAAAATCGATTCAAATAAAAATCAAATTGACACTCAATTGGTTTTTAGAATTTTCAAAACGAGTATTGGCCGATTTAAATGACTGCACTCAAACTAAGAGACAAACTTGGTGGTAACACACACTGCTCAATTCACCTATTTTATGTGTCCCATTCATGGCTGGTACACCACTAACTTCTTCATGGGACGCTTGCACACTAGACAAATTATAGTTCCTTGACTTAACCTTTCATTTTCTCTAGAGGAAACAAAGCATGAGTGATTGCAACTCCCTTCAACAAATGTAGGTCTAGGAAGTTTCTTAGAGCACCAAAGAATCCCAAATTGGTTATATTTTCTCTCCACTCAGAACATTTCCTTACGAACTCCATCACCTGCATCCCTTGAAGCCTAAAAATATCAGTTGAACTTGAACCCCCACATCCAATCACAGTCCATTCTTCTTCTCTAGCATCCATGTCCAGCAAAGCTGACAACTCAGCTAGTACATGATCAGAACTTGGTGTCTTCCCTAGTCTGAGTTTAGACCTTCTCATACTCTCCAATCGAAGCCAAAAGTATTGCACATTTGTGAAGGAAAGTGGATCACTGAAACTTTTTTCACCACTTCGTGCCATTATTTGCTTAACATTTTCACCTGATTGACTATTACCAACATATATTGTTTCCAGCTGCATACCTGCTCGTTTGACCTCAGTAATCTTATCATTGAATTGTTGGATCCAAACCAAGTTTTCACTCCCATAAAGGCATATATTTTTTCCTTGTTCGACCTGGCACATAGTACAATGTAAAATCCAGCAATGTTACGTGAAATTAAACTGCTAAAATCTGCATGAAAATATGATATGAATCAGACTCCAACCCAGTAAGCAAGGAAAGGATTGATGCCATCCAGCAAAAGTTGCATTGTCAAATTCTGGTCTTGCCATAGCTCTTCCACTTTTGAAGCCGAGAAGGGGTATGCTTGGGGACCCCAAATCTTGATCATATCAAGAGCATTGTAATTTGTAACCTTCCCTTTTGAATCTAGAGCTACCATGATGGGCTCATCCTTGTAGTTCCATTGTTCCCTTGTGTACTTCACCACTGCTGAGCTAAGTAACCTTGGTTTCTGAACAGCATTCCAAGCCAAAGAATCTGACAAAAAATTAAAACTACTTTCTTCAGCTTCAGTCCATGTATCAGAAAATGGAAGGGGGATCCACACAATCTTATAACTCTCCCTCAACCTCTCATTCAGAGGATGATCACATGTTTGCTGGACCAGCAAGAATATATCTATCGGGTTGAGTAGCTGCGGTTTTGAGATCAACAACAGAACTGTCTTATTTTTCAGTTCAGAAACACCAATCTGTAGACGACAGAGGATTAAGATTAGAAGATTGCTTAGGCTAGAAAGATATATTAGCAAGTCATATCCTTGAAATATTTTAACAAATCTAAAATTATAACAAGCATCATACTTCTGGAAAACAAGAAAAAGTTTATGACTTTTTAAATAATCACATGACCTAACTTTTAATCTGGATCATTTATTTATAGTTGTATGGTCTACATTTACTGTTCTTATATTCTTATTGATATGTGCAAGGCTCTCAACTTGAATAATATGTTTGTCTAAAAGTACCTAAACACTTTTAGATTCATGTTCCTCTTATATTCTTTTATTTGTTTCTAATCTACCAATTTTGTGAGATTTGTTCTTCAAATATATGTGTGTATGAATTTGTTAATATATACCTGCTTTTTTTAGAAATATTATAGCAAATTATAACCTTTATTTTCTCAAAACACACCGAAAGGTATAATTTGCTAAAATAGTCCTTCTAAAAGTAAGCTATTGCAGTTAGGAAATATATATTTGTGTGTATTGCACACACATACCTATTGATCTATCTCTTCCAAAAAAAAAGGCAAAATATTTCTCAGCAGAATCAAAGAGCATAATGCCTTTACTTCTGTTGAGAAATCCTTCAATGGCAAGTAATTCTTGGAATGAAAAAATAAAGTGAGAATCTTTGTGATTATCAATGTGCTCCTCACGAGCAAGATCCAGCAGCCTGTCATACAAGTTTCTCTCTGAAACATTGTTATGCAAGGAACTGATGTTAGTGCACAAATCAGAATTGGTTAATATACCTATCATTATAAGCAATATTAAGAAGGAGAAAAGTAACCTAGTTCTTTGTGACAGATCCGTCTGTCTTCTGGGATTACAGCATATGCCACCTAATCTATAAGCCAAACTTGAAAGCTCCCAAGCAGCAATTATTGTTGAATCTGAATACCTGAAATGTGTGAATACATCGAAAGAGCATCCCTTGTCAATAATTTTGAGCAATAATTTTGAGACTATCAATAATTTTGAGTCACTATGTTAAATAATTTTAAAAGTTTAATTAATATTTTGATCCTAATACCTGCGGCAACTGTTTGTTTTAATCTCTCTGTACCTGAAAGTTCTATGATTTAGTTCTTATACCCGCAATTTTTAAATTTTTTAATGCTTTTGTTCTTATGTCTCTATTTTGTATCGGTTTTACACTGCCAAAAAATTAACAACAAGGACTAAAACAATTACTATTTGTAAAGGGACTAAAATGGACGGTTTTTGGGATAGGGACTAAAACTAAAGTTAGTGCAGGTAAAGGGACCAAAAGATTAATTAAACCTTAGAAGAATTATGCATGCATGTTTGACATTATCTGAGCCTCAAGGGAAGAAACATGCACTTGGTCATGTTTTTTGGCTGTGAAATCCATGACTTGAGAAAAACATGCTAAACAGCTTCTGGTGATCCAGTATGCAGCTTCGTATATTTGGACTTTGTGACACATTTCCCGGCTCTACATGTTGAAGGGGAAGATACTCAAACTTAATGATACACATAGCCAAATCCATCATGGTCTTAACCAACAAGCTCAATGCCTTGATTTGTAGCTTCGGTGGCTTTAAGTTGTAGGGCAGCTGCTTAATACTTGAAATTAAAGCTGCCAAAGTATTACCACGATATAGCTGCTTAAGTTGCCAGAATTCACCTTATCTTACTGCAAAAGCAGCAAGCACTAATACTACTTTTGCATCCCGACTATACTTCCCTATCAAATCAAACACATTTATGATCCTTGAGTTAATATCACCTTCACCAGAGCATTTGCAGAGTAGGTGCCAATAAAATAGATATGTTAATTATACGTATAGGTGCACATGTGCATACACCAACATTTCAAAACAAGGAATATGAAGTACCTTTCATATTTTTGTGAAGATGAATCCTACTGGTTCACTATTACCAATCGTTTCAACTTCACTTATATCATTCTTCTGAAAGGAAGCAGAATATAAATTAAAAGCCCCCTGAAACAAGCCAATAGAAATCATGATCTGAAAACTTCAATGTCAATGCAGGCAATATATTTTCTGTGCTGCAGTCAGTTTAATGAATTCCTAGTTACTATATTTAAAATATAGTATTATGAGACTGCATGAATATATATCATCCTAAACATGGGAAATTCATGGGACTGCATGAGTTTATAGTTACAGCATGCACGGGTTTATCAAGGGAGTAAAAAATTTATTATTGTGGAAGCATGTAACAAAATATGTTGCCAACAGCATGAAGCATTGTCTCAGAATCCAGCCTGCAACCATCTGGATCGTGTGTAAGGAGGAGCTTCTTTATAAGAATATCATGTTGCATGTTTGGAATTGAGAAAGGAAGTGAAATGTTTTCTAAGGGAACTCGAGGCTAAAACTATAGTGAAATGCACCACATTAGCATTCCATGCTATAAAAATTACGAGGGTCTGTTCTATGAGTGGATAATCCTGTTTCTATATATATATATATATATATATAGAAAGATGAAGCTAGTAGTTTGGTTCATAAATGTGGACCATCAATCTGTCTCTATTCTGCGATTGAAGCATACTTAAGCTAATTTATATAATCTAAAAAAGGAAAATGCCTCGTTACTTTTTCTTTTTTCTCTTTCTCTTTCTCTTTTCTGATTTAATTCCTTGGATTTGTGAAGTAATAAGTGTTACTAATATAAAGTGAAAAAGGACGGAACAAACCAGACATTTGGCATTTCATATGACCGCAGGTCACAGTTAAGAGTTTCTTCAACGTGAATGTTAGATTATAAAATCCGGATTATTATGTCAACAACGAAGCAGCGTTATCAAAAGGCAATATTCTACGTAAACAAAAAAAAAAGGCAATATTCTACCACCTTTTTTTTATGTGATCTTCTGAAAGTAATTAAATCAGTCAAGTGTTACTATTATTGTTTTTTCAATTGGGGGTGGGGGGAGTAAGTATAATGAATAGCGGGAATATTTCAAGAATTCTATATAAATTTTATATTTTCCAACTTGTTTAATATGTGGCTGAGGGATTTGGATAATTGGATATTTTATCTCTTAAAAAAATTATTTTGATAACTCATATCTCGCAATTGGGTTAATTTTACCTTTTTGAGTATTTTTATTTTTATTTTGATAGATCATTTTATTTTATTTTTATTGATTTAAGATGGGCTGTCTCTTAAATTCATTTACATATAAAAATTATGAAACTCAATTAATAATGTCGAACTAAAAGAGTGCTAAACAATGTAAAAATCACATAAAAAACAAATAACTGAAAAATTTAATATTTTTTTGTTGTTCGACTTTGAGTGACTCACTTTTCATATTCTTTTTCGTTATGTCCTTTCTTGGTTTACAAATTAATTGAATTCCATAATTTTTATGTAACGAATCTTTTTTTTTAGGTGAAAATTATGTAATGAATTTAATAAAATAAGTTTCTCAGCTTAAATTAATAAAATAAAAAAGAGTTCAAATTGTGCTCTATTTTTTTTTAAAAAAATGACAAATATTTTAAAAGGTAATATTCCCCTAAATTTTAGTCATAAAAGATTAAAATAAATCTTTCTAAAGATATAGAACCAAAAAAAATTAGGTAAAAGAAAAGACACTAAAAATATATTTTAGCAAAAGAAAAATATAAGAAACTAAGAGATCCTATTCCATGGTTGAATAAGTGATATTTTTTGTACGGATTAAATAAGAAGAATAATACCATTAACACCCCCACCAACACCAGCAAATATATATATATATATATATATATATATATATATATATATATATATATATATATATTATTTAATTTCACACAAAAAAGCTATTATTTAATTTTGTTGGAATTTTGAATTTATAAGTATGCAGTAGTATTTAATATATTAAGTTTTTTTCTTCTTCTCAGAAACGCCCCTTCATATTATTACAGAATCCCCTAAATGTGGGTTCGACGCCAGGCAAGGGTTTCAAAAACTTCTATTTATATTACGGGGGATTATTATTTTCTTATAGGTTATGCTTTTCTCTTGTCATAAGCCAAGTAAAAGTGCTTTTTCTTCTTTTTTTGAAAGATTGATTCTGAAGTTCCCACAACAAAAACACAAACTTTACTCGTTCCAGAAAAGGCATTGGTGCAGATCGGGGGATTATTATCAATATATGATTAGAGACAAATCTACAATATAATAATGACATTGTTGAGGGCAATATTGAATCATGTAGGTTTACTTTGTCTATCTGTTTTTTCCTTTGTTGTTGACTAAGTCATTGAAGATTATTGTTAGTGAAATTAGTGGTTTGTTTTGTTGCAGTTATTATTAGTCCTATCCTTTGGGCAGTTTATGTAGAGGTGGGGTTAGTACCAAAAAGTCGTTAATATTAGATGTAGTTTTCTGTAATTTTCCGTTTCACATCCAGCTTTAATTCGTAATAGATTGAAGAGATCTAAAAGGAATTTGTTGCTTTCCAAACATATCTTTCTAACTTTATATATAAACACTGATTTATCATGAATATACAGAATATATATTTTTTGAATGGTTGATTCATTGTCAAAAATAATTCAAAATCAATAGTTCATTACTTAAAGAATTTTTCCGTTCTAATATTCTGTTTGATAGTAATCAATATTTATTAAATTTGTTTTTATTTAGTGTTATTGGATCAAATAATAAAGACATTATTAAAAGAAAAAAAGATGATTTTTCTGAAAAGAGATGATTGTTGCTATCTCCTACGATGACGAACATTATTTAACTGAATAACTATAAAAAAAAATAGATATAAAAAGATCACTTTAATTAAAGTGAAGCATACCATACATATAAGTACTCAGCATAGTACCAATACAATTCTTTCCTGTGTTTTTCGATTCTTATATATTTCAACAAGGGCTACTTAATTATTATGTTCCTCAAAGGTTTCCAGAAAATTTTCTTTCCCTGATCAGCCTCAACATGTAGTCCAATCCATATATGTTCAGGTTGACTTTCTGGTGCTGTCAACAAGTTTGAACCATTGGCTTGCAGGGTCACACGTCTTATCACCACTCAGGCATTTGCATGCATTGGTAACAATGTTGTTGTTGGAGTCCACATCCAGACACACATCAGAAGCGTTGTTGATTTTACTTGAGAGGTGCAACTTGGAATCAGAGACTATTTCCCATACTGAGCATTCATTTCCAAGTTTTGCTTCCTTCCCTTCTCCCTCTGCTTGTAAACAGGTGCTATTTCTACCCTTTACTGATAGCACCTTCTGGGCTGTGTATTCCCATCCCTCAGAATTAGAACAGGGTCCCAACTTCAATGGCTCTAACTTCCCCGAGATGCAAAGACCTGTCAATGGGTGAAAAATCACTTTGTGTGCTTCAACTTCCGATAACCCTGGCCCTGCAAGAGGAATTAATACAGTTACATTAATGAAAATGATACCTATAATATGTATTTTTCATGTGCATACCTCGATAAGGAAGTTGAATAGCTGAGATCCTTTGCAACAAGAAGGTTGTTGTAGGGAGGGTGGTGTTCTGAGTGAGAATACCATAAACCTCGATTAATCCAACAGTTCCTTCTCTAAGGTAATAACTCCCAGCGAGTGTCCAATAGGCCCAATCAAAGTCAAGCTGGGCTGCAAGGGGCAATAAGCAGTTGAAGTAGCTGTTGTCGTTCTGGTTTGTGCCTCTCAAGTCCCACCCAAACTCACTCAAAACCAATGGGTATCCTTGCTCCAACAAGTACCCTGCACTTCTCATCACTCTCCCTGTCACTTTCCCGCACACTTGGTTTGGATTCTCTGTTGTCCATGAGTCACCGTCACTGAAGCTATACCAGTGCAACTCGAATACTAGTTTTCTACTGAAGCTCAGTTTCACTTGCTGCTTTCTGAGGAATGATAGGTCTAGGTCATAATTTAGGCCAGACATAATGACTAGAACATCTGGATTTGCTCCATGCACGGCCTCTGCTCCTTTTGGCATGTACCTACATAATATATAATACTATAATTCATAATGATTAACAACGTTATTATTTGGATAATATATACTCACTTGAACCAATCATTGGCATTTTGTCTGGGACCTCGGAGCTCATTTCTCAAGCTCATGGCTACGACATTAGTGACTCCTTTGAAAAGGGTGGCCATTTTGGTAAGGCCCTTAATCCAGAGGTCAGGATCGAAATACTGGTCCCCGAAGAAGCCATTTCCGTCGTCGTTACTGCAGCACCACTGCGGCTTTGATACGTGGTTGTCCAAAATCACCATTAAACCCTTGTCTCCCAGCCCTTTCACCACGTCCTGATCCAGGACGTACACAAAAAATGTAATATATAAAACCCAATCATACATAATTCTTATTTTTCTCTATCTGTTTTTTCATTATAAATCTTATAATAGTTGTATTTTTTCACTCTCTCTAAATATCTTATAATATAATGAGTGTCCATGAAATATTATATATATATATATATATATACAACCCTGCATGTGGTTGCTGGGCATATGGGACTTAGGATAGTGGCAATTGCTAATTCTAATTACTTATACACACGTACTCTCAGTAAATACACGACTTGTAATATTGGGTGGTTGAAGAATTGATAGGCACTGTACTAAAAAAATTATTATATTGACGTAAATTATCTGTACGTGATAAGTTTGAAATAAAAAATTTATTATATCATTAAAACTTGAAAACAAAGTGAATTTTTTTACATATAGAAAAATGTGAATTTTTTTCAACATTAAAACATCAATCATTCTATAATAGAGGGAGTGTATTTAATTAAATTACTCTTTAACTTTTTATTTATATTCTGTCCTATTTTACTTAATACCAATATAAATTGATAATAATATAAACAAGAGAAAATAATGAATAGTTGTTATGTTCATGGATAAATTTGAAAATAAATTATATTTTTTAAAGATCAATTTGATATTAATTTATAAAATTTAAGAGTAAATATGTCATTAAATTGTCTGTATGATTAATTTATCACATTTTTTACATATTCATAAACTAATTTTAAATTTTTTATCTTTTATAAATAATTTATTAACATCTCACATTTTAAAGAACGAATATCCTTACATTTAACAATTTCATGTTTTAAGTTAATCAAATACGAACAACAATAAATTCGGTAAGACTAAGTAAATGATGCAAAGATTAAAGAGGAGTAGTGTTACAACACACTCTCTATTTATTACACTGTATTTAAAATTTATTGGAAACACAAAATGATAAGATGTTGACTCATTAAATAAGGAGTAAGACTCATAAGATTACATGAGTTTCAAAAAATTTGAACCAATAATAGACATCGTATTTAATAAAGCTTGTTAGAGAGTGTGAGAGTGGCATATATACCTGGTAAGCTTTGATGAGGGGAAGATCAATGAGAGAGGGGTTGTTGACTTGGAGAGCAGAGATGGCTTGAGGCAAGCCAAGATTGTTGAAAGATTGTCTGACAGTAAGAGTAGCAAGAGAGTCATTGGTGATCAAGTAAATAGGCCATGTGAGTCTAACACAGTTGAAGCCCATGGATTTGATTTCCTTGGCTATCCCATCCAAAGGTCTCTCACCTAAGCCCTCGGCCACCATGTATTCCAAATGGGACACCCAATTCACACATGCTAGCTTCACCCTTGTCGCATTCCCATCAACTATCCACCGATTTTGAGTGTATAGTGGAAAAGCTTTCACTACCTTAGTTTGGAGTGTGACACACAAGAGGAGCACTATTGTTATTGTTGTCACTAGAGGGCTCAATGGAAACGACCAACCCATATTGTGATCTTGTTTTAGTGGCTAGCAACAATGAAAACTTTGAGCATGCACTAATGATGAAGTCACAAGCAAAGCAAGTATTTCTACTTATAAGGTGATGAACACACCAAACCATGATTAGGATATGTTAAAGCATGAAGGAATTTCTATTTATGAATATATGGAAATATCTATATTGTATTAAATGTTAAAATTATATTAGGATTTTATTATTTTAAAATATTCTTCGAATTAGCGTTTGTATTTGTTGTAGAAAAAACTTTTTAAACTATAAAATCCGATTTTGTTAAAGAAAATTAAGGCTTTTACTATTATCCGATACCCCTTCTTTTTCAAAAAAATATATGTGATATCCAACTATTTTTTTTAGGTTCAATTACCCATTTAATTTCTACCATCTTCAAACTTATCTCTTTTAATTCATATAGTTAATAACTGAATTTTTTAGTCTTTGAAATTTAATAAGTTAATTTTTTTAGTCTTTGAAATTTAATAAGTTAATTTTTTTAGTCTCTGAAATTTAAATTTAAATTTTCAAAAGATTTCCTGTCATTAAATTTTTTTTAATTCAAAGTAAAAAAAAAAAAACTTAACAACAGGATTATTTTGGAAATTAAAATACAAATTACTAAAAAAATTTACTAGGACTATAAGTTTGAAAATTAAATGAGTAATTAAACTTTTTTATATAAACCAAATTTTCTTTAAGAAAAGGCTTTTAATATACACGATATCCCTTCTTTTTCAAAAAAGAAAAAGTGATGTCCAACTAATATTTTTTTATATATAAGTACGCTGTTTTGGAATTGTCGTAAAACTAGTATAGTTTTTCCATTGTTGTAGTTCAATAAAAAAAAAAGGCAATTTTCTACAAATGATAAAAATTATTATTTCCTTCAAAAAAATATTCTTTAATTAAATTATTTTGTTTGTCTTAATATCATTTTTTTCGCATTTAAAGTAAAACATTAAATATTATATAAGAGCATTTTCAATAATAAGTAGTGATATAAAAATAATAAATTAGTTCAAAATGAATAATTAATTTTTCTAAAAAAATATTATCAACCATGTTGTATGAAGATATCTTATTTATTTTATTTTTAGTCTAGTTCTCATCTATTTTTTTAAAGCAAACAATTCAACATTTTATTTCTATTTCTCTTTTCTCCAATTATCTTGTAGAGTACAAATTTAACACAGACAAAATAACAATATTTTAATTCAGAGAGTCAGAGTCACTTAATTTTTTCACAAATAATTAATTTTTATTAATAATAACTAGTTTGATCAATTTCTATAAAACAATTGACTTTCTACTCACATAAATCTATACGAGCTTTTACATTTTTATCTCACAACACAATCTATATTTCAGTTGAATTAATAACTAAAACTTACGCTAAAATTAATTAACTAAAATTTATGTTTTAAATAATATTTTCATTTATAAACGATATCAATAAAATTAATTAAAAGATAATATAAAAGTTGGTGTTACAAGTCAGCCCATAAAAAAAAGGTTAATTATGGTGTGGACAAGTTTCTCATATGATCTAATCTAGATCACTTTTAAACACCATTAAATTCATCTCACCCACACACAATTTCGATTTCGATGCACCCTTTATCTATTATGTTTTCCAACAAGTTTGCCAATGCTTACACTGCCAAGAACCTTCTCGGTTCTTTGACTGATTCGCTCCCCCTTATTGTAACACACTTCATTTAAAAAATAATAATCCGTGCGTATTACAAGATTATAAAATCTTAAAATTATAAAAATATGAAAATAATTCATAGTAAAAATATTATCCTTAAAATATAGACATTTAAACTAAATAAATATTAAAAATATAATGAAATTGACCGCATTTAGCATCTTATTCTAAAGTACTAATCAAGCTAAAATAAATATAACTAAGAAAACTATCTTTAAATCTCTTCAAACTCAGCCATTTCTTTCTGGTGCTCTGAAAACAGCACTTGAGATGATATTCTCATTGAATAAAATAACTAACAAGAGATCGCAAACAGTGTTGTTCTCAATCAGCACAATAATCCAAAAAATCAATCATAATATCCGCAATGAATTTAAAATAAGAATATATATGTATATATTTACACACCAATAAAAATCGTATTACAACAATTACAATTTATGAAATTTTGAATAGATAAAAATATTTAAATAAACGATAACACCTCAATGCATCTAAATAAACATATCAAACACAACTTAGTGATTCCTAGAATCACAAAACTTAATTCATTGGTTCGAGAAACCAATATAGATCTCAAATTCTTCAATGAATTTATGAACTCATATTTCATGTAATGACGTCTTACTGCCTCTTCCATCATAGATCTTTCTCATCCCAAATGGATGTATCTAATATAAATTTCATGTTCATCCTACATAAAGGTATCTCATATATATTGATAGTCAAATAAATATATAAATGAATATGCATTCAATCATCCAAATGCAAGACACAAATAACACTGGAAAACATTCACAAATTAAATTAATAAATTTACGCCATTATATGTCATTTGAATATTCCATACATTCTTTAACTACTAGCATTTGAAATTCACGTAATTTAATTCACGAATATAATATAATATATTATATAGCAAGTGCATATAGGCATATATTATATACATCATCACATGGATTTATGAAAGGAAGAACTGTAGTGGACATAAATTTAGTGTAGAAGAAGAAACAACAAGGCAGGTCCCACATGCTATGGATATTTTGCTAGCTGAGCTTCATATGGCTTGCATATATATCGTCCCAAAGCACCTGGTTTACTAGAAGGTAGCTTGATAGAACTTGAAAACACTGCTGAGCCGTTTGTTCTTGTGCAGCTTCCTAGCCTGGTGTTATAGAGATTGTGGTATGGTTGTGTTGCTAAGCAAGCAATGTATTTTGTATATTTGTATCATCTTTGAAGTCAATTTGAAGGGGAAAATAAATCTTTTTCTACATAATTCGTTTATTGGTCCTTTTAATATCATATTTTGCCTAAATAACAGGTCTGAGCCCAATTTTTCTTTATGAGAAAAGCAACATGGTTATGATTTAACTGCTACAATGTTAACATTAGCTATCCAACTTTTCTGACGCAAAAATTACATTTTCATATAGAATGATTAGTTACTGCGGCCAGAAAGGATAATTTTGCAATGTTGGAAATAGTTACATAAAAAGATCTTTTTTAATTCTTACTTGTCCTTATTCTACACTGCCTCGAATATTTTGACTCAAATTTTATAACATTAATCATGGCTAGAGGGTAATTATTTATTCTGTTAGATGATCACACACATGTTCTTCAAATATAATTTTATAGATGATCACACACATGGCTTGCAAGGTTCTTGAATACACTCCCAGCAAATCAATACACAGCTGTTTCGCTTAATGCATTATTGCAAGTAAGTAATGTAGAATGTTGAGGTGCTTTTTATATATAGATCTTCTAAGGTTAACAAATTCTACTTTTGTCAGATGGCTGGATTTGCTCTCTATAAAAGATATAAATCTCAATTCTTAAAGATGCTGAACGTCGTCTCTGAAAACTTTTTAGTTGATCTGAAATCACGGAATATACCAGAATTGACGAGGACGGTTACGGAGATACAGACTTACATAGAAGATAAGAAGTTCCTTCAAGAGCCAGAAAGATGGAGACAGCAGCCTAATTACGCACCAAACGGACGTTTTAATAATTATTGAAAGTTGAATAATTTTATTGCTTATATTTTTGTGTAGAAAAGGCTTTACAGTTTACACAAACTAGTTAGTTGAGGCAGCTTTCATTTTACTCCAAGGAGTATTGGAAAATATTATTTACAGTTTATTTAGACTTATTTTGAGATGTTATACACATACAACATTTATATACCAGCATTTTTTGTATCTATTTCTTTTTGTACTATCATTTATTACATTTCAAACTTTTCTGTCTCTCTTGGTTGTACAATTTGTTGTATAACTTGTACAAATATAATTTTTCTTTCAATAATAACTTATGTCAAACCTTACAACTTACATGAAAATAGTTTATCTTCATTTTTTCTTCAATTATAGAAATAACTTGCATGGAAGTATTGTATACTATAGAACTTATTTAATAAGCACTTATTCAAGCTATTTATCCAAAATAGGCCTTAAAGGGAAAGGGCAGAGCACGAGCACTAAAGAATTTATACAGAACATCGATTAGGCCGTGCTCAAACTAAGATATAACTCTGTCACGGTAGGGTAAGTAAACACATGTTCATCCGCAATTTAAGTTATCTTTGATATTCTAACACATTTATAATTTATTATGCAGTGCATGTAATATTGACCATTAATTTTCGCAGTTGCTGACTTTATTTCCCAGTCTTCCACATGAAAAGATCAAATATATGGATTCATGCTTTGTAGAAAGACAATCTAGATTCGATCAAAATGATAAATGCTCTTTAGAACAATACAAATAATTTTAATGCAAGCAGTTCATTTAAAAACATGACGCCTTCCGAGACACATGAACTACATATATACAACGGGGAAGGCCAATTCTTTCTGTAAAGAGCTCTTCCTAAGTGTAACTGGGAATACAAGTTTCGCCTCGAAATTGCAAATGCAGTTTTTATGGACAAGAAACCATCTGTGAAAAGAGCCAGACCAACTCTGCACATCCTTTTGCAGCCCCTGCGTATGAATCACGTTAATTTATGACTTACAGCATCAATAGAACATTTAGAGGTTATGAAACTTTTATGACTAACCTTATTCTGGAAATGACGAAATTTTCATTGACAGGACTTCTGCATCAAAGCTAACTAGTAAAGCCTTATTCTAGTATGGATTGTGCTCCGGCAAATGGGACAGAATTGGAGGTCCTCTCCACACTCGCAACAAGTCTGCCACGAGAGAAAATGCATGGGAAGGAAATAACTTAATATATGTTTGGCCCTTTGTAGACATGAGACAACGTTAAATATAACAATCAAGATTAATAATTGGTTACCTGATGCCCACAACCAAAGGCCATATCCTTTGCATTGGTAAGACAAATGGGGCAAACCTGCAGCCAACCAAGTCATATATATGTATTATGTAAACCACTATTCAAGTGATAAAGAAATGAATCAAATGATCATGACTCATTATGATGCCATTAAGGGTGGAAAGCGAAACTATGTCTTAGTTTAATAAGAAAGGCATTTATTACATTAGAAAGCATGGTCTTAATACCTTATTATCATATAAAGAACTTGATGATGTCTCTGTGTGAACACTGCTATCATAGCTAGTATGTGTAGGTGTCCTCTGCTGAAAACTGTTAGACCTTGTAGATTTTGTGCTGATGCTGGAAGAGGTTCTACTATAAAGAGGTGGGGGTAGAGCAACCCTATCTGGTGAATGCCCCCTCCGTGAACTACGTATATCAATGAAGACATGAGATTTTCAAATTCAGTTATTGGTTATTACACCAGAAAAACCCTACATAACAGGTTATAAATACCATGTTTTCATGTAATGAAATATTAAGTTATTACCCCAATATGCCAAGCTCTAGGGTTGCCTTGTATTGAGAAGGTATCTCCATCAAAGCTGAAAGGGCAAAATCTGTCTCTTTTCTGGTTGAATCTACATTCCTTGTCATTATTTCAGTAAAATTCACAAACTACATCCAGCCAAATAAAAATATCACATTCAGTATAACAGGAAGATTTAAATATGGCAAGTAAAAACGGCTAGGTGAATTATACCAAACCTGAAAATTGTCAAATGCCCGAGAAGGGATGTTATCATCAAATTCCCTCATCATTTCCCATGGTCCATCTCCAACTCCCACCAAAACTATTGACAGTGGATACTCACTGCAATTTTAAAGGAATATAAGAATGCAGAATTGTACTCCATTAGAGAGAAAACTAATAAACTACCTGGCTTTTACTATTGCATCTATTGTGTTCTGCTCTTGCGGACTTAAGTTGCCATTTTGTGTATCAACGCTTCTAGTCACCTGTGACAACAAGCTGAGTATCAGTTTTTGAAGCCCTAGCACAGGGAAAAAAACAATGAATATCTACACCAAACTGATATAATTTATCCAGGTATTGATAGAATTGTGCAGATGTAGTTTTCTTCTGCAATTGGTGACATGTAACATGTGATATTATGAGCTGGTGAGCTACAGTAGATAAATGCATTTCTAAGGAAAACCTAATAAAACTATGCTTGAATGTTACAACTACAGCTTTGCAATTTCTTCATTTATGATATGAAACCGAAGATGACTGATACAGATAAAAAGTGCTTAAAAGTTAAAAGTATTCAGCTCAACAGCATGAAATATGAATTAAAGAATTACCTGTCCATCTGCAATTATTAGCAAGACATGATATTGGCCACCACTTTGCTCAACAATAGTCATAGCCATTTCAATAATAGGGGCAAACGAAGTGGGTCCTGTCACATGAATGCGGTAAGTTTTAATGAGCCTAATTAAAAAACTTCTACTAAGATAATAATAGGTCAATGCAACACCTGCGAGTTTTAGGGAAGGAATAATTTGTCTGTATCGTGTCAGAACTTCCTCAAACCCATTGCAGAACCTCTCTTCTGAATAGAAACTAAATACATCTTGATCGTGTGTAGATGCTGAAAGAAAATGGGCAAGGAGAAACACAAATCATGGTTGCAATCTGGAAACTAGAACAACTTTATTGGAAAGGCAGTTAGTTTTATATCTGACATTACCATCTCCAAATCCAAAACAAGGAATCAAGTTATCTTCATCGAAAGCAGATAAAGTTTTCCCGATAATAGAAATTGCTTGTTCATAAGGGTTTTGACCACTTCTAATGTCATGTAAACTTTTTCGATTGAATGACCTCTTCCCTGATTTTCAAAGTAACACATATATTTAGCATTATAACTCATTACAAAAGATTCGAGCATCAAATATTGTGAGTAAGAGATAACACCTGTCCACTCATTGCTCTTGGTGAAATCAATGCCAACAATGAGATTAGAAGATTCCAGCCCAGCATTTGCAAGTGCAGCTGTAACCTGCGTTCATTACTTCATTATTGGACAAAAATATTGTGTATTTTCTCTCTGGAGATGTAAACATGTTAATTGTTAGTTGACACAGTTAATAAATTATTATTATAAACTAAAACAGTAGTAATTCTGACATATCTACAATTCTGTGTAAGGTTACTTGTACAATCAGTAGTAAATATTAATGAACCTCACTGCATATTTGTAATTTTTTTAAGCAAAAGGGTGCGCAGACATCCCAACAACCTTGTCACCCCTACCCCTACCTAATGTCTGCCGCACCACTGCACATTGGTATTAGTTCACTCACAGTATAGTTATTTTTTTCTCTTTCACACCCCCCTCTCCTTTTAATGTAAAATGTACACTGACAGTTTTCTTTGACAGCTAAAGCATAGATGCACAATGAGGAAGCAAGAAAAAGATGGGGCTGTTATCTAATTCATGACCCATACAGCATCCTATCTTTCAGCTGAACTTGTTTGTGTAACTTCTATGGCTTGAATCTAAAGCCCATGTAGATTAATTTTCTGAACTAAATGATTTACTCGTTGCAGAAAGAAATGATATGATTCAAATGCCCTTCTTATCTTGGAAAAATACAACAAAAAGAGGTATTTCTCGATTTATCATTACACTAAGTCCTGATTGTTTTAATTATTTATTAAAACTAATTAAGAGCTTAAATATTTCATTTCTCATAGTAGAAGAGGCAGAAAAGTGAACTCTGATTTCGGGCAGAACAATTCAAAACATCTCCTATTAGCCAATTTAGATGGACTAAATTGGTTCCCCTCCTTTTATCTTAGATTCTATTTTTCCTTTGAACTCTTTATTTAAACTGCTTTCACATTAGCATAGAAGGGAGAATAGGTTTCTGGGTCAATGTTGTAACCCCCAACAAAACAAGACTCAATGATAATGACAACAAGCAAAATCAAAGGAGATCAAATAGTTGCTGATAATATATATGAAAATCAAAAAGCACTATTACATGCAATGATCAAATCACCTCATCCAAAGAACGGTAATTATCAGCTATCCTGGAATACTTCTTATCCAACTTCCTTTTTGGCTGTCCATAGTCATAAAATGGAGCTGATGCACGCGGGTGCTGAGGTGTTTGATAAGAAGGGTATGGTGATTGTGGATGGTATCCACCATAGTTATTATCCCGTGAAGATGAAGAAGCACCAAAATCATACCTCCTACCACTCCCTTTTGAGCTCTTCCCTCCCATAACAATCTCCTTCAGAACAAAGACCAAGATGCACACAATAGCAACCAAAATTGTCCAAGTCTCTAGCTGAAACTCCAAAACACATACAGCATGTTTATATAACTTGGTGAAGTGAAGGAATCAAACTATAATAACCAAAAGGGACAAAAGCTCACAACTTTGACTAGCCACACCAATAATTTTTCTGGGAAACTGAAAAATACTCGAGGGGTATGCAAAATTCAACCCAAAACTGGTGAACGAAATTTCGATGTCACAAACACCGACAGCAGACCAAGAAAGACAGTGAGACTTATTCATATACCTCTAGATGCATTGTTTCAACAAGAATTGCAAATGAATTATGACAGGGAGAAGAAGAGTGCTGTTAGAAGGAATCGAGCAAGGTCAAGTCAACTGTGTTCACCCCTTTCTTCCACTTCAAACTAGTTCTTTAAAATTAGTCTCTGTTAATAATTATTAAAAAATCAATCGTCTTACCCTACAAGAAGTATATAAATAGAAGTATAAAAGGAAAGAGAAAATAATAATACATGATAAATGATGTAATTAAAAGATGGAGTATGGACTAAATATAAAAATGTAAAGAAAAATATGTTTTATACATAATGATGCCTACATTTTTCTATATGTTAAGATGGTTCTTGTAAGGCATCTTAAGTTTATATGGGAAGTTTGACATGTACATGTCACGTTGACAGGTAACTAATTATTGTGATTTTCATACTTCTCAATCATTTCACAAAGTTGACACAAATCTTTTTTATTTATTTATGTAAATAAAAATGGGTCTTTGTTAAGGTATTAGTTAAAATATTAAATGAATTTTTTTATTAGAATTTATAAAATTACATTATTAATAATTTTTTTATAATTTTCATAATAAATATCTTTTAATTTTTTTAAAACCGATGACGACGTAAACAAAATCTTTTATTTATTCTATTAAAAAAATGCACATTAGAATATATTTATTTTTTCCCGTGGATCCTTCCTTGTAAATACATGTGCAATAGTATTGTAAACATCCCACTGCTGACAAGTATATCACGCCCACAATCCGAAACATCCTGGAATAAGAGCATGTTTGACAATTTTTTTTGGAGCAGGAGAGATAGAGACACTAATCTTAAGGTGTTATTTTAACGAGGGTGGAGATGAATTGCATAAGCAAGTGCCTAGACTCAGTGGAAAATGAATCAATGATTCACATATCTATACTATCCTCTTGTTTCTTTCTCTTTTGTCATCTTCCAACAAGTTAGGTTTTGAGTTTGGTAAAGATTTGTTTAGATTTAGTAGTGGTTTAGCAAATTCCAGAGAACAATATTAAAAGAAAAGCATTGAATTTGCTTGTAAGCATAAAAAAAATTCCGCCCTGAGGATAACATCAATAAGGAGTCTATTTGGCTTCATAAGTTATTAATTCAATTGAATCATAGTAAATTACTTTGTAAAAGTTTTAACAGAGATAGTGCATACCTGTAAAAAAATGCGAAAGTATTCTGACTCCCAAGGGATGATATATTTAGTGAGCTAATAAGCCATAAAAGTTAATAACTTGCCTATGATGACGAATTAAGAGTTTTGGTGTTTTTAGGTCAAGAAACATTTTGAGTTGATAACAATATTAAGATGAGAGACTTATCTCTTCCTAAAACCATGTGGTAGTTAGGAGTTTGTTAGTAGTCAATAGTTTTAAAAGCAACTTGCTTAGTTTGTTTGTTTGTTCAGATCTGCATCTACTATTTGAGTTTTGAGTAGTGTGAGTTGACAAGATAATTAGGAAATTGAGAAAATGAGTTAATCTTTGTTTCATGAGGAACCATAATAGATTAGTGACTTATGTTTTAATTATGTCAACTCATGTTTTTACTTCATAACTCTAGTCCTTATAAATGACACTTTTACTGAGGAACTTTGCCTCAAAGTATGACATTTGATCCATCTTTAAGAAATGGGATCTTTATACTTTATAGCTTTTGTCAAGGAAGCTACAGGATACGGTAGCTTTCGAATTTAGTAACCATCAAGTTGAAAGTTGCAGCCATGAGCCATTGTCCGGATGTAAGGAATAAGAGGACGAATCTGCCCCCATTAAACCAATTTGATTTGGTCTAAAATTAATTTTGATAAGCTCAAATTTTAAAAGTTAGATATCATATATTTTGAGTATAAGTTTGGATTACATTTCGAGTGATTCTTTTTTGGTACATTTATTGCGAGTGATTCTAACTTGCTTTACTTTTCTATATTATTTAAAAAGAGTGTATAGTTTTTAAATAATTATATATTAATAATAAAAAGTTGACTTAAATAGATACTATTTTATATAATATGATATTATTTATTTTGAAATATATATTGTAAAACATATTTTAATTATACTTTTTACATATTTAATTTTATGATTTTTTTATCCGTAAAAATTGAAAATAAATACAAAAAAATTTACAACAACTATATCAAATTTATTACATTTCAAAAGTATATAATTAATCTGAAAACTTATTCCATAATATGTACTTTGGAATAGATTTTTGTATTACTTGTATACTTTCGAAATACATGTTGCGGACACCACCCATCATCAACCTCTTCTAAACACTCCATTGCAAACTCAACTTCCTTTCAATCGGATTTTTCTCATCAACAAGCCCTTTCAAACCTTCACCAAAGCCCAACAAGCCCTATCCAAACGAGGTGGTCTAAACGAAGCTCCGTAAGGCTCCTCCTTTCACTTGGGCCTGCTTTTCCCAAGCAGCTTTAAACATTAAAATGCTAAATTGTCAATGTCAACTACCAAATGCTTTAAAAAAAATACTATTTCATTTTTTTAAAAGCACTAACAACCTAGAGGAAAATAAATGAACATATTTTTTTAATGAAACCTAGCAATAGTTTACATGGCTGGGAAAAAAGAACATGAGACAAAAGGGAGAGGGTACTTGTCATTCATAGTTAATACGAAACCTGACAATTAAAAATGTGGAATGCCTAATCATCATTTCTAGGACAATCCACAATCATTTAAATTAGGTTATGCCCAAGTAATTCAAAATTTATACCTATTTATCACTTTGGAATGTTCAAACAACATCTTATAATAATGTGTATCTCATTAAATAACTTTATATACAAAGTTATTTTTGTTTAAACATGCATAAATTACCTAATGCCTAAAATTGACTTCATCAATGCAAATTATACTCTCTTTTCTATCTACCCTCATCTGCATCTAAACTTGGGAGAGTTTTAAGGGCACCACTCTTTAGTCTTTATGAGAGAGAGACATCACATAATAACGTACTTACCAAGATAATAATTCTAAGGCGGCTAGTTTGGAAAGGTGTTCCCTACGGACCACAAACTTAACCAATTGGCTTCTAGTTGCATCGCCACCCTTTTTTGACCCTTCTCTATTTATTTCTTTCCATATATGAACTTGCAATAACTTGGCAATTTCCTATTGTACAATACTAATGCCATTCTTACGTTCAACAAACAAAAATATTCTCAGTCACAGCTCACAACTCCCTTCCTTTGACCATTACATCTCTAATCTCTCTCTCTCTCTCTCTCTCTGTGTATGGTTTGGCAATTATATATGTGTGTGGTAGATTAAAATTTGGTTTGGCAACGAATGCTGGACTAATTAAAAAGATTGAAGTGTACAATGTGCATGCTATGTATGCGTTAAGATACAATAAGGTATCTACTTTATTTTGTTCAAACCAAAACCAAAAGGATTCAACGACTAAGTAGTGCTACTAGTATTAGGGTATGCTAAACTACTTTGTTGAATTTTGTGGTACTGCTAAACATATTCATATATATTTCAGATATGTATTATTTTGCATACAACGTGACTGTACCTTAAAGTAGAGGAAGCAGCGAAAGAGTTGCAAGTTAGTTGAGACTGTAACTCCCATTTGACTAAAATGAGTAGATTTAGAGACTTATGCGTAACTAATCGTCACTGCTAGAGCCAAGAAAGAGGCGTGTCATGTTTTTTATCTATTTGCCTTATAAGAAGATACTTAGAAATGTTTTTTTTTTTCTACACTACATTGTACTCATACGCTCAACTCTTTTGCAAGAAACAAAAAGCAAACGAAACTCAAAACAGCATGGGCAAGCAAATTAAAAGAACCATGATATGTTAATAGAACTTCAGCTTCGCTACAGCTGTGGGTAAGGAAAAGAAAGAAATTAAAAAAAAGTTAAATAACCAAATTTGCTTCTAAAAGTGAGTCATGGATAAATTTGTATAATAAATTTTATATTTAACAAAAAATACAACAAAATAATCTAACAAATAATTTAATAACAAATTGATTCTTAATCAACAAGCGCAACGTGCAGGAATGTCCTAGTGCTGGATCTGATGATCTTGGAGTTTGGCCACTTCCTCAGACTCCACGAGGCTCCATCAGAACCTATTATTCAAGTCAACCCACCAAAGATTTTCTCTTCAAGAGGGACAAGTTGGCCTTCTTTGACAAGGAGTGTTCCAGAATTGCTGAGCACATATACTTGGGGAGTGACACAGTAGCCAAGAACCATGAACTCCTCAGGCAGAATGGAATCACACACATGCTCAACTGTGTTGGGTTTGTTTGTCCCGAGTATTTCAAAGGTGATTTTGTGTACAAGACACTGTGGTTGCAGGACAGCCCCACGGAGGACATCACAAGCATTCTCTATGATGTGTTTGATTACTTTGAGGATGTCAGAGAGCAAGGTGGGCGTGTCCTTGTTCATTGCTGCCAAGGGGTTTCTCGATCAACGGCTTTGGTGATTGCTTACCTCATGTGGAGGGAGGGGCAGAGCTTTGAAGATGCTTTTCAGTTTGTGAAGACTGCAAGGGCTGTGACCAACCCGAACATGGGTTTTGCTTGTCAACTTTTGCAGTGCCAGAAAAGGATCCATGCTATGCCTACAAGTCCAAATTCTGTTCACAAGATGTATCGGATGGCTCCTCACTCCCCCTATGACCCTCTTCATCTGGTCCCCAAGATGGTTAACCAGCCAGGTGCACGAGCCCTTGATTCTCGTGGGGGCTTCATTATTCATATTCCTTCTGCTATCTATGTTTGGAATGGGAAACATTGTAACTCTGTGATGTCTTGCAATGCAAGGACTGCAGCCTTTCAGATGATACGTTATGAGGGTGCAAAGGGTCCTATTTTGACCATCCATGAAGGTGAAGAACCTCCTGGGTTTTGGATTGCTCTTTCAGGTGATTCTGACAAAGAAGAAGAGGTCATGGTCATGGAGGAACCCTCTGAAGGCATGGAAAGTGCTGAGCTGGTTGATTCGGGGACTACTGGTCCAAGAAAAGTTGATGCATATGATTTGGATTTTGAGATTTTCCACAAGGCACTTGCTGGTGGGGTTGTTCCACCTTTTTCCTTGTCTGATACAGGATTAGAAACTTGTCTTCCTGCTAGAGAACAAGGTTGGGCAAGACTGAGGAGGAAGTTTGCTAGTGGATTGCTCACATCCCCCAAATTGAACTGTGATGCTGATTCAGACCCATGCAATGATCATCAACCCAGTGTAGATGTGGAGGTTGAAAAACAAGATTCTGCAGATGAGCCTTTGTCACCATCATCAATTCCTCCCTGTGGTTCACCGGATTCCTTTGAATGCTATCCAAATAGGGAAAAAGGTAGTCCTGAAGCCATGGACTTCTCTGTTCATGGTGTTGCTTCATCATTGCCACTGTCTCCTCCTGGCACATCAAATCCTTTTCCTTGTTTTATAAGTTGCAGTCCAAAATTCAATTCCAAGTCACCAACACTTTCACCTTCAAGTTCTGATTATGCCAGTTCATTTACTTTTTCACCTTCCTCTACCAACTGGTCCGACTTGTCATTTTTGTCTCCTCGGCAGCCATTGTCATCCGGCCTTGAATCAGCTGAACCCTTTAATGTTAAAGACTCGTCTTTCTCAAAAAATTCCTCTTTACTTCACAAAGAAGATGTCCCTTCACCCTTGGAGGAATTTTCAGCTAATCACACATTTGGAGGGGTGAACTCCAATTTGCCAATGAAAGGTTCTTTCCTCTCAATTGCAGAGTGCAGAGGGAGTCATCCACCGTCTCTTATGTTGCCACCCTCCGCCAGTGAATCCTCTCACGTCCCCAAGAACAACCTGGTAAGATCATTGTCTTTCTCTTTGCCTGAATTAGATGATAATGCGGTGAAGGGTGATACTTGCAAACAATCTGACCTTGAAAACAAAGGAAAATGACTAATATCAGATAACTATATCATTAGTTCAGGTGTTGAACCACAGAGTGAGATTAATCACAAAGAGGATCGTAGTACAGAGTTATGTAATATAATGGCTGAGCTTGACATAGAGGAGAAAGGAAATGGGATGACTTGAGCTCGAATTGTGTAAATTTTGGATGTAAATTTGCTCTCACGCTCAGACTATTCCGTGCGTGCCCAATACTGATTATGATCACATGCATGTCGTGCCTTATAATTGCAGTTGAAGTACATAACAGTTGTTGAAGTTAACATGGAGTCCATCTTTCTTAACTTTAAAGGCTTCAGTCGTTTTTCCAGTTCCTGATTATTCCTGAAGCGAAGGCAAGCCATCAACTCGTCAGGAACTAATGTTAAAATTGATGTAGCTTGCGTTGTTGTAGAATGATACATCATCTGTCATTAGTTACCGCTTCCATTAAATAACAAAATTAAGCTTCAAAAACCCATGTTTATTTAGAATTTAACTTTTGAGTGTGAAACACTGATTTCTTTTAGCCTGCAGGGTTTGCATACAATACGGTCTGCCAACTAACAACAATATAATTTTAACAGTAAATTGTATGAAAAGAAGCGTTATTATCTATAATCATAATTTCTTTTGTTTGGTACTTGGGATGGTGAACAATGGTCTCTCATGTTGTGTAGCAGTTGATTCAATTTTCTGCTTGGTTTTCAGGAGGACTGCAACTAATAACATCCGAAAGAGGGATAATAAGAATAAGCCTTCAAATATTTTTGCCTATAATATACTGAAATCAGGACATGCAGCCTGAATTGCTGATGATGGTTCGGTAATTTGTTCATATGTACCAAAAAGATGATAGTTTCGGTAATTTGTTCATATATACCAAAATACTGCGGATAGGTGACACAACAGATGTAGGCTTGTTTCTTAAAGTCCATTGTTAGACCTTAACAATGCCATTGTGGGACCCAACGCACTGCATCTCATGGCTCTATGGGACCATGACCTCGTGCTTGAGCTCTCTCCTCCTCTACTCCAACAATCCTCCTGCGACAGCTTGGCCTTCTTTGCTTTTAATGCCTCGTTAATTTTGTCCCACACGTTTACTTCCCCATTTTCTGTAAAGAAATTCCACATGTTCAGTGCATCAAAATGTTTTCATTTTTCTATAGACCATACACTCCAAGAATCGTAAAGTGTACATTACCTTTAGCAGTGATATGACCTCTTTCTGGATGGCAACTTCCCACAGTAGTTTGATCACCCGCGAGTTTCTCACCAGTGCTACCATTAATTGCTTTTGCCGCAAGTTTTTCATTGGTAATATCATTAGTTGCTTTTGTTGGATTAACCAAAGCATCACTTTTCAAATCAGGAATGCCATGCTTAACCATTCGAACATCGGCCAGCAATGTATACTCTATCTGTAGAAGGAAAACAATGTCATTTTCATGCAAATAAGCAGCAGCATGCTATTTTTATTAGAAAGAAAAGTTTTTTGGACATTCAATTAAAGTTAAGGCTTTAACACTTCGTCATGATCTAGATTAAGATAATAATAAATACATAAATGCACCAGCACAAGATGTCTGGAGATTAGTTGTTATATATAACTGCAATTTATCAACTTGTTGGATTAACATAAACCAGGCACCACTTATATATTGTTTACCATAGTGGACATACTTTACCTCTAAAGAACCATCCTCCTGATAAGGGGATGGATCATACTGTACAGAAGATGCATCCTCATCTATTTTTTTCTTAAAATCAAATGGGTATTCTAAAACTGGTTCCAGCCAAATCCTATTTGATTTAGCATCATACCGAGATATTTTCCCAACCTGCAAGGACATAGATGTAATTCGTATTGAACTTCTGATGCAATTTTTTTTAATAATGTAATCCAAAAGCAGACTTGATAGTTGATATGCACCCTAAAGGAGGAAAGTTCCGGAGTCCAAGATGCTGTTAACTCAATCAATCGATAAGCAATTACATCACCTTCCTGCAGTGTATACATAAGTTATTAAAAAGCACCAAAAGAGTACCATATAACAGAATTTACAGATTCATAGCACTGAATACAGAAAAGAATTTGAATGGTATAACCAAAAACAGCTGAAATGACTCCTAACATGTTGCAACAGGTTAATTAACTACTAGGATACTAAACAGAATAAGAAATGCCATAAGGACACATTAGGGGGAAGGAAAGAACAACACCTTAGGCAAGCTTGTATAATGTTTAAGCTTATCAAAATCTATCACATTGGATGTCTGTTCCTTTTCAGCATTCTGAACTGTAGGACAATCTTGACCGGAATCTTCATATCCATCCTGCTTACGGAAAGGCATTCTCTCTTTACCCCATTTCTGGCCCTTCTTCTTGTTGGTTATTCCATTCCACTGAAATGTTTCCTGAAACACTCAGTTTACATTTACAAGTCAATTGAAATATCATGACAAAAATAATAGCATATCTCCAACAATACCAAAAAGATGAATCCTTTGCCTTCTCCAAAGTTTTCACAATATTACAGAACTGACATGCAATTACAACTGTGCACCAAAATTTGATTAGTTAATCAATATAGTAAGTTTTACAACTTCAAGCTATTCTTAAGAAGGTTTTTTTTTAATTAACATATTTTTTTAACATATATATATATATATATATATATATATATATATATATATATATATATATATATATATATATATATAAAATTTACGATACCAGAAAAAAAGAGAACCCCTTTAGTGAGAATCAAGATACGGATTACATGAGCTGTTCAAGTGCTATCAAATTTATATCAAGTAACATTGATTCCTTTCAAAGTATCTCCCGAGAATAATCCTAAAGAATTTTGTTAGCTCCATCCCACCTATCTTCATTACCCATCACAAACCCAAGAAAGGACTAAGAGTAAAGAAAAGGCTGTTTTGTAAATTATGTACTTTACAATCACAAGTCACTTCTGACTGGAACACTCTTTATTCTCCATCAAACCCTATAGTCTAAAACCCCAGAAAAAATTAAAGCAAGAAGTTCAAATGCAAATAATAATAATCATAATGCTTAGTATAATTTTCTGCAAAATTAACATATTAAATATTTGATATTGACTATTTATGATTGAGAGTAAAACACAGCAGAAATTGTGAATCTTTTACTGAGGAAAATCAAACCAACCACTGGAAACTGATTCTGTGGCACTGCCTGATCCTGATCTGCATCAAATAGACCATGGACATATATCAGATCATGAAAGCAATTAATCCTGAAGCCCAAAAACACAACTGCTACTTTCAAAAATTTATAGCTGAGATCTGCATGCAAACCCTTCTTAAGGGGCTCAAACCGAATGTGCCCTGGCCTAATTTCCACAGGAGCAATGTCATCCTCTTCTTCACTTTCTTCATCAGGTTGTTGATGTACATCAGAAACAACACAATTATTATCGTTGATAGGTAATTCTTGTCCACCTTTTTCAAGCACAGGAGTCTGATGGAGCTGCCAATTTGAACAAAAGAACATTTCCTTTCAGAAAGATTAAATACATGTTTGCAAATAGTAAGCTTAGACAAGTGATCCAAGAAAACTGACAAATGATTTCAACCCTTGCAATTGCAATACTATGACCTGGGGCATCTTACTAACCAGACAAAAGTCTATAACTCAACAAGTCAACTATATCAAATACAGCTAGTAAATTGTCATTCACAAGCAATGTTATCAACTGCAGATCACGGAAAATTGCAGAAAGCCAATAATTTGCAATATCATATAAGAGGATAGAGTGCAGGCAAATAGTGGAAGCCACATAACGGTTGAAATAGTGAAAAACTAAGCTGTATGCAAATAAAAATAAAATGCATAAAAATTGGCATAATATAAATTCAGGTTCAATTGGCCGGAGACTCGTTGAAGATGACAAGAGGATGCAGGAAGAGGTGAACAATCGTTATTGGAGGAGTGGAGGAGTTCTTCCTTGATCCTTAAATGAAACCATGAACAAAGGTTTACATGTGGGAGAAGATTAACAAATTTACATGCGTGGGAGGAGTGGGACACTGGGATTGATTGGGAAAAAGGTCACATGCAGTTCCACATCCATCTATTGATTGAGATGCCGCAATAGCAAACAAAGTCATGATTGCGAACCATGGAATTCCACAACACAATAGCACCGTAGCACCACTATAGTGGCTATTTAACAACACTGTTCATAAGATCCTATCTCCATAAATACATTTACAGTAGCATTACAGTACCAGATTACCTTCTCCTTCTCCTTCTCTAATTTTAGTTCCCTCAGCCATCTTCTTTTAGCTTTCTTTCGCCGAGCACTTCTGCTAGGCAACTGACAAAATAAAATTAAGTATATAAATACTTGGCATCCCCTGTTCTTTTGTGAAGAGATGGACGTATTGACTATTGAAACAGAATAAAATGACCAAGTGAGATGAAGTGTCCAGAAAGATATCCATAAAAATGGAAATTCCTAAATCATTCACCAACTAATATTCACAGACCACAGTATACTATCATGAACTAAATAAGAAAGCCATCCTGCTTTTATTATCTCAGGACAGGAGTATTTTATTGACCAAATACTCAAATTGTTCCTCTAAATACATGGGACATAGGGTTGGTTCTTCAAAGATTTTTAGATATCAATTCAGTCCTTCATTGTTTAACGTGAACATCAATTAATTCACTCAATGTATTGGTATATTTGGACACCAGTTTAATCCCCAAATCCATGCTAATTTAATGCTATGAAGGACCAAATTGGTGTACAAAATCTTTAGAGGACTAACATGATGTCCTATATATCTTTGGAGGCTCAATTTGAGTTAGTCTATTTTATTTCAAACCCTATTATTTGGCCGCATCAAGTTCTATTAAACACATGTGAACATATCCTGACACACCTCACTTTACCTTTTTGGCGAAGGAAGGAGGACATGAGAAAAGTCAGAAAGTCAACTACAAGCAGAAGTTTCTAATTTGACTTGAAGGAATTATATATATTTATACCTGCTATATCACCTCAGCATTGATAACCAAAGAATCAAGCTTAAAGCCTTAAACTGGAAATATTCTCCATATGTTTACAAGTGAGATTTGGTAATTTTCTTAATAAAAATCAAAATGTGAATGGGTCATTATGACAACATGGAACTTTGTTATATTTAATTCAGTGCAAACAAGAACTATATGTGTATTCAAAAAAAGTGCAAATAAGTGCTACCTTTTTAGTTTCACTTTCATCTTGAGGCTGGACAAACCTGTACAGCATATCAGAGAAAAATAAGAAAAAAATATATATTTTATTTTTGATATTCTGGAAACCAACATCCTCATCATAAGGGAACATGGATTTCAAATTGGATGAATCAAAAGGAGGAACTCAGGAATTAAACAATTTATACATAACAGAAAAAGGCATATTGTTTTATACTCCATCAAAGCACACCTCTTAATTTACAAACACAGACAAATAAACATAAAATAACCAAGATAAAAAAATAACCAGAAATGCACACAAAATTGTCCATAAAATTTTATCAGTTAATTCTCATGCCCAAAAAGGACCAAATATACACAGCAATGCACAATCAGAGAAGGAAAATACATCATATGAATCACAAATGTGATCAAAATGCACCTTGTTTCATCACTTGTAGGATCACTTTTGTCATTCTTTTGTTTATTAAGGTTGCTAGACTTATTTGGCTGACTAGATAAATTGGAAGACTTCTTCTTGTCCTTCTTGACAAGACTCAATTGGTGATGAATATAGCCGTCAAAGCTTCCGTTTTCCTCCTCATGGCCTTCAGAGCTTCCGTTTTCCTTCTCATGGACCTTAGGAGTGACTGACAAGTTTTCGGCAGTAGACAACTTAATCTTCTTCTGACTAAATTTAAAAGATAATGGAATCAAGTTAACAACCCAAATAATGTTTACATGCTCCAATAACTACTCAAAGTTCCAAACAGGGGAAAAGATAAAAGGTTTCGAAGGAAAAAGAGAGTTCCCCAGGTAATCATACACTAAAATTAAGTTAAAAAAAGGAGCAGAAAGATTAATGTCATTGCCCAACTTACTCCCACAGACAGAGATTAGCCAAAATATGTTACATAGAACAGAAAAGCAACCTCACAAAAAGGTTACTTGTACAAAACTAGATTCTGAAACACTCAGAAGAGAAAATACCTCCAAAATAAATAATGCTGAAAATCTCTTACAACTCTGTAAGCTTTGTTGCACTAACAATTAAAAATTTGAGGAAAAAACAAACCTAGGGCTCTTGAGCTTCTTTGAAGCTTTTCTTTTCTTGAAGACAACATTCCCATCCGATTTAGATTCCACATAAACTGCATCTTCAAGCTGGTCATCATCATCCTTTTGGGACATGGTTTCTTCTGCCCCAGACTCCTCCTCTTGAAGGCCCTCAATTTTTGAGAAGTTTCTGAAGCTCAATAGCCTGATTCTCACATGTCGCGGGCCGCAGCATTGCAGATTTATCATCAGTTGATACACTTCCTTTTCTTTTCACACTACCACAAATACACAAGCATTATAACACTGCAAGCAGAAACTATATTGGCAGCAACAACACAGAATGTGAGTGAAAACTGAAAACTGAAAAAAAAAACCGAAAATTGCATAAACTCACCACACAATGTCCTTATCCTTCAAAATGCAAGTGAACTCAAAAGATGGCAAAACAAAACCATCCATCTGCATTAAAATCCCAAAAAAAAAAAACAGAGTCAACACAGTTATCCAAAATTTCAATCGTCAAAGCAATATACTCAGCAGCTCAATAAACCAATCGAATCATAAAATCAAGATATGCGAATTTGAATCGTGATTTTTTAAAATTGATGATGGAAAAGAGTAATCGAATAACATGCATAAGCATACACACCGATAGGACGATGCCATGGGGACAGGTGCGGTGGAGGCGGAAAGTGTTGAGTAGATGAGAGGCAACATCGGAAATGGTGGTGTGTTGGGGTTTAAGCAGAAACCAGCAACGCTTGAGCCCTTGCTTCTTCTTTGACTTGCTCAACATGCCACGATCCTCGAACACCACGCGAAGTCTCACCGTCTCCGCCATCGCCGTGAATGCGACGCTCGCTGACACGGCTTTTCCTGCAACCGCTGCTCAGTGCTCGCTCGTTCGACTTCTTAAACCCTTGCTAAGCTTATATAAACGGTCTCACGCACACTGCCACTGCTGTCTTGTAGTAGTTCTTAAGGCCTGCCCTGCCTGAAAAAGACCAAAGTCACCCCGCTAGTATACTTTTATTTTTTTTTCATCATTTTGTAAGATTAAAGTTCAAATAAAATTGTTTTCTAATCATTTTAAAAAAATAGCTCGATTTTAAAAAATTGAGAAACTTGTTAGTCATTCGATATACTTGTGGGTGTCAAGTTTGGGAATTTTTGTCATTTTATTTTTAAATTTAAAATTGAATCTTAAATTCACATTATACTAATTATTCTTTATTTGATATCATTTGACAACAATGAGAATGTTTACATAGGATAAAGAGTGAGTTGATAAGACTACAACCACAACAATAATAAATTTATAATTGGAAAAGATTAGCAACAAAAATAGTGATTATGATAGTTACAATAACAATAATAATCATCACAATAGTATTAATGATGATACTTTGTAATCATCATGGTTGTAAAAAATGGGACAAACCAACCTGTCTAACCAATTAGAGTGGGAATTGATATGTTGTCTCATAAATCATTGAAATTAGACATGAAAAAAATCAATAAAAAAATTGTTAAACCGATCTAAAATTATAAGAACCAAAAATAAAAGATTTGTGTGCTTCATCTTTTTCGACGCACTTTTACATTTTCTACCCAAAATTGAAGTTTACTTTAAATTGCAATGTATACTATTTGTTGAAGCCTTCGCCAATCCAAGTTCTTCGTTCTACAGCAACATTTGGTTTACACTTCTCATTAATCTAAACACTGGATCGATTACCAAGCCAGAGTTAGTCACAAGCAAAAATCAAGTATCAGACACCTAGCCAAATTTAGCCAACGGCTAAACCATCAACTGATTACAAAGCCAAACATAGCCAACAACTAAATCAAGTATCGGCCACCGAATCAAACTTAACCATGAGTTTAAATCAAGCACTTGGAGTCTCATGCATGCACTCAGAAAAATAGTGACAAAGAGAGAGACTTAGGAGAACGAAGAAGAAAGTTTGTTGAAGGGATGAAAAAAAAAGGAAAAAATTAAATATACATTTATTTTTCTTCCATTTCACTTTTATCCCATTTTCTTTCTCTATTTCTCTCTTCTTCTTTTTATCATATCATTTGTCATATTAATTATTTTATCTTTTTATTTTCTACAAAAACATTGATTTACACCTCTTGTATTTACACTGGGAAGAGCAACAAAAAAAAAACTTATATGCATATTATCTTTCGTTTTACTTCTATCTCAATTTTTTCTCTTTCATTTTTTTATCATATCAATTGTTGTATTAATTTTTTTTCTTTCTTCCTTTATTTTATCTCTCTCTTTTCTACCCATACACACCAAATTCTGGATGTACACTTGTTTGAAAGAAAATATTAAGTGCAATACAGTCAATTTTCAAGGTTAAGGAACTCTGCAAGGGAGCAGGGACGTTTCATTTAATCATACTGCAACGTATTAGTTTTTATTTGATTTTAATTTTTAGGTGAATTTTTACATGTTAAATATGAGTAGTGCAAGCATGCTCGTATGTTGGTACTTGCTTCGATGATTTAATGTGCTTGCTTGCTATAATAATTAATTTTTTAAACCATAATAATAATATTGCACACAAAAAAACTTTTAAAAATAATGCAATTATATTATTTTTATTTAAAATTATAAAATATTATTTAACTATTATCAGTTGAACTATTAAACCTTAAATTAATAATTTTAACAATTTAATATTTTAAAATATCGGCAATCATGACTATGGTAATGATTATTACAGACAATAATTATCTTGTGATTGTTGTCAATTTCATAATCTATATTACTAGTATTAATGTCATTGACCTACGTGATAATCCCAATAGTCACGAATTTCACTACCCTTATCTCTTCATAGTAGAAATAATTGATTGCTTACACTCTGTTTGGTAGCATCAAAATATTGTGGAGAGGATACAGCATTTGTAGAAAGAACATGGAAGTATATCAACTTCCTTTGTTTGGTACGTTAAAATAAAGAGGACAAAATTGAAAAAATAATGAGACCTGCACAACATAGCTTTCCTTTGAGATACGAAGAAAATAATAAAAATAGATAGTGTGCGTTTCACTTAATAAATTGATTTGCCCAAATTTTTAGTGGTTAAAACGATTATGCATGTATGTAAGCATAATCGATTTTGTGTTTTAAAAAATTATCATATAGGATATGACATGAACTTTGTCGGGTAAGATAGTATTTATTAATCTTTTTTTTTTCTTTCAAATCAAACAATCTCAGAGTTTATTTTCATTTTATTGCTGGTGAATCAAACAACCAATATTTTTTACTCAATTTATTACTTTTTTCACTTTTTTTATTTTCTCACTTATATTTTCACTCCCTCTGTATCTAACACAAAATAATTTTGTTTCAAAATAAGGTGGGTCAATGAGAGAAAAAAAATCTACGGTTTGAGATAAAAATTAAAATTTAGTTTAAAAAACATAAGAATTTAAAAGAAAAAACATAAGCTTATATTTAGATTTTAATTTTAGTTTTAAACATTTTTAAAACTTAAATTAACAACTAGCCATAGCAAGACAGAACTGTACAATTATCACGTTAATCATCACACAAATCGCTTTTCATTTGTCATATGGTAGGACATTTGTTTTGAGCTGTATTAATTGTTTACTTAGGATTCTCAAAAAATACTAGAAAATATATTTTTGTTTTGTACAAATATTTTTTAATTTAAGCAAAATGATATAAACAATTTAGATTCAAGGAGAAAAGGAAAACTTTAAAGAATTTAATTTCTGGCTAGAAGTAATTTTAAACGAAAATTGAAACTTCATTATAAAAAGATTCAAACGTGATTAAAGTTAAGATTAACAAACTTTAGTTACACAACAAAAAATATTTTAAAAAGTTAACCAACTTTACATGTATGGATTGTGATTAGATGATTATATAATTTTTACATTATTAATATATAATTTTTTTCTTAATTTATAATCTAAAAAACCTTCAAAAGTAATTAATATGTTTGAGGATTTCTAATACCGTTCAAATACACTACTAGTCTTTATTAAATATTTAATAAATTCTATTATCATGACATTAGATAGGGACATGATCACCACTATGTTGCTTATATATATATATATATATAACTTGTTTATATTTTTGGTTTCTTTGGTATTACATACTCATAATGTTAATTGTTATGTTATTATTAAACGACATTTCACTAAAATTTGATTAATATTTAATAGGAGATAAATATTATGATATTTGAAAAACTTTGAGAGCTTAATGCATATTTGGAAAATCAAAAGTTATTTTAAATGTAAGTTGAGTTTCCAAATATAAAAGGAGTTCCTTTTGCAAACCTAAGTTTAAGGTTTTTCAAGGGACTCAAACATACACTTAATTTGTATAATTATTAGTTTTTGGTTCCAAATTAAAGATCACATGTATTTCACATAAGGCGAGTCAATATCATATAAATTAAAAATGTCATTCGTTTTCATATAAATTAAAGATTACACAAAATTTATTTTAAAAAATTAATAAACTTATCATACATATATCAATTGTGATTAGATGATTATATAATTTGTTTATATTATTAATATATAATCTTTTTTCTTAATTTATAATATAAAAAACCTTCAAAAGTAATTAATATGTTTGAGGATTTCTATACCATTGAAACACACCGTTAGTCTTTATTAAATATTTAATATAACTTTTTTATGTTTTTGGTTTCTTTAGTATTGCATGCTCACAATTGTGGAGTTAAAACATGTCATTAAGTCATATTATTATATGTGTAATGTAACATGTTAATTGTTATGTCATTATTAAATGACATTTCACCAAAATTTGATTAATATTTAATTGGAGATAAATAGAGAGATTAAAATTATATATTTGTGATATTTAAAAAACTTTGAGAGCTTAATGCATGTTTGAAGAAAAAAAAATTATTTCAAATGTAAGTTGAGTTTCCAAATATAAAAGAGTTCCTTTTACAAACCAAAATTTAAGGTTTTTCAAGAGACTCAAATATACACTTAATTTATATAATAATTATTATTTTTTTCCAAATTAAAGATCACAGATAATTTTTTGACATATGAACCCGATAAAATTTTATATCATTACAATTTACATCAATCTCTGGTTTATGAAAATTAGTCTATTTTCTTGATGTAACTTGATACATATAAATTAGGAATGGCAATCGTTTTCTATCTCTCTATCTCACATAAGGCGAGTCAATATCAAAAATGAATTTTAGAAAAGAAGGAGGCTCCACTTGCAGAGCCAGGGAGGAGCGAAGGGTATCTGTGGATGAATGACGATCATGCCCTCGTTGTTGCTTTGCTCGTTGTGGAAAAGAATATAATGAATTGCGCAAACAAGTGGATCTGAATTCACATGGGACTCAGCCACAACAAGAAAACTTTGCTTTCTCCTCTGCTAAGAGTAAGACCCAAGCACTTGTTACTGCTTCTATAGTTATTAAGTCATAGAAAGAGAAACACTTCATCGCGAATCGGAGCATGGCGGAGCTCCGGCACTCTTCCTCCCTTGGCAGCCGAGCCTCCAATTCTCCGATGAAGCGAGACGCCGGCGCCGGCGCCGGCGATTCCTCCCCTCTCATTCCCGACAACCACCTCGCCGACGACGACGAGCACGATCGACACTCGTCCAAGGACCGCGACCGGCACATGTGCTCCTTCTTCACCGATGACCCTAGGGTTTCGCCTCACAACTCCAGGATCTCTCTTGTTTTCACATTACTTCTTCTTCTCGTTGGTTTAGTCTCCCTTTTCACCATCTTCAATAATCTCGTTAGTCCTCATCTCTCTGGCTGCATTTTCAGATTCACTACTAAATCACTAATGCATTGCATCCTTCTTCGCCTTTCGGTGTGTGGAAAACGAAATTCCTTATCTGTAATGTGTAGTGTTATTCTGTTTATCTTAAATTGAATTAAACTACCTATTGTTTTGATTTTGATTTGGTAATGCTCAGCTATTGTATAACTTCAGTTATGAGTAGATGTGCAAGTAATGCATGCAATTTTTTTTTTTTTTTGGATACAGAAAGAAACAATTCAGCTGCAGTTATATTTCTTACTATTATTTTTAGCAAGTTCTTATAATTGAATGTGTGTTCAATTTTTTTGTAGAATGCGCCTTACTTGTGTAAAAAAGATGGGATTGTTCTTCACTGCCCGCATGTAAGTTCTCTAAAGGACCAGTGTTTTGGAGTTTCGTTTCTCCTTCTATATTGTTCAATGCCAATGGTGTTCTTTTCCCATTCACATGGACTCTTTGGTATTATTTTTAGGTTAAAGAATCACCATCACTTTGGGAAAATCCTTTCTCTTCCACAACATCTTGGAAGCCCTGTGCTGAGCGCCAGGATGGTGTTTTACCAGGTTTCCTTTTTTTTCTTCTTCTGTTCCTTAATAGATATTTAAGACCTCATTAGCATTGCAAGCCATGCTAAAACAGGGAATTAACAAATAAAGTAATAAGAATATCTTAACCCAGAAGTTGTGACAACTTAACATATTTTGCATTTGTCAGTAGCATCCACTAAGAGCAATTATAAGTGGTATCTCAACAAGTCCGTGACTGCAATTCAATTCTTGTTTATGGAGCGAGTGGACTGTTTAACTTTTTTATCACCTTCATCTTCATTAAAAAAATACTCTGCAAAATCCTTAGGTTTGAAGATTTTTTGTTGTAACAAGGGAGTTCTGTAAAAGTGATCTACAATTATTATTTTTTCTGTTTCTTTCTTCTGTAATATATGTTATTGGGGATTATGTTCATACTAGTGCTGTGTATGTTGTAACAAGGGAGTACCACTGCAATTATTGATAGTATTTTTATACCTCCATGTAGAACTTCCTCCTGAAAATGAAACAAATGGCTATATATTCATCCATGCTGAAGGTGGTCTAAATCAGCAAAGAATTGCGGTATGAGATATGTTCTTTCATTTGTGATACCCTCTAGCTTAGACTATTTTTCTTTTCTGAAATTCACCTTGAATTTGACATTCTCTTGCATAGCCATCGTTCTCTTGTAGACTGCTGCACTTTAGTTGGAGAATTTCCTTCCACTTGTAAAATATGTGAACATAATGTTCTTCGAACTGTCTGATGTAATTAAAAAGTAAAAGAATAGACCGATTTAACTGTTAAAGTGCTGTCTCAATACTGTACTATTCCCAATTTGGTGCACTAGCAAATAGCAAGCTAGAATTACGTTTAAAATTGGTTTTGATGCAAATTCAATGTTGCATTTGATCTATGGTGCTGATTTTACTGTCTTGTACATTGAAATGGGCATTATATGAGTCTGTGGAAAGTTTCATAGAATTATCATATAATATTTATCTATCAATGATTCACTTCTGCACTTCTTTCAAAATGCAGATATGCAATGCAGTGGCTGTGGCAAAAATATTAAATGCCACTCTTATTTTGCCTGTTTTGAAGCAGGACCAGATTTGGAAGGACCAAACGTGAGATCTCTTGTCCATTTTTTTTCATGTTATTTAGATAAGTTTAATTAGATTAAATTACTGATTTGGTCCCTACAGTTGACACCTTTTGTTTTAGTCCTTTCATGAAAAAACTCTACATTTTGGTATTGGTCCTCATGAAAAATCATTTATGTATTGGTCCCCACTGTTTATCCCTTTTATCATGATTTTAGTGGATGCTGAGTTGTCTAATGGCCTTCTTACTTGGCAATTACATTTGACAGAAAGAAAAAGACATGGTTAATGAGTCAGCTTCTTCTTTAAACTAAAATCCCTAATCCATTAAAAATCTAATCAAGAGTAAAGTTGGTGTGTTCTTGTAAAGAGAACAACCTTCCACACTTCAAGTTCTAGCAACAAAACTTTTTGTATGAACTTAATAACCTTTCATTCCAAATTGTAGAACTACACCACATCACAAACCAAACCTACCCTGGCATCCTACTTTTGGTTTTATGGCTCAAGGATGCAAACTATGGTAGTGTGGCTCTGTATTGGGCTCAAAAGGAGTGTAGAAGCACCGAGTCAGTGTGGTCGGTCGGTAATGTAATGTCAATGAAGATTAGCTGCCAGCCTGCCACAGTGGCTATGTGTTCCTGGTTGGGTAATTTGGAGACTGACAATGTGGGGGAGATGTTACTAATGGGGCAGTTTGCAGGTGATTTAGGGTCATTTGATCTGTTGGTCTCATTGGGATGATGGTCTGAGATATTGTAGCTTTGCTACTAGGGCAGAGATGGAGATATTCTTATTTTTTAGAATTGCTAAGAGGACAAAATTGCTAGTTTCTGGGTTATGAGTCTTGAATTGCGGAAGTTTTCTGGGTGAAGTTTGGGATGGTGTTGGTTTTAATTGAAGATGTTTTTTGGGTTGTAGAATGGATTACTATTGATTGTGATTTGGAGAACTTTGGTTGATGATTTGCTTGCTATTTTTCTTGGTTATGGATTGGGGTGATATTTGATGGGTGTGGTGGATGCAGAAAATGACACACTTGGTGTTGAAATGAAGTTTTTTATGGATTGATGATGCCATTTCTTTGCTGTAAACTTTAATTGCCAAATAGGGACACTGTTAGACAACTTAGCATCTCACTAACACTACGATAATTGGGACAAATGGCATAGATCAATGCATGGATGATTTTTTCTATAAGAACCAAAGCAGTTTTTTTTTTTCATGTAGGGACTAAAACAAAAAGGGTATTGGCAATGGGGACCAAATTATTAATTAAATTGTTTAAATTTTAATTATTACCACCGTTTTGCTAAGCATATGTATCATGTATGACATCAGATCACCAATATCATTTTTCTTTAACCAATAAAGTCAAATAGTTCTTAAATTTTTATTCACTTGGCCAATTCTTTTATCACTCCACTAGCTGTTCTTTCCTCTTCTATTAGTTTTCTTGCCTTGTGTGGTAGATTTCAATGATGGGCCTCCTTGGCTCCTTGCTGACCATGATGATGCGTTTCATGTTTGCAGGAAATTTGAAGACATTTTTGATGTGGATCACTTCATTGACTACCTGAAGTATGATGTTCGTATTGTCCGTGATATCCCAGAATGGTTTACCGATAAATCAGAGCTATTTACTAGCATAAGGTTTGATAGATTTCTGTGATTTTTTTTTATTAATTTGTTGAAAACTTAAATCCCAAGTCAGTATAAGAGATGCATAAATATATTCTTTTTTCCCTTAAAATTGAGATGTGGAATATGTCCTCAACCAATATCTTTTTTATTTTCTGTTTTATCAGTGTACTGATTGACATGTATTGAACAGTATAATAATTATGAATTTAAAGTTAGAGATTCCCGTGCTTTTTTATTTGAGTCTTTTGAACACTTGCATCCCAAGTTATAGCTTGTAAGAGACGGATAAATATGTCAAGAGCCAGCTAGCTTTTTGTTGGTTTTCTGTTTCATCAATAGACTTACTGACTTTTGGTTTTGGTGGGAGTGCTGGGTCTTGTGATCAAATGTCATGATAATTATGAATTTAAATTACTTGTTATTTAAACATGTTCACAGCTGGTGATGGTTTTTCTAACTTCTTACATTTTAAACTTAGCTTTAGGATATTGTTACCAATGATGTCAACCAAGATGTTTCTAATAGTTGGGATTTGTTATTGATGCCTTTTGTGATTGCGTACACTTGGTTTGACTAACAAAGCAAAAATATATTCTCTTACAGACGGACTGTAAAAAACATTCCCAAATATGCACCAGCACAATTTTACATCGATAATGTTCTGCCCCGAGTCAAGGAGAAGAAGATTATGGCTCTGAAACCCTTTGTTGACAGGCTGGGGTAGGCCAACGATAATATATATGCTAGATGCCACTTTTTTTATATGTAATTGATCTTATCATGATGTCTTGGTTCTTGTTTCAGATATGACAATGTTCCTCCTGAAATCAACAAGTTGAGATGCAGAGTTAATTATCATGCACTGAAATTTCTTCCTGATATAGAGCAGATGGCTAATTCACTTGCATCAAGAATGAGAAACCGAACTGGCAGTTCAAATCCTTACATGTATGTGACATTTGTAGTCACGATCTTGCTGTAACTGAGTTTGGGTGAATTTTTCCAGTGTCAGTGATTTAAGAATTTTACTGTAAACAGGGCTCTGCATCTTAGATTTGAGAAAGGAATGGTGGGACTATCATTCTGTGATTTTGTGGGGACAAGAGAGGAGAAAGCCAAAATGGCGGAGTATAGAAAAAAGGAGTGGCCTCGACGGTACAAGGTGGCCATACTATTTTTTATTTAAAATAAATATGAGCAGTAAGAACCTTCTATTGGAGCATTTTGGTCATATTTGTCTTTGTTGAAAATGCAGAATGGTTCCCATCTGTGGCAATTAGCTCTGCAGAAGCGAAAGGAAGGACGGTGTCCTCTAGAGCCTGGAGAAGTGGCTGTTATTCTTCGGGCCATGGGCTATCCAAAGGAAACTCAAATTTACGTAGCTTCTGGACAGGTGTATGGTGGACAGAACCGGATGGCTCCGCTAAGGAATATGTTCCCTAATCTGGTAAGGCCTCTTCACTACTGCATGGATTATAAAAAATCAACATGGTGCTTCCGTGTGAAGTCCTAAAGATTTTGAACCTTTCTCTTTCTCTGTTTGTTTTTTATGAAAATCACACCCATTATTATGTAGTGAATGTAGTGATGTCATGAAATGGGGTTCTAATGTCAGTTGAGGCTATCAAGCATTCAAGCCATGATGCAATGATCTCTTGCTCTATATAAAATTTACTCATCTATTATAATTAAGTAGACATATTAAGTTTATTCCTCGATAACATCACAATTCATGTATGGATATTTTTTATTCTTTTGCAATGTAATTAATATTTCCCTCATTTGACAACAGGTTACCAAGGAGGAGTTGGCAACTAAAGAGGAGTTAGATGGTTTCAGAAAGCATGTGACAAGCCTGGCAGCTCTTGACTTCTTGGTGTGCTTGAAGTCAGATGTATTCGTGATGACCCATGGAGGCAACTTTGCTAAGCTGATCATTGGAGCACGTAGATACATGGGTCACCGTCTAAAATCAATTAAGCCTGACAAAGGGCTAATGTCCAAGTCTTTTGGGGATCCATATATGGGTTGGGCTCCTTTTGTAGAAGATGTTGTTGTTACTCACCAGACACGGACGGGATTGCCAGAAGAGACTTTCCCTAACTACGACCTCTGGGAGAACCCTCTGACACCCTGCATGTGTAGAGCCTGATTACAGCAATTTTATCGATAACAATGGGACTTTACTCAAGATGCATTTGGGAGAAATATGCCATCTAAGTTATGAATTCTATCTATCTACAGGGTAAACGACGGAATCTGGGCTCCTGCCAATGCAAGCTTTGAGGTAGGAGGGGCAGTAAATAGAAATTTGAAGCAGTGATATTGGCTTGAAGGGAATGAGATTGGACTGTTGGTTATCACTTTAATGAACAGATTTCCTATTCTGAGTATTCTCTTTGCCGAGACCAGGTGGATTTTGTCTTTTCGTCTAACTTGTAGCAATTCCCCGCCCTCTTTTCTTCTTCCAGGAAAAAAAATTGATCAATTTTTTGTACCAAGAAAGATGTGCAAATCATTAATGAATTTCATGTTGCTATTATAGGAGGATTTGGCTCCTTAAAAGTGCAGAGTGTAATTGAAGATGCATTAGAAATTGTGATAAAACAGATGCCCATGTAAAATAAGTTATAAAATTATTAATATTTTAACTTTTGATTTTCCAAACCATCGATTCTTATTTTACACTTCATTAAATAGAGGAGCTAAAAAAAGTAGTATAAAGTATGTTCAATCACGAGAAAAAAGGGATCATTCAGTCCATTGTGAAGATAAACGGTGCAGTTTTAATTCAGGGCTCAAATACCACAGGTTGGAAACTGGAAAACCAGAGAGGGTTAGAAAGAGAGAGAATTATATGATAGTACGTATTATGAATTTAAAGTTAGAGATTCCCGTGCTTTTAAGTACGTATTATTGGATGAATGTTGATTAAAGAGGGGCGAACGAAGCCTTTAATTCAGGGGCGTTTGTCGCGTTTCTGTGTGTTGGGCGAGGAATCTGGGTACGCGCCTGTCTCTTTTTCTCTTGACACCAACGAGACGAAAATGTCATGTTCCCACAACGACAACGAGGCTGTTCTTGAAACAAGACCGCACGTGCGAAAGAAAACCAACCTTATTCAACTTTCGCATGAAGTACTTGTTACTACAATTCATGGTTCTTATACTCCCCTCCCTACCGCAGAGAGACAAATGTTCAAGTGATTGTGGAATTGGGACCTCCTTAAGTAGTTAACGACTTTCATTAAATATGTAGTTAACCGAGTTAATCTAAAATTAAGGGTTATTGGTCACTATTTTGTCGATATATGCATAGGTTTGACAACACAACACGTCTCTTCTTTGTTTCCCTTTTTTTTTTCCTTCTTCAGTTTAACAGTATATAATTCTTAAAATTTAAACATTAATACAGGAATGTTTAATATACTCTATTAATTGTCTTAAAAAAATATTTAAACATTAACCTTTTTTTAGTAAAAAAATTATTTAAAAAATATTTTCAATATAATAACCTTTTCTTATAAATATATTTTAGTTTTTTGGGAGTGATTTGGTACGAAGGAGAGAAAAGGGGAGGAGGAGGGAAGAGGAGGAAAGAAAAGAGAAGTAGAACTGAGGAATGGTTTGGTAAGAATGAAGAGGAAGATGTATTTTTTTTAAAAAAAATATGGATCATACTGTATAAAATTTCTTTTTAAAAGTGACTAGATTTGCAAAGAAAAAACACCACTGTTCACATTTTTTCCAATTTAGCCCTCGTGATGCCTAGTGTGCTCCTGGTCATGGTTGTTGTTTTAACTGCAAGAAGGTAGAATAGTATTTTCATAAATTACTATTTTTTTTACTTTTATTTTTTCTTATCAATTCACTTAATTTAAATATTTCTCTTTTTTTCTACTCTATTTCACTTAAAGCAAATCTCATTTTACTTTTCACTATATTTTACTCTATTTTTCTTCTCACCCATTCTCTTTGTTTTCTACTCAAAACCAACCACAACCTTAAGGAGGATGTCAAAGACAGTCTCCCAAGTCTCAATTAATGAACTAAAATAATGGAGATTTGTGTTAGTTTATAATTATAAACCGTGTTCAACTTTGTGACCAAACAGAGGCACCAGAAAAAGCAATAATGAAGTGTTTCTCCTTATCCTCAATCTCTCTTTTTATTCTCCTTTTTCTCTGTTCCGAGAGGTATATTAACATTACATGGCCTATTATTCTTTTTCTGTAGCTATCATTTAGTACAGATGGCGTGTTTCGCTTGCTTGTTTCCTCACTGATTGAAACCTCTCCACATTAGATAATAAAAGCACAACTAAGTTGTTTTCCCATATATTCATGTGTTAATTTTAACTTGTGTACAACTGTAACTGCATTATCAATAGACTGAGTGAATGTATTATTATCCCACAGATGACTCTGTGGTCGATGGCAAAGTCTCCCCTTATGCATGGAGGGGATGTTCGGAAGATTGATCCTAGCACATATGATGTTATCACAAATCCTACCCTTTTGGAGATTAATTCTTTCAGCTCAAATAACATGGAGGCATGTGAACCATCTATCTTTTTTGGGATGGAGGAAATAATGTTTCTCAAATTAATGTCATATTTCTTTTGCTGCATTGGCAGTTTCCTTATATCACAAGTGTGAATAGTGAAGATCAGGATCTTGGTAAGCAAATGAGAAGAAGCAGCAAAGAAATAAAAACAACCTATACTCATTCATTAGGCCTCACAAGCTGCACTGAGTCAAAGGCAAGTGGTTTGGCTAGTGGAAGTCTTAACCAATATCTTGAAAGAATATGTTGGAAAAGGAGTTTAGGAAACAAGCATCTTGCCCCCTTCTGTGTGCACAAGAGAGAACTTTACTTCCCATTGTAATCTTGCTTTATCTTTCTCTGTTTTATTTTCCTAACTTTGATTTGAGTATTAATGTTGTTGACAACAGAAATTGTGACTTTGATACCGATACAGTGGTGAAGTGGGTATGTATCAAGAGTATCATCACTATCATTTAGTTGCAACTAACAGAATAAAATTTTGCTTGGATGCTTCTCCAAAACACAAGCTTACTTCTAAAGAGTTCAAGAGAGGGACATTTTCTCCCTGCAGGTGGGATTCAAATCAGGTAAGTTGTAGTCTCTCTAGTCTCTTCTTCAGGCTGTTTTTGTGGTTTTTCTTGGGTTTATACAATTCAAAGATAATCTTTCTTGTGCATCCTACTACTTTTATCCCAATCTTTATGTCATATACCTTGGCCAATTTTTTTTGTATATGAAATAACCTTTAGATATGCATTTATTTATTTTGATATGTTTTTGTGTATTCTGTTAGAAGCTGATCTTTGGAGTCTTTAACAGATGTGGGGGTTGAACCCTAATGGGACCCTGGTGAAAAGTTATTCTGGCTTGTGTGCAACAGTAGAGTCTAGTGAAGGTGAAAATTTGTATATATGTACCTCTTTCTATAATGATTGTGATTGATGCAATTTATTGAGTTTATCGTGTTTTTTCCTCTAATTTTTAGTATCCATGATGCAAATTGTCCGTTTATGAAGATACTATAAATTCTGGTGGCCTGCACTCTTGGATAGCTACAGGAAGAAAAGGTATGTTGCTAACAAAACTACAGATAAATTTGGTCTCCGAAATATTGCTCTCTTTCTAAATAAGTCTTTAGAAAGTAGTGCTTAAAGTATTGAATGTCCATCAATTAAATTGGTTTAATTTGTCAAGCTCATCGGGCCGATCATCCATCCAATCCAATGAACACTTTTGAAAAATGCACATGTTATCTGTAAAGTAGTCTAGCAAATTTAGCCAAACTACATTTGTGTGTATTTGCGAGACATTGAGGGTGAACTAGCATGTCACAACAAATAATTGTTTGAAGTTATTATCTTCTAACTCCTAGAGTTGTATCTCTGTGTAGGAGAAGTCTACGTTGCATTCTTCAATCGAAGTGAAAAGAAGGCGGTAATATCTGCACAAACATCAGACCTGGCAGAGACTTCAGTTCTTGTGAGTGCAGTGAAGTGTGGAGAGGAGATGCTATAGAAATAACTCAGGGAACGTTATCAACGGCAGTGGAAGTGCACTAGTTGTTCTCAATTGCAACTAGTCCATCCCCCTTTCCCCAAAAATAGAAGAAAAATGGCATTTCAGTGGCTTTCTTAATAGTTGTGCTAGTGGGGTGATGGCTGCTTGAGAAAACAAGTTAGTATATACTACTTTGTTTACTTCAAATAACGGTAAGTGAGTTGCCTAATAGGCACGCACTTAGTTGTCACTGCTAGGTGGAAGTACCAAATAGCTTTACACTATATTTGACTGGAGTTGCTATCACAAATTTAAGAAATTAAGAAATTAATTAATTTTTATATAAATATGACTGGAGTACCAAAAAATTAAGAAATTAATTAAAATGTACTAAAAGAATAGAAAAACTACATTAATCACAAATTTTTATATAAATATATTAATTTTTATGTAGTAATAATTGCCTTAAAAAAATTATTTCAAAAACCAGTTTTGAATTTTGATTAGTTGAGACTTGAGAGTGATAATATTCTTCCAATTTGGGAATTAAACACGAAATATGTTTACCGTGAGATTACATAAAAAGTTAAATATATCGTTAAGGCAGCTTTCAGGTACTTACCCATTCATTCGAATGTATTGTGTTGTATTGTGGATATAATAATAATAATAATAATTCATATTAAATGAATGGATCTATTTTTTTTGTTTTATGGAAAATTAAGAAATAAATTTTGACGTTTACTGTGGAATGCCACCCACCCTGTTTTTGGTGTGTCAAAACAATTGACCATTTAGGGTAAGAGTTTATTTTTTTACAGAAAAAAATTATTTATTAATTCATTAATTTTTATTAGTAGAAAATTTAAACCTATGATCAATTTTTTTTTCTCTTTATCTTTTACCACTAAATCAGTCTTATGTGACCACTTTCTGTGCACATGCATGCTTGTTGAATTCTTATGTTATGTGCCATTATTGTTTTGGTGATCAGGTGGTGTAGCTGCTCCGGCTGCTGAGAAAGAAGGAAAAAAGAAAAAAAGTAGAGGAAGACGATGATGATTTGGGATTCTCACTCTTCGATTAGACTACTACACTTATACTTTCTTCCTTTTTTACTTAAACAAACACCTTTAGTTTTAAGCTAAAAAATTTGTATTAATTTTGCATCAATTAATAATGCTTTTGGTTCTCAATAATATTTCATTACTGTTTTTTCATAGCACTCACTAATCAATTAATTTAAAATAAATAATTAAATTCGTCTCCACGAGTATATAAGGCACAAATAAATTAAACTATTAAAAATAAAAAAATATAAATTTAATTTTTAAATATGTAAAAAATATGATAAATTAAAGTTATTAATCACATTTAAACAAGTATCGTTATAATAAATTATCTTATAAAGAAAATATTTACTAAAAACAACCACGTTTAATGTTTTAGAAATATGTAATGATTCAATACTTGTTTTAAAAAAATCATGAATTAATAATATAAAATGATTTTATATTGTTATTCATCATCACATATTTTATAATAAATATATTAAAAATCATACTAGATGTTTTTCATTGAATAATAATATTTTTTTATATTAGTATATCTATTAAATTCTAAAAAGTAAAAGGATTAGTAGGAGAATATCTTAAAAATATTTACAATTATTTCTTATAAAAAATAAATTTTATATTTACAAGTATTTAATGTAATTATATATTTAAATTTTAAATATAAAAATTCAAAATTACTATTTAAATTAGAATAATTTTGGGACGAGATTATTTATGTCCTTTATAATAGATGAGAGTGTAAAATATTGAAAAAATATTTGTCCAATTTTTAAAAAATAAGATGAAATCTCAACTTTTTAAAAATTTTATATTTAATAATTTTAATATAAAAAATAGGAAACGCAAGTATAAATGTCCAGATTTTTAAAACTGAAAACTCTCCTGTTTCTCTCAAGTGGAGAGAATCCATGGCCATAAAATGCTGTTAGTCTATTTACATTAAATTTATATTAAATATCTTCCTTCTATTTTAATATATATTTTTTTTTAATTTCACAACTAATGACTGATGATGTTTACCGAAAGCCATAAAAGAATTGGCGAGTTGGACATGCATTATTCTGTCCCAACATATTTTCACCGCGTTATACCATTCGTTATTTTATATAAACAATTTTTTAATGAATAGAAAAAAATAATTTTATAAAATGAACCTTATTATTACTAATTTATTTTTAATTTTTTTCATCTATTATTAATATTATAAGAGATGTAAGTAAGAAAAATTAATATTACATAAAAAAATAATAGTAATTATTTTAAAACTTTTTTTTTCTTACACATTCATTTTAAAAGAAAGTGACGCAAAAATACCGTAACGAATACTCTTACCATACATTTTGTATGAGTTGAAATGTTGAATTTAACAAGAGACACAAAATCTAATTAATAAACAATAAATTTGGTTAACGTCATTACATACGTTTGATTTTAGACATTGAGTTTAATTTTTTATACTCTGTATGACAAATTTATTTATATATAATAAGTGATGATGGAATGATTAATATTTTCATATCAAGGGATGATTAAACAATACCATAATCAAATTAAATTGTTGAAAGTTAAAAGTATAAAAGAATTGGCGGCCGCCATATAATATATATATATAATGTGGCGATGGGAAAGTCTCTTCTTCATCTCCATCTCTCTCCTTTCTTCTCATTCTTCATTTCCCATGTTTTCTCACTCTGATCTGCAAAAATATAAATGAATTAATTGTTTCTTTATATAAAAATGTTCTATTTAATTACAATGACAAACAACGCTCTATTGACCACGTCGTCTTTTTCTTCTGCTAAATTCTCTTTGTTTCGAAAACCCAATACTTTCACTATCAATTCCAATATTTTATGTTCGGAATCAAAACTTGCCCACAAGCTTACCAGCCTGACTTCAGAATTCACCTCTCTGACGCAGCCAATAGATCGAGTGAAGCGCCTCTTGCACTACGCCTCCCTTCTACCTCACTTCGCCGACAACGAGCGGATTCCGGCGAACCGCGTGGGCGGCTGCGCCTCCCAGGTGTGGGTGGTGGCGGAGGTGGACGAGCGGCGGAGGATGCGGTTCCGGGCCGACAGCGACTCCGAGATTTCGAAAGGGTTCTGTTGGTGTCTGGTCTGGATACTTGATGGCGCGAAACCCGAGGAGGTGCTCTCGGTCCACAGGGACGATTTGGCTAACATCAACGTGGGGTTGGGGATGAGTCTCAAGGCCCACTCACGGACCAACACGTGGCACAACGTCTTGTTCTCCATGCAAACCGCTGCTAAGGGTTTCCTCCTCTGAAGTGAAAACAATCAATATTTTTCCTCTCACAACACACACGAATGTAGAAGCATGGGTGATGTTGTTGGGATATCCTTATTGCCCTTGTTCCTGTTTTTTCTTTTTATATATATAATCTCGTTTTTTTTTTTATTGTTTTTATGATCACGGTGGGGTTAGCTATGTTCCCTGAAATCAAAGGGCGTGTGATAATGAGTCTGTCAATATAATTTTTAAATCAAACGGGAGTATATGTTTAGATTAGATTCTCGGTATAACAAAATTAATTAAATTTTTATGATCAATGCAAAACAATAAATAGTTGCTATCTACTTTTTTATTATGTCACCATGATTTTGTGTGTTATCCAAACACAGTAATTATTAATTGTAAAAAAATTATATATAAATGCGTGACGAATACGGTTACAATTGTTTTGCAGTGATAAACACCCCAAAAACCTTAATTATTTTGGTCATGGAACTCTTTTTAGTAACAAGGGCATGAGAAGTTTTCGAATGTGTTCTGATTTACAAGTACATGTGGTATTACGATTAGGGCAGATTCATCAATGGTATGCAGGATGCGGATTTCTAAGGCTTTTTGTGACTTTATTAATATGGCGACGTAGATGCATGTGGCCTTGTATTTATAATTAGGTGAATGCAAATGTTGCTAATGCATATGGCATTATTTTTTTTTTCTACATTACTTGAGCATGTGTTGTGACTCTCAGGTTTTATATGGGATGTTATTGCAACTTAGAAAGCTTCCTGCTGTCTTTATTAACTGTTTTTTAAATTAGGTGTCGATAGACTTTGTGCTGCGGGTTTTTCTGCATCATTTGTGGTTTTGTTTTGTCAATTTGCCTTGTGATGTTATTGGCTGAAATTTTGACATAATATTTCCTTTGCCACGTTTGTTCTCTCTAGAACATTGATTGATACAAGAACCGTAACCAGAGAAGAAGTCCACACACATGATCTGCTGCATGGATAAGATGCTCTGCTTAAATTTGGAATTATGATTTTATTGATTATCTGATCATACAGCTTAGCAAGATAACTACTTGAATGAATTATGAATGGAAGGAGAATTAATGTTTTGAGAAATCAAACATATACATTTTGTAGTATTTTGCTAGTTAGGAAGAGAGAAATTTAGAAAAAGGATCCGTGTATATATATATATATATATATATATATATATATATATATTGGTCCCTGAACCATTACATTGCAATTACGTACCCGATCAAAGTCCCAATCTTAGGTTACAAATGTCCAAATGAAAAATCATACATTTATTGTGGGGATGGACACTGATATTATTATATGATTAAAATAATTAACTAATAACGAGGAAGAAACATTTGACCAAAAAAGCACACGTTGCGTTAAATTAGTCAGATTCAATGTCTTCAAGATTTAAATATGTATGTATTTTTTAATAATATCTTACTTGTATTACACATTCCCTATGATTTATAAACACTCTTTTACTCTGTGTACATTCCATTAACACTTATAAATCTATTTCACCCATCATATTTTTATACTTCATTCTTTTTTTCCCACTAGATGTCAAATATGTTTTAAATGTCATCTCGACCTGAATAAAGCAACAAAGGCAACATGCTTGTCAAAATGCAACAAAGTCCAATATATAATCTCATGACAAATATTCTATTTTATTTTACTCGAGATTCAAGAATGTTCCCAACAATGTACCTTATTTCTAGTGAGTGTCCAATGTTAAATATCAGACACGCTGCATGTTGTTGTCTATGATTATTGGACTTAATTTTTGGGTCAATCAATCTTAAGAATCATTATTTTGGAAATTATTAAATATATTTCATAAATTCTCCAAAACAAAAAACAATTCTATGTGGTGCAATAAAATATGGCTCATTTCACCCTCAAATAAATTATTATTTTTTGTTTTTAGTTGTCAAAATCATATCATCATAGCGGATAAATCCTTAACTAGCATTTACATTCGGGTTGTATAGAAAAAAAATATAAATTTTGAGTTATCATTATTAGTATGAAATATTTATTAATTTTATTGGTAATTAATATTTGTTAAATGATCTAGCTAGTCTTCCTAACATATTTTTTTATCCACAAAATTATTAAGATCGATCATATTTAAAAAAAAAATCAAACGTAATTTCATTTGAACCAACATACTTGATGTTTAGTGTAATGTTCTTGAGAAAAATAATCATGTGACTTTCTTTGTCCTACTAGACTCTTAGTTGTGATTTCAGTATTTTTTATAATCTGTCCCATAAATTGATGAATAAGGATCTGATTATGGTGCTAAACATACCCGTTACACAATTTTTACCAAAGCAAAAATTTCTTGTGGTGTCTCCAATGGATAGAATACAACAGACACTTGGACAATAGCACAGGTCATTAGACTTTTGGTATTCAAAGCTGTAAATAAATAGCATCTACACTAAGATTCTTGATGGCTGTTTTATAGTATATCTTTTTTAAAGAGAGATATGTGGTTAAAAAATAAAAATCAGATAACCTGGATTTCTCAGTCGAACAAACATTTGGAGGGATTACAAATTACCCAAAAGTAAAAACGACTCCACTGGGGATCGAACCCAGAATCTCTGGTTCCGTAGACCAGCGCCTTATCCATTGGGCCATGGAGTCCTAACGATGTTCAAATGCGTTTAAAATAAAATTAAAACAGTTACGTTTGTAATGCAAATTGTAAACAGTATGCTCTGTGTATGATAAGCCTAGGGGAGAATTTGTTGTGTGACAGCAGGTAATAATAAGAGATTTTAATCCATAAGAAGGTGAATTTTGAGATATGATATGCTTATTTAGTTTAACATCTTCTAATTTTGTTAATTTAATTGTTATATTAAAAGTTATCATTAAAAAAAAATCAGGTAATTGAAAACTATTTGATATTTCATTAGGTAATTTTAATATAAAGATTTTGTTAACCGGTATCCTTAGATATTGATTAAAGAACTAAAAAAATATTTATTGAATAAAGAGAATGAAAAAAAGTTACGAATATTCTAATATTTTTTTTTTAGTTTTTTAAGCAATGTCCTAAGAGCATCCATTAATATTTATCTTAATTTAATGCATGATATGTTTTTAAAAAAACAACTAAATGTAGACTATAAGAATAAATGTTTACAGATGTTTAATTGATCTAAAAAATTGATATATATATATATATATATATATATATATATATATATATATATATATATATATATATATATATATATATATATATATATGATCGTGAAGATAATATTACATGATTTACTAATGGTTGTATTGATATATTTTAATTTAATAATTGTGGTTATATTAAATGAAATAAATATTAAAAGAGCTAATATTTGAATAAACAAATTTCTGATATCAAGTATGAGTTCTCAGATTTTCCCATCCATAATTATTTTATTTAACTCAAGTAAAAAATGTTTCTCATAAAAAGATTTATAAACTCATACAAAAAGAATAATTCTCATTATATATAAACACACGGTTAATTTGTTCAATAAAATTGTCATATTCTCTTGCTTGGATTAGAAAGTTATGTAGTGCTGATAGTTGATGGCCTGTACAAGGTAAGCAATAGAAATATGAATAGAAACGAGGATAAATTCAAATGCATATCATTGATCATTTTCTTCTTTTAAGTATCCTATAAGGATGCAATTATGGTTAGTTTGATTCTTTAAATAATTTTAACTTCAAATTTAGCTCTTAATAATGAAAATAATATCAAAATTGTTTTTTAGTCCATGAACTGAGAAACTTATAAACTAAATGGTTTTTTTAGAATAATAAAGTAAAATGATGTTAATTTTGTGCTATTTAAAAACTAAACCAATAATATCTTTCATGATTAAGGGACTAAAATGATATCATTTTTTATATACTCCCAATGTTAATTTTTATGATTGAAAAACTAGATTATTATTATAAAAAAAACTAATGACACTACTCAGTCATATATCACATGTAAATGCTGTTGGAAGTATGTGATTGAAGGTGAATACCAATCAATCAGTACTTATGATGTGCTGAATGGGTCATATGTACACAATTCCATTCCATGTTGACCATGGGCTGCATTAGGGCCTTATAACACGGGGTAATTTCTCTTACTATTCTTAACTTATTTGGCTATTTCTTAATAATTTGATTCTTCAAAATTCATTTGGCTATGACTCTGAACATTATGATCGCAATACTATTATGCCTAACTAGATTGAATTGTGATGTTGTCACGCGACAATTAATTTTGATTGCTCACGTACTAATTCAGATCATTCAATATTTAGGTCCCCTTGACTTGATTGATTTTATTTTATTTTTTACTTCTAAGAAAATGATAAAATTAAGGTAAAATTGTATTTTTGATTTCCCAATTTGTCTTTCTATTTTATCCCATTACACAATCTTGATTGAATGTCGAATCCATTGAAGATGAAATACATTATTGTCATTGACCAATCAAAACATGATACGTGACCGTCATTATCCGATAAAAACGTAACACGTAACAGTCAACATTCTTATATAATAGTAAACATCCAATTCTCAATTCTGAATTGGAAGATTAAGATTGAGTGGTTGGATAAAATAAGAGGACAAAATTCAATAATAAATTTAAAGGACGACCAAAATCAAAATTAAAAATAATTTGAAAAACAAAAATGTAATTTTACTTAAAATTAAACAAAAGTGTAATATCATGTTCATGAAAGCACAAAAGTTCTTAGTTTTTCTGGTGAACACAAAGGTACTTAGTAATTATTATGCTCACATTTTACTTTGTTTTTTAGTTACATAAACTCCTTATTACATTTTTATTTAAAAAATTGCACCTAGAGAAAAACTTCAAAGTAAGTTTGTAAACAAAATTCAATAAAAATACTTCTTGAGCCACTCTTCACGATTTCATATTTAAGATTAATTTCTACAATCTTTTGCTAACTGCTAATGTGACTATTGAAGTATTGGAACTTGACTTAAACACGTTTTCGATTTGTGAGATAATACGTTAATTTGATTCATGCATAAAATATATATTTTTATAAAGATGGAGAGCATTATGTAATTAAGTTCTAGAATGAAAATTAATTTCGTTGACTCAAAACTATATTTTTTATATGTGATTACTTTTCATTAAATTATAAAAAAGTTATATAATATTTTAAAATATTAAGAATGTACCAAAATGTCTAAAAAAATGTACAAAAAAGATTGTAGAACCGATATAATTAAGATGTTCTTAACTATTAAGAAATCGCTTATAATAAGAATTTTTTAGAAAAAAATCCAATAAGAAATTATTAATTAATTAATTAATATCATTAAAATACTTGGTAACAAACATCCATAAGGCATGTGAGAAGAGTCTCAATCCCTTTGAAACAGAAACGTCATCAATTTCATTCGACCTAAATCCTTTGCCTAATAAACGCAATAACAAAACATCACAACCTTGTCTTTTTTATTTTATTTTATCTAGTGGTACCACTATCACCACCTCGCCTTATCTTTTACACCAACAACTTCAATCAAAAGGACAATTACTTATCTCTAATCACTAATCATCCTAATCGATTTTGATTTGAAAATTCAAATACAATCACTAATCACAGCCCTTTCTCTCTCTCTCTAATTAATTTTCATAAGTAAAGGTGGAAGAAGAGAAGGGAACTCAAAAACCAAAACCAAAAACAAAACAAGGGGTACAAAAAAATAGAGGAGCATGACCCTCCATGCTGTTTAAACTCTAATAGACTCGATCTTGTTTGGTAGTGCTATTTCTATTGCTATAAACCCAAACCAAAGAAGATTCCACCCTTCATTTATTTCTTCGTACGTGTCTCTGCCGCTGAAAATTTCTTTCTCTGCTTTGCTCGCTCTATAACTTTCGACTTTATTTTCGATCAACATCATCAAACTCCTCGCATTTGGGGTTTTTTTTTTCCTCAGCTATTCACCAGAAAAAAAGCTTCCATTTTTGCTCAGATCTTCCTCTTGCTCCTCCCGTTCCTGTTCCTGGTACATTTTCAGCTTCTCTTATTTATTGTCTTCGCAGTTTCAAAATTCATGAACTAAAGTTGAAAGCTTCAAATACTAGGATTAAATTTCCCCAAAACATAACCCCATGTAACTTTATTCCCCTTTCCCCTTCTTTTCTGGAAGAAAGATATATGTAAAAAAAAGTGATAAAATTTAGGATCGTGGTCATAGCATTCAATAGAGCTTCAGTTCAGAGATATAGATGCTGTAGAATGATTTACGAGTTCAGTTGATGTTAGTAGTAGTAGTACCATCATTGCGTCTTTATCACGCTGGAGAATTGTGCCTCTTTTTATTCCGCTTCCCAAAAAGCTTATCAATAATTTTCTCAAGAGAGAGTTTTTGCTTGCGAAGGTTTTTGTTAATAAAAAATTATGATAGTTCAGATATGGCAAGTTTTATATATTTTCTTTCCTTTTCCTTCTTTCCTTTTATCTGAATGTTTTAATGGCAGTTTCTATATTTGCATTGAAACTGCCGCGTGGTTTTGCATATGTGAAGCTACTATGTTGGGTGTCAATATCTATGTAATCCGTATCAACTTCTGTCAAAGAGATCACATGAGTTGTCCAACCTGTCTGAGTTAATTTCGGAGGTTATTGAGGAAAAAACACATGCTTTTCTTGCCTATGGTTCATTTCACTCAGTGTCTTTCTTCATTTTAGCTAAACTTGGTTCCTTTGCTTTTGCTTCTTGGCAACTTCTACCATACTAACCACCGACAGTGCCTTTTAGAGGTGCTCTTGCTTCCATGATTGCCATTTTATATGGTTGAAAAGTTCAACCGAATGGTGCTATGATAAGTTGCCATGCTGCTTGGGTTGTGGAACACCTTCATGAATACAAGCAAACTAATCTTGTAAATGCCTATGCTATGTTGGGGATTTGAGATTATATTAGGGGATATTGTATAATCTGTATTCCTAACAAGATAATTTTTTTGTCTAATAAAACAATTATCCATTATGTTCTTTTGAAATTAGAATCATTATCTGGTTCCAAATTTTTAATGTTTCTTGTTCTTTCTGCTTTGTTCCTTTGGCAGGGTTTTTATTACTTTAATTTGACAAGCATATCTGTTTCTTATACTGAGGATACTTGCCAATTGATAAACAGTGAAGAATAGCTCCTCCATATAGTTTTATGAACATACAGTTGCAGAAGTTCCAACATAAATGGTGATCATCACTCGCAGGTCTAATAATTGGTGATAGCTATGTTCTTTTAATAAGAAAATTTGTGTATTCTAGTTAATGTCAACAACTCCCTTCAATTGACATTGGACATTTCCATTTCATTGGCTGCAGTTCTGCTGGTAGAAAACCAAGTGAAATTATGAAGTTTTTCTTGACAACTTTTATTGGTATAGTTTTCGGATTCTTTATAGGAGTATCAATTCCAACATTGTCAATAACAAAGGTGCAGACTGAGTATCTCTTTCCTCTCCTCTTTATGGCATAGTTTGTGCAGAAATAAAATTTTGTCAATGGTTTTATGTTATTGGACTTGATAATGGTATGCTAACGGTGCATAACAATTTGCAGTTGAATCTCCCATCTGGCCTGCTTCCCTCCATTGATCTTTCTTACATTGAAGACAGATATGCAGGTCGCCAGGCTTGGTCTTTTATGAATAATGGTAACAAAAGAAGTTCATCGCAAGTTCAATTATCAAGTGATACATCAAAGGTACACACTGCATCCTGGTATCATTTTATTAGGGCATTTTAAGCCACTGATTTTATGGGGATTATAATGACCTTTTCATGTTCTTGTTCATAAATGGTTACCAACAGAGAGTCTGTATATTGAATTATGGATCACTCACTTGTTCCTTATTCTCTTGCTTCTCTTCAGATTTGGGTTCCCTCAAATCCAAGAGGTGCAGAAAGATTACCTCCTGGCATTGTTGAAGCCGAGTCAGACTTTTATTTGCGTAGATTGTGGGGCAAGCCCAGTGAGGTGTGTATCCTAAAACAGTTTATAGGCTCATTATGGCCACAATTCCTAATATCACTAGAAAACTGTTTTTTTTCCTCCCTTATTTTCTACCATTTTTGAGGTGGTAGGGAGTTGGAGCAAAGAAAGCTTGTCCTTTTTTGTGCATCAAAATAACAGCTAAATTTCAGCTAAGGTCTTGTTAAGTGCTACATGATAGCAAAGCAAAATAAGTCTTTCATATGTTTGGCTAGATTATTTGCTTGCTTATATGAAAGGAAAAAAACAAATATTTAGTGGACAGAGCATTTAATTAAGTTGACACTTGCAGGATCTAACGTCCAGGCCAAATTACCTTGTAACCTTCACTGTTGGCTATGATCAGAAAAATAATATTGATGCAGCTGTGAAAAAGGTCTTAATCAGTTCATTCCTCTCTCTGTTTGCATATGCTTGTTTATGTGTCTTTTAACTGAAAATTTGCTTGAACAGTTTTCAGGGAACTTCACTATCCTGCTATTTCATTATGATGGCCGAACTACTGAATGGGATGAGTTTGAATGGTCAAAGCAGGCTATTCATGTCAGTGTTCACAAACAGACCAAATGGTTAGGAGCTAAGCGGTTAATTATTTTTTAGATAATAAATTATCGTTGTAGTTTTTGCAAGTATTAGTGTTCAATGCTTACCTAATTTCAATTATGTTATTATATTGACAATTTTGGTTTTTCCCTCTTAGGTGGTATGCCAAGCGGTTTCTGCATCCTGACATTGTGGCACCATATGACTATATATTCATATGGGATGAAGACCTGGGTGTTGAGCATTTTAATGCGGAAGAGTGAGTATTGGATATGAGAGGGATATTTTTTTAAAAGATTTTATTTATTTTTAATCAAATTTTCATATGCCTCTCTTATTTCAAGTGCAGGTACATAAAACTGGTGAGGAAGCATGGGTTGGAGATTTCACAGCCTGGCTTAGAGCCTAATAAAGGGTTGACATGGCAAATGACAAAAAGAAGAGGTGATCAGGAAGTTCACAAGTAAGAATGATTGGAGTCCTGCACCAGTTTTATGGCAGTTCATGTTATTTTAAAGAATGCACATTAACTGTTTATTTTCTTGATTTCTGTTAGAGTGACAGAGGAAAAACCAGGATGGTGTTCTGACCCTCATTTGCCTCCTTGTGCAGCGTAAGTAGCTGCTGATGTATTTATCATTTACATTATCTAGTTTACAGGACTGCATCTCATTGTGCTATCACTGTTATATAAATGCAGGTTTGTTGAGATTATGGCTCCAGTGTTCTCAAGAGATGCATGGCGCTGTGTGTGGCATATGATTCAGGTTGACTGATTAATCCTGAAGTCCTAATTGCTTTAAAAGATGCCCTTGACTAGTTGTTTTTTATGATGCATCCTTGACAAGTTCTTTAAGCACTTAGTAAAATTATGGTTGTACCACTTGACATTGCAGAATGACTTGGTCCACGGGTGGGGTCTTGATTTTGCTCTTAGAAGATGTGTTGAGGTGAGTCCATTCTCACTCCTTTGTCAAGTAAAATCCAATTTGGCTTGACCAGTTGACCTTAGGATAAGCACATGCCAATGAAAAGAAAAAAGTGGAAAATAAAAATGCAATCTATACATACTATGAAGCTTTAAACAATGATCCTTTTTTTCCCCCCTGATTTAGCCTGCCCATGAGAAGATTGGAGTTGTTGATTCTCAGTGGATTGTTCACCAAGGTCTTCCCTCACTAGGGAATCAGGTACTTTGTTTGTCATGATTTCTCTAGACTTGACATTTTTACTCAAAAATCTGGCTGTAATTTATGCTTATTAATATTCCTTTTCTTTGCAGGGTGAATCTCAAACAGGGAAATCACGGTGGCAGGGGGTATGTTACTATGTTTTACATGTTCAATATTTTTCAGCTGAATTTGTTTGATTACTTTTCTCAAGATCGTTTGATATGGTATTTGGCTTCTTTTTATCTCACATTAAAAGTCTAATGAAGAGGTTGTGTGTGTTATAATGGAAGTAGTCTAAATGTTATGTATTTTGATAAAGAAATTTGTTGATGTTAAAATGTTGTTTGTGCTAGGTGAGGGAGCGGTGTAGAAAGGAGTGGACCATGTTCCAGAGTCGGTTGGCAAATGCCGAAAACGCGTATTACAAGTCCATGGGAACTGATACATCTAATTCCACAGCTCATTAGGGTGACTAAGGCCAAAGTTGACTTGTACACAGATATCATTACTACCCTTACGCGTAGAATTTTCCCTTGAAGAAAAATATATATTCCTATGTAACGTTACGTACATGCAATGCAATCACAATAGAGTCCTAGCTGGGGACCAAACAATCATTTCGATGTAGAATTTTGCAGTACTGAACAGTGAGTAAATCAAGTGAAGAGAATTATTATTGCTGCTAATGAAAGTGCTTATAGGAAATGGAAATGCTAGTGTATCCTAAAATTGGAGGCTGACAACGAAGTTCATTAGGGTATGTATGTTTGGAATGGAGAAAACGAAATGTCATAATTATCATACCCTTGGGAGGAGGAGAAAGGACTATTACTATAATAGTGTTACAATTTCTTATTGTTTTGTTCTACTAGTCAGATACTGGAATAAAACTTTAAAAGTTGATTTTATCATAAACTGTTTAAATAAGTAGGATTGTCTTTAGTGAACAATATCAGTGTTATAGGCAAAAAAAAAAAAAAATCATTATTTTATCCATTATAAAAAATCTTATTTTATACTTTTCCATGTGTTGACAAGTTGAAAACAGAAGATGGCAAGAGAGTCATTTTCAAAATCGGTTGTGGGGCGCGCTAATCGGATATGGGGGGTTCCAATATTTATTTCCGTAGTATCGTTGTGTTCAATTCTGGTGAATTTTCTAGATTCGTTTCCAAATGGTTGCTGTGGGCACGATCTTTTGTTGTTTTTTCCGGTGATTACCATCATTTTAACAAAATCAAATGGCTGAGCGTTCAATCAAACACTTGAATAACTCTACGATGACGACAACTTAACTAGAGTTTTCAATATCTGATCGCCAGGTGTATGTTTCGAGAAAGAAGAAAACAACCATAAACTTTGGAATTGGTTTCGTGTGTTGTGGATCATGGGGAAACTCGGTTGGGCCACTGGAATTGATCTAATCTAGTCACTTACTATAAGTATAATTGGACTAATAAATGTACTCTGATTATAGAAAAAAAAATCCACGTTCAATTTTTTTTTAGGTGGAAGAATTGAAGAAAATAGTATTAGGAGTTTACAATAACTCTCATTAATTTTACTTAACTAATTAAGTTAGTTCTACTAAACATTAGAGTTTCAAATCCAAACTGTAAAAAAAAATCTAAAAATCGAATCAAACCGATTATTTTTGGATGGTTTTTTTTCTCAAATTCAGTTTGGTTTCATCTGTTATTTGTATTTTTGAAATCCAATCAAACTATAATACTTATACTCATACTTATAGTACTTTAAAATTATATATTTTAGAGTGTTTTGTAGTATTATTTATACAAATTCATATAATGTACACCACTTACTTTTGCCTTTTCATATGATTTTTTTCCTGCATAGAGGATTGGCTCGAAACAAAATAAGTGGTCAAGTGGGAATGATTTTATAGGCAGCTACTGTTTGGACTTTATGGAGATCTAGAAATGCTTGTGTTTGGGAATGAGGTCTTTGATCGAGAGAAAATATTCCAAGATATTCAATTTTTCACTTGGTTTTGGTTAAAGAATTTAATGAAGGTAGACGTGGTCTCATTCTTGCCGTGGCAGATACAGACTAACTTATGCCTGAAACAACTCACTCCTGGCTCGTCTCTTACACCTCCCTTGATTGAATAGATGATGCATGAAGTGGGTTGAATTTTCTCGTGCAGAATATATGTTGCTATTGCTGGCATGCAGGGAACATAAATTGCTATGTGCTTTTATTACTCTTTCTTTATTGGCTACCTGGAGTGATCAATCTGGTATCGACAACTTTATTTGTTGAATACAAGGAGGTAGTAATGGTTGATTTTTTGAAAGTATCATAAAGATAAGTGGGATAGAAAGATAGGTGGAGAATTAATTTGTTAGACACGGTGGGGGTTACGTACGATAACAATTGTCTTGATGGAATAGAAGGGGAAGTGAATTTTTTCTTGTTGTCTCTTTGGTTACTTAATATTTACACCTACACGTTAATATTTTGTAACCTTGGTCTAGAATTGGTGTATGATGACCAATACTTGTACATAGGTTGAGATATTCTTTGTGTCGTATATATCAATATATGTCTTATTTTACTGATTAAAAAAAATAAAAATACTAACACTTTCTTTGTGTCGTATATATCAATATATGTCTTATTATTACGGCAAGAGAATATTAACCATTTTTCTTTTAATGACTAATGTTTATGAATGATATAAGTGAAGCTACTGGTAAGAAGAACGTTGGTTTGCAAAGAAAATATCTCTTGGACGTTTACAAGAAGCCATACTGTGCATCTCTCTTCTGACTTACCTGACACAATTGAGATTAGATGTTAAAAATTTGTGAAGCACAAACGCGGATTAAGTCAGCTTGACACGCATATGTATGTTTTAAACCTATCATAAACTGAGGCAAGCCTATGATATGAATAATTCTAAATTTTTTATAAACTTTTTTTGATGTTTTTAATTGTTAAACAATAAAAAATAATTGATTGAGGCACTGCGTTAGCGAGTTAAAGAGCATACGCGGAGGAGATACAATGTTGATATATTGATTGGAGGGAGAAAGAATTGAAAGAGGTTACAAATTTGAATCTTTAATAATATTTTCATGAATAGCTAACAAACTGACATGTGTAGAAGAAAATCTAGAAACCTCGGAGTGTTGCAATTGATGCATGCCAGCACTCACAACTTCTGTGGCCACCTAGGACACGTGGCTCTGATGGCATTGATTTTTCACTTCACCTCAGTACTTACAAACTCCTCCACGTGTTGCCACGCGTAAAACCCTTTTCCCAAGGTCACCCAATAGAACCATGGTTAGTATTCGCTAGTTAGAATATGTGAACGTCACTCACTATAGTCTATATATATAATATACATAAACTCTAACATTTCATGTAGTAGTATTTATCAGGCAAGTGGGGAGGGGGGTTTGTGTTTTTTTGTTATATTTGTATGTTGTTCTGTGCTGAGTCCTTAATTTGTGGCTGAGAATTAATTATTATTATTATCAATTATGGGTCTCTCAAATTTCCCAAGTGCATCTGAAGGGGTGCTACCTGTGCTTGTGATAAACACGGTTCTCTCAGTGGCAGTGTTGAAGAACATGTTTAGATCCATGCTCCAAGTAGTACTTGGTGGCAGTGCTGCTGCTAATGGTTCAAACATTGAACATGATGAAAGTTCATCATCATCATGGGAAAGGAGGGTGTCAATAACTCAGTACAAGTCATTGTGCCACAGCCACGACATAGGAGGAACAAGTATGGCTATGGTGGAGTGCTGCGTTTGTTTGTGTCGTTTTGAAGCCAATCAAGAGGTCAGTGAGTTGCCTTGCAAGCATTACTTCCACAGAGGTTGCTTGGACAAATGGTTTGATAACAAACACACCACTTGTCCCTTGTGCCGTTCCATCGACTAGACAGACATATACATACAAAGGTTGATTAATTACCATTAGAGAGATAGCTAGCTAGTTAATTAGTTGTTGCTATATACTGTTAACTGGTTATAGTGAAAAGAATCAATGCCTCTTTTCATTTCTTTACTTTAGATTTGTAAAACTCCTTCAACCAACTCAGTTTCTCTTTGTTTTAGTTTTTATGGAACGTAATGAGAGATGACGTTGCCTTAACTAATTGCTTGATTTTGTATGTACAACTGTTTCAATATCCCTTTTCATTACTGCATGGTAATTCTAATTTAATACTTTTGGCTTTTTTAAACTGAATAAAATCTGATTTTGCAAGCTTTCATAAGGATATGACACTCTGTTTCTTCAAGATCTCAATGAGCCAGGATGGAATATATTAATGTAACCTTTCCCAGAGGTATTTTAGTTAGTTTTTATTTTTTTTATTATCGGAAAAATTTGTTTTAGTGTCGAATAAATAAGAATTTTTTTTCGTAATTTTTTAATATGAATAATTTTATTTGGAGTTGATCTCATAAAATTACTTCTTTTAATGCAAAATAAATGTGCTTATTTGTCCCTTATTAAAATATTATGTTTCAATTGAAAAATTTATCATAAGAATAAAAATATCTTAATGCATGATTTTTTTTTTCATTTTTTTCCTCATTCAAGTATATAGATAATTTTTTTTTCTTTATGTTTTATGCTTATTTTTATCGATTTTAAAATTTTCATCTCAATTTTTCATTTTGTTTTTCTTTAAGCGGAGCATAGATTTTTTTAGGTGATGAGGATATGATTTTGATTGATAGAGATTCTAAGCATTCATGGCGCGTTAAATGATTTTGCTTGAAACACTAAAGAATGCGTGGGATTTGAATTTAATGCCACGTATTGATTTGTTTCGCTAGAACTTCCTGACTTTTGAAACACATTTTAATACATTTTGGTTGAAAAATGTTTTTTATTTTTATTTTATACAATAATTAGTGAAAAAAATATTTTTATGACAAACTCTTGAAAATAGGAAATAAACTAAAAATAATTATATATATATAAACTGAAAAATATTTTTTTTCAATATAAATAACCCTTTTAATAAAATTAAATTGCATTTTCACATTATATAAGTGAGGCAAAAACAGGCAAAAAGAAAAAAAAAATAGAACTAGAATTTAGTTCTTTAAACTTTATTTTATGCTCTAGTTTAGTACTCTACTTACTATAATAACTATTTTATTAGAATCAAACAAATTTATTAATTTTTTATTTCTACTTAACAACATCAAACAATACATAAAAAGAAATGAAGGAAGTAATATTTAATTTTTTTACTACATTAATATTTAATTAATGACCTCACATGAGAAGATTTGTTATGTCTAAGAATATGTTTAACTTGTACCTTCAGGAGGTTTGATAGAATGGAATTGAACTTAATAACATACTCAATTGTCTACTAATTATACCGATACTTATTGATAAATACTAAACTTAATATATGACAAACATAGGGAAAGAAAAATATAATTTTACCTTTGAATATAATTAATTTTACCAATAGTTTAATTAGTATCAAATTAATTTGTTTGAATTTTTTTAATTAATTACATATAATTTATACACAGTACTCAATTAATTTATACACATTACTTTCAAACTATCTTCACGAAATTATCCAAGTGAAGTAGGAAAGACAGAATCTCACATTTTTTTTTGTAGGAAATCATCCTCTCACGACATTTTCAATAATAAAAAATGTCTCAAATTCTACTAGAAAAGAAAACTTACTTGAAAGTTGGTATTTCTGTGAAGTTAATAAATTAAAAGTTTTTTAATATTCCAAAAATAATAATTTCTTTTTAATATTCTTAAAATAGTGTGTTATTGGTCATATGAGTTATGTCATTAACAATTATTAAAACCAAATGGGGATAAAAAGTTTTTTAATATATTTTATAATAGTGTGTAATAATGGTCATATGAGTTATGCAATTAACCATTATTTATTAGAATCAAATGGGACTAGACAGTTCAACAACTTAATGCATGGTATTGGTTGCATACCAGCTGAACGTAGAAGCAAAACCCTTGTTGCTTTTTAAAAAAACGTCCGCTACATTGAAGGAAACTTTTTTTCAAACACACGCTTAACTAGTCTTGTAACCTGTCCAGGTCAATTGTTATACCGATTTTACAATTAAACCAGTATGTGCTTAATATGAACCGGACTGAATCAGTAAAAAGGGGTGCTGATTTTATAACTGAACCAATTTTTTAAATAATTATTTTACTACTTAGAATTTGAACATGATGAGACCAAATATAAAACTACTAATAATTATTACACCAAAGATAACTGTTGATTTTCTGTGTGTGTCATGCATCTGGGTTGTGTGTGGATACACCTATGTTAGCCTAGCTAGTTGATAAACTGACAAAGTTTTATAACACTGATGCAATACTATCTGTCTGCATGGTTTAACTTTAATTGGTTTGATTTCTGACTCATTAGTTCTGACTAGTGATCTTGTTAAACTTAACAACACGGATGCGACTTGAAGGGAGAGTCACATAGCATTCAGTTACTCTTGATTCATTTAAAACAAAATGCATTGTCATTGAAAGGGAAGAGGAGTTATATCTATCGACCATACTTGCACATACATAAACGAGAGTAATGTTTTCCCTACAAACTCCATTCCAATCAATATATAATTAATTCTGTGAGGATTAATAATACCATAGCTTTTGGGAACTTAATTTGCAATTGGCAATTGCATTACCACCACCATTCAATTTTATTCGTTTTACATTTACAGTTACAGTTGAAGGCAATCAATGTAATCAACTTGTTTGATAAACGATTCGAGGAAAGTAGAATCATTGTAGAAAGGAAGAGGAAAAGGGCTACTTTGGACGTGAAGATTATTTTAACTTGCCAAACAAAACCACATTATCCCTTCTTATATGAGATTTTTGCTACACAGAAAGCTCATTTGATTCATACATACAAAATTCTTCAAAATAAACAGTTCGCGATTCTCGACAATCATTTCCTTGTTATGATGACTGTATCACATTTGTTTCCTATCACAAACATACACACTAGTTTGTAGACTGAATGCTATGTTAGGATTAAAGATTCTAAACTTAATTTTGAATGAAATTCATTTTGTAAACTCAGTTCGCAAAAGCAATTCTATGTTTTCTTTTATTTCAAATTGATTTTCAAGATAAAATTGAAGCAGAACTCAATTTAGCTTCAAACTTAACTGAAAACTAAATAAAAGACTTCCAATTTTACTTTTTAAACGTACCTTTGGGGCATCCTACTAAAACATGCCCTTGATATTATTATATTGATAAGACATCAAATTAATGGAGTTACTCCTCATCTCATTATTTATTTTTTTTAAATCTAATGGTTGTAAAGAATTATTAATCTTACAGATTATATTTCAAGTAAAACAATGACTAGGATAAAGATTAACTCTTTCAAGATTACTCTTGAAATAAGTTGATCCCTCCTCTATTATATCACTAGCAACCTCTCATTATTTCACTAGCATTACTAAACCAAAAGGATGCAAATATAAAAGGCAGAAAAAGGTATGAATGCTTAAAACATCTTGACAAGATACATTGGTTTCACACTTTCACCTGTCGAGTGTCGTGTTGCTGGCTCTTTTATTTCGTGTGTGTGTGGTAATGGTAATATTAAAGGACATTGAGCGGCAAATAAAGAACTCTCAGTCATCACAATGAAAGACAAGGGTCCCAATATATTACAACTTCATAAGTTAAAATTAGATATTACAAGTGACATATCAAGCATGACAAGGGTCGAAATACAAACAGGGGAATCGTATTCCCATAAAGAAAACGACAAAAATACACATTTTATTACAGTTTGTAGTGATATAGCAAGAAGCAAATGCAGAGGAAGTACTGAAGTAGGTTGTATATTAGACCCCCTTTGGTGTCTACCAGTTCTTGTTCCTGTCATAGGGATTGACATAACAAGTATCCCCAGCCCAGTTATGATGCTGATATCTCATTTCTTCCACCTTAGCTGTGATTGCACCAACATGCTCCTCTGCATAAGCCTCCTCGTACTCGGTTTCCTCCGAGAAATACTCATGGTGCCCACCAGAATTGAACTTGCCACCACCACCACCACCCTTTGAAAAATGGTGAGAGGCCTTATTAGCACCAAAAGGGGACCTTTTGCCGCTCCCATGATGCGCATAACCACGCCCAAAGCCATGGTCACTGTGCATGCCTTGTTGAAACATATTGCCGGAGCTTCCTCCAAACTTGACATGCTGTTTTGACATCAAGATATGAAAGTCCGTACCAAAAGCACCAAGCTTGTTCATGTGCATGGCTCCTAACTTGGCATGCTGTTTTGACGTTGAGAGGTCAGAGTCCACAGCAAAAGCAGCAAGATTGTTCATGTGCATGGCTGGGAATCGCTTATCAGAGCTCCAAGACGACTCTTCGTGGAAGGCATAGCCATGCTGCTGAGCCTGAGTCTCCATCCACATGCCATCATCAGCATAGTATTGCTGTTGAAACACAAGGCTCCTTCTCATGCTTTCTTGTTGAAAACTTGGAGGAAGTTAGTTAGTTTTCTGTTTTATTTCAGTTGTTGGAGACCCTTTAATATAATAATATTAGAGACAAAGGATGACACATTAAAGAATCACAACAACCCAGTATATCTAATAAGTTTATTGACTTTTATGAGATTATTTTAAAAATCATATTAATAAATTGAACAATAATATATAAAAGTATTTTACATCATCATTAATGTATCACCGTTAAACTCATAATATTATATGCCTATATAAATGGGATAGATAACAATGCATCTTTGCATCAGAATATAATTTTGTCAAATAATCCAATGGAATTTTGAACGAAGGCAGGGTCGGTTGGACTTGAGAGTGCGGTCATGAATTGTTGATAAAACTTTATTCCAAACCTCTTTTGCGTGTTTGAATAGGCGTCAAGTCTGTCTATATCTTCGTCCTCCATAAGCAGGCTATGGTAGCTTGTGTGCCATTGTAGTGACGTGATTTGGGTAATAGATATGGTTTGAAGACGTTCCGATGAGTTTTCTTGACTAAAAACCATTCATTTCAATCTCTATACATAATATTAACATACTTTTAAACTAAAGTGATAATAAATAAACATGTAATTAACGAACTAAAGTGATAAGATAGTTACTTATTTTGAATTTTCCTAATTTTCAAGAAATAGTGTTACAGTGTTTTAAATTTTTAGAAACTAAAATAATTATTTACCCAATATTACTTGTGTAGTGACTCATACAAGACCAAATATTAGCTTAGTCCAAAATCATAAGTGTTGCCGTATGTCAATGTCACTAATAGAAGTAGTATGCCCTCATGACTCCCGATGAATAATTTATAATTGTGAACTGTGACTCACACCTTGGTCAAAAGTAACATTTTCTCTATTGCTACACTAAAACATGATATTGCTTATGAGAGACCTTAGGCACCATGTTAAGGATTTCAGTCTATTTCTAATCATGTATATCAACACTCTGTAGGGTCTTAATCTTAACCAACTATTCGCCTTGGAATTGTCATTAGTTCATCTTAGACACATCATATAAGTCCATCAAAGATAAGACATTAGTATCGCCTGTGGAAATTCAGTTAATCCAATACCCACCCACGACAAATAACCCGACATGACGTTCGTAACAGTCATGTGCAGGAGCCAGGAGGTGAACTAGTCCAACAATGTTCAAAATATACCCAAACATACTCGAACTCTCTCACCTGTACAACAACTTCACAAAGACATCATAGATTCGTAGATTCAAGAGATGAAGCGTAATGTTGCCCTTAGTAGATGCTTAATGAATTAAGGAAAGCTCTGAAGAAAAGATAACTACCTCAATTTTTTAGATCAGTGTGTTCGACAGTTAGAACAAACAATATTGCAAAATCAAAACTTATCCTGCTCTTAACAGTTAAAAATATAAAGAGTCACAATAATTCACTCAGTATTTCACTAAACATTTTTAAAATATCTCCATTAATTAAACACTTGGACAACACGTTACTCGACAAACGGAATAAGGAGGGAGTTAAGAGGAAAGTTCAACAACTATGCCCCACTGGTAACAAACCAGACAAAATCTATACTTGATCGAGTTCACACAAGTTTTGCAACTATCATCACTAAAAAGAAAGGCCAACAAAAATATATATGAAGAAATATTATGCCTTTAATGATGACAAATAAGGGTATTCGGTTAAAGGACATCATCTAGGAATTCATTCGCAAAGGACGATTAGACCAATATGTGCAGAAGCAGAGAGGGGAGAAAGAAGATTATCCGAACAACAAACAAAAGAAAGAAGATAAACATTAAAAAAGAAGACCACCTAAGCAAGCGCTTAATTAATATCTTCAATTCTTTATTCATCATAATCAAAGACAACTTTATATTATAACTTAAATAAGTTAAAGAAGATATTACAAGTAGTAGCATCAAGCACCATCAGAAAGGTCCAAATACAATTGGAGTGGTCTTAATTATTCCAAGAAGAAAACAAAACAACAAAGCACACATAATTTTATTACTGTTTTATTGATAGATATTTGATAGGAAG